>NC_070604.1:94766683-95071850 GCF_027172205.1 Podarcis raffonei | reverse complement strand
CTCCAGATCCCGGCGCGGTAATGGATGGGTCTCTTCTTGGACGAAGGCGAGCCAGGCGAGGCGCTGCCCGGCCAGCCGGCCTTGTATGGTGCTGCGCTCCTGTCTCGCCCTTAATCCGCCCGGCAGGCCATAAACTTCTCGGGCTTAAAGGCGCGGCGCGATAACAGGCCGCTTTTATGGATGGAGAGAGAAAGAGAGGGAGGGAGGGAGGGAGAGAGGGGAAAAAGCGGGGCCTTCGAGCCCCCTCCCACTTTTATAAGGACCCCGCCTCCACCCAGCAGCAGCCATTAGGACCAATATTGACATTTTGCTGTGAGCTTGTTTGGTCATAAAAGCTCGAGTGGGTGAAAAAGGGCTTAAAATACTCCCAAAAACCTCAGCGTGATGGTGGTGGAGGGAGGCAGGCAGTCCCTCTTTGCCGCCAATATCCATCTTTCTTTCTTTCTTTCTTTCTTTCTTTCTTTCTTTCTTTCTTTCTTTCTTTCTTTCTTCCTTCCTTCCTTCCTTCCTTCCTTCCTTCCTTCCTTCCTCCCTCCCTCCCTCCCTCCCGAAATGTTTCATAGAAACACAAAGAGGGTCGGGCCTCCGAGCCGCCCTCCCGCCGCCTGCGTCAGCCTCATTCCCGGTTTCCCCTCCAGTCCTTCACTGGAACCAGTTAAGTCTCCTTCGACCACCCAGTGGGGACCCGCAGCTTCATCCCGGGCATCTTTGCTCAGATGCACCGGGGTCCTTACCCCCATGCAAGTGGTGGTGGTGCGAGGGCGACCAGGGATACAGCCAGCCTTACTTCACAGCAGGCAGCGTTAAAATCCTATCACAGTGGTTCCTCGGGTTACAGACGCTTCAGGTTACAGACTCCGCTAACCCAGAAATATTACCTCGGGTTAAGAACTTTGCTTCAGGATGAGAACAGAAATCGTGCTCCGGCGGCGCGGCAGCAGCAGGAGGCCCCGTTAGCTAAAGTGGTGCTTCAGGTTAAGAACAGTTTCAGGTTAAGAACGGACCTCCGGAGCGAATTAAGTACTTAACCCGAGGTACCACTGTATTAGTCCCTTCGAGATTCAGGACTCATCGCGTGCTCAAGTCTTTCCCATCGGAGGGAAAGGACTGAAGAGCGCTTTCCCGATCACAGAAACCACTGCCCCACTATCCGATTTCCTAGCGGGCGCGTCTTCTGAGAATACTCCCCATTGAACACAATGGGACTTACTCCTAGGAGAGTGCGCGCAGGATGGCAGCCTTCGTCAGGCTCGCTCGGATAGAAATCCCGTTTATTGTGGTCCTTTCCCCCAAGGAGCGGCTATTTGCTTTGAGCAGGTTGCCAACCACCCTTCAAGGTGTTTAGGGACAGCGATGTTGCGCATCATCTGATTTGTGGACTCGGATTTCTGACCTGGGAAACAGTTTGAAGCAGCCTTCGGGGCTCGGATGCATTTGGATAGAATAAACGGTTGTCAATTTGGAAATCTCCCAGAAAAACAAGCATAGGCTGTGAGCCGCAATGTGAACATAAGAGCCGTCTTGACTCGAAATGGCTGAGTTACAGTTGGCTTGCCAGCGTCCCTAGGACTCAAGCTTTTGTTCCCTGCCTCAGCTTTCCGACTGAGGAAGCACACGTTGTTAGGGAGATATTGTTGAATGTCTTGTGCAGGCGCCTCTTTATATCCCGCATCATAAAAAAAGGGGGGGCCGACAGTGAATTTCTGTACCCTCTACGGTTTCATCCTCCATCTGAAATATCGTAAACCACGAGACTCTTAATCTCAGGGTTGCGGGTTCAAGACCCACTTTGGGCAAAAGATTCCTGCATTGCAAGGGGTTGGACTAGATGACCCTCGTTGACCCCTTCCTACTCAACAATTCTATGATTCTATTAATGTTTCTTCGAAGGCAGTCCTTATATACGAGATTACAAGTCTGTTTTCTTTTTTGTTCGTCCGCAAGAAATACAAAACAAACAAACAAACAAACAAACATATCTCCATCGAGTAGCCCTTGCTAAAAAAAATAAAATATTGGAAGGATTCTTCGTTTATGAATTGGTGATGGTACAAAAACCCGAGGCTAATTTTCGAAAAATTCCGCAGAAGACCTTGAGGACTAGCGCAATGTTGGGGCAGAATCAGTTAGGGTCGGGCTTGAGATCGAAGACCTCTTACTCTTCTGGTTTTCCCTAGATTCCAGAGAATACTAAAAAGAGATTTTTATCTGGTGTGTTTAAGTCCGGAACCTCTGTTTAATCATATAGACTTAAACAAGACGAATCCGACTTGTCGGCCGCTTTCATCATCGTGATTCTTGACGCAATATTGGCGTAAAATGCTGATTTCTTTTTAACCCCTTTTGTTCTTAAACTTCAGTCCGCCCCACCCGCGGGAGTTTCGTTGCGAGAAAGAATTGGATCAGATCATCTGAACGAAAAAAAGGACAAAATTTATCCGTCCCATTTCCCTAAAAGAGCGAGAGAGCTGAGGGCAGGTCACTTTTTTTGGGAAACTGGTAGGAGCGGTGGGGTGGGGAAGAGGGTATCTTTTCATTTAAGAATAAAGAGTCATGATGCGGCACCTGAATTTTACGTTTCCCTGTACTATGGCGCGGAGTCCTATTCCAGAGTTAAAAGGCAGATAAAATAGTCATTATATTCATTGCAAGTAATATTTACAGCATTGATTTCGTTAAGAAATCAGGGCGAAGAGCCCTTTATAGACCGCCCCCTCCTCCATAAATTCCTTTGGAGAAGCCATTTCAAAATGACGTGTCTTGACAGCCAACTCGGAAGGTGTTTTCAAAACGTGCTACCCTGTTTAGCTTCTTTGGGATTTTCTCCTTTTTTTGGCATTGTAGTTTTCCCAGGGATACATTTTTATATATGAACAAACGCGCGCGCGCAAATAGATGAACAGATAAAATATATATTATTATACAAATAGATATGTTGCATTTGTTATTTATATCGCGTACAGTATTTGTTATTTTTGTAAACCCCCTAGACACTCTCTTAGAATTCAGCGGTGTCCCAGCGCTACCGGAATATTCTGGGGGGGCGAACCTGGGAACCTGCCAGACAGATGCTCTACTACCGAGTGGCAAATCCTGAAGCGCAGGGTCCCTGGACAATGGTCACAGCCATGGCCCCTCCTAGCGAAGCCCCTTCCAAGATTATATACAACCAGCTGTGTTTTCTGTGGACAGACCCCATCACACCGGTCTCTTGAAACTTGTGCTTCGGGGTTACTAAATGCTTAGATTCGGAGCACACAGCGGCTAAAAAGTTAGTTTTTTTTTTAAATAAATAAATCTCAAAGCCGTTTAGAAAACGATGACACAACAAAATCGAGAAAAAATAAATCACAACCTTACTTTAACATACAAAAGTATGGTTGTGAATTTCCCCCTCGATTTTATCATTTCGTAAACCGTTTTGAGGTTGTCCCCTCTCAAGTGGGACACGTTTTTATGAAATAAATAAAGACCACTGTTTTTGCTCAGACTTCCTTTAGGCGGTAAGTATGATGTTCCTTGGGCTTCAAGCCAAACGGAGGTGTAGCAAACGTACCCATCATAGCTACTCAGAAGTAAGTTCCAATGGGTTCAGTTGCTCCCTAATAAGTGAATTCAGAACTGCAGCGCTAGCTACAGCTAGGTCCCATTGGAATTAATGGGGGCTCCCTGGCTGCTATTTACGTAAAATAGTCATGCTTAAATCCCCCTGAAATGAATGGCATTTAGGCACAATTTGGATCTTTCTATACCTTCCTTGACTTGGATATAGGGAGAACTTCTGTGACCCTCTTCCTCATTAACTTTAGCAGAGTGGTTATTTTAAAGGTTTCTTACTGGTACTCAGTTTTTAGAATATTTGGAAAGTACTTTGGGGACTGTTATATAGTCACTCCAAGCTATAAATTAATCAAAGATTTATTCCTCAATCAGGGGGAAAATGCTATTAAGATTTGCTATGCCCTGGTCTGTGGGAAAATAATTTCCTTGATTGATTTTCCCCTAAAGACCCTAGGAAGGTTTCTAAACTCTGTTATGAACAGTCTGGTCTTTCCTATCTTCCGGATGAGGTGAAAGAGGAAGACCTCCCGAGAAATGCATTTTCCATCTTGAATCTCACTTGGTGTCTTTTCCATAGTAATTCTTGAAAAACCCATCAGGAAAAGAAATCCAGGATTGTGGGGTTGTAGGTTTTTTGGGTTTTTTTGATGGTCTATCTTCTACCAGGTTTTTACTTTTTACTTTTTTTTTTTGCGCTGGTGGCCAGTATTTTTGAAAGAAAGATGGGAAGGAAAAGAATCCATTGCATGGAAAACAGTTGGATTTGAAGAACGAAAGAAATGACTATACAACGGACTTGATGACTTTTACTGCATGTCTTCTGTATGGGTCAATGGGTCGTAATCACCGCAGGATGATGTTCATATTGCTGGCAGAAAGTATGATCTCATTTTAAGCGAATGGTTGGAGTTCCTCCAAACTTGAGGATAATCAGGAAGTTAGGTTAGTATGGTGAGACACACACTGTCTATGCTAGGCTTGCTTTTTGGTTCTATTTGCAAGCTTAATAATAATAATAATAATAATAATAATAATAATAATAATAATAATATTTATACCCCGCCCATCTGGCTGGGTTGCTGGCTTCATTGTCATGACTTCTTCCAAAAGAATTATTGGAATTATAATTTGGTGAGGTTGCAAAGAATTGTCTTTTAGCTATCCCTTAGTCCCCTTTTGTGGGAATGTTTTAGATACTAGGAGAGGATATATTGATTTAATACAGTGGTACCTCGGGTTACATACACTTTAGGTTACATACGCTTCAGGTTACAGAGTCTGCTAACCCAGAAATAGTGCTTCAGGTTAAGAACTTTGCTTCAGGATGAGAACAGAAATTGTGCTCTGGCGGTGCAGCAGCAGCAGGAGGCCCCATTAGCTAAAGTGGTGCTTCAGGTTAAGAACAGTTTCAGGTTAAATACGGACCTCCGGAACGAATTAAGTACTTAACCCGAGCTACCACTGTAGCATCCTTCCTAACTCATGCTTGTGAGTCAGCAGCAGAGCGACATTCCCCAATATATAGCAGGAAGCTAGTTGGTAGATTTGTTTGAATCTCTTTACTTAAGCAATCCAATATGGCTTCATTCAGATCAGAGTATATTCCTGGCAAGACCCTTTTTATCCCTCCTAAAAAGAATAAAGACACAACAGTCTTCTTTTAAAAGTATAACAAGTTTACTCACATTCAGTTCACATATGGATCCCTGAAGGCAGGCTTTAGCTTGTAGTTCCAGATACAGTGTGGCTTACACCCTTGTAAGGATGGGCCCATGTGCTGCTGGCAGAGAGCCAGCAGTGCAGTTCAATTGAAGAAAAGGCATCAAAAAGAGGAAGGTGGCTGCGTGACTGGACCTTTTGTGGGGTCTGCAAGGGTCACATCCACTTACCTGGAGGATTTTCCAGACCAGGTGTAACAGGAAGTTCAACTGGTTGGATCAACATCCCCCTGTCTGTGTCCATTCGGTGTCCGTCAGTGGCAGAAAACTCACTCCGAATCTGACCGGACACAGGTTAGAGCTCAACGTCGAGCCTACCAAGTGGCGATAGCGACGGCAAAGAAGACTTTCTTCACCGCCTCTATTGCATCTGCAGAAAATAGTAGCAGGAGACTCTTTCAGGTGGTTCACAATTTAACGGAACCACCTTTACCACCGGGGCCTTGTAAAGACCCCAAGATCTCCTGCAACGATTTTGCAAAGTTTTTTGCAGATAAAATCACTCATATTCAGAAGGAGCTAGACACCACCGTGGGAGCAGGGCTGGGGCGGGAGAGTGCTAGAGCTCTGTCTGGTCAAGTTGCATGGAATCAATTTCAATCCGTTACCCCCGAGGATGTGGACAGGCTGCTTGGACGCGTGAAACCAACCACCTGTCTCCTTGATCCTTACCCATCCTGGCTAATAAAAGCAAGCCGGGAAGGGCTGGGCGATGGGCTCTGCGGGGTGGTGAATGCTTCCCTCTGTGAGGGAACATTCCCAGATCCGCTGAAAGAGGCGGTCATTAAACCGCTTCTTAAAAAACCATCTTTAGACCTGGCCAGTATGGCCAACTATCGCCCAGTCTCAAATCTTCCATTCTTGGGCAAGGTGATTGAGCGTGTGGTTGCTGAACAACTCCAGGCACGCCTGGAGGATGCAGACCATTTGGATCTCTTCCAATCGGGATTCAGGCCTCATCATGGGACTGAAACTGCCTTGGTCGCGCTGGTTGATGATCTCCGGCGAGCTAGGGACAAAGGTGAGAGTTGTTTCCTGGTTCTGCTGGACCTCTCAGCGGCCTTTGATACAATCGACCATAACATCCTTCTGGACCGTCTAGAGGGGCTGGGAGCTGGGGGCACTGTTATACAGTGGTTTCGCTCCTTCCTCCTGAGCCGTGTTCAGAAAGTGGTGGTGGGGGATGAGTGTTCAGACCCCTGGGCCCTCACTTGTGGGGTGCCTCAGGGTTCCGTCCTCTCCCCCATGCTTTTTAACATCTATATGAAGCCGCTGGGAGAGATCATCAGGGGGTTTGGACTGGGTGTCCATCAATATGCAGATGATACCCAGCTCTACCTCTCTTTCAAATGAGAACCGGTGAAGGCGGTGAAGGTCCTGTGTGAGTGCCTGGAGGCGGTTGGAGGATGGATGGCGGCTAATGGATTGAAGTTGAATCCTGACAAGACAGAAGTACTGTTTTTGGGGGACAGGGGGCGGGCTAGTGTGGAGGATTCCCTGGTCCTGAATAGGGTAACTGTGCCCCTGAAGGACCAGGTGCGCAGCCTGGGAGTCATTTTGGACTCACAGCTGTCCATGGAGGTGCAGGTCAATTCTGTATCCAGGGCAGCTGTCTACCAACTCCACCTGGTACGCAGGCTGAGACCCTTCCTGCCCGCGGACTGTCTCGCCAGAGTGGTGCATGATCTAGTTATCTCCCGCTTGGACTACTGCAATGCGCTCTACGTGGGGCTACCTTTGAAGGTGACTCGGAAACTACAACTAATCCAGAATGCGGCAGCTAGACTGGTGACTGGGGGCGGCCGCCGAGACCACATAACACCGGTCTTGAAAGACCTACATTGGCTCCCAGTACGTTTCCAAGCACAATTCAAAGTGCTGGTGTTGACCTTTAAAGCCCTAAACGGCCTCGGCCCAGTATACCTGAAGGAGCGTCTCCAACCCCATCATTCTGCCCGGACACTGAGGTCCAGCACCGAGGGCCTTCTGGCGGTTCCCTCATTGCGAGAAGCAAAGCTACAGGGAACCAGGCAGAGGGCCTTCTCGGTAGTGGCGCCCGCCCTGTGGAACGCCCTCCCATCAGATGTCAAAGCGATAAATAACTACCTGACATTCAGAAGACAGCCCTTAAGGCAGCCCTGTTCAGGTGATATTTTAGTGTATTTTTGGTTTCTATGGAAGCCGCCCAGAGTGGCTGGGGAAACCCAGCCAGATGGGTACAAATAATAATTATTATTATTATTATTATTATTATTATTATTATTATTATTATTATTATTCATTCTAGGCAAACAAAGAATGTTGTATTTGACTGCTCCAATGGATCACACCCCACAACTTTCACACAGAAACAGAACTTTGGGGGTTGCCTCAGGGCTGGTGCTACCATGAGCCTTTCTGAGGCAGTTGTCTCATACAGCACTCTGGGAAGGGTGGCAGATTTGGCTCTGGGTGCTGTGCCCACCTCTCTGCCTTCTGCCTGCTTGCTTACAGTGACTATGCCTTCTCGTCCCTGGGGCAGTTTTTTGATATTTCAGGGTTGCCATGTATCCTCTTTTTCCAGGACATGCCCTCTTTCTCAGGGTCAAAATTTCTGCTGGGGTGTGTGTGTGGATTTTTTAAATTTGCCAAAATGTCTCTGCCTATACTTTCTGGATGAGACATAGACATAACTGGTGATTGAAGGCTTGCTTTCCTCTTCTCTTCTCCTGTCCCCTTTAGCAATATATCACAGCATCATTCTATAGCCTACATATAGTAGGGGAATTTAAAATGAGCATTGTCATAGTGTCCTCTTCTTTTGCTCTTCAAAATATGGCAACACTATCACGTCCCTTTCCATCCATTCAGGCAAGTGCTCCTATCTCCCTGGTTTCTCCTCTTTCTATTCTACCAACTGACCTGTCTCTCACCTTTGCCCATGGCTTACTGGCTAGAGATTGAAGCTCATCCCTCGTAAAGCTGGGAACCTGCCGATCTGGAGGCAACTGCCCATGCAGCAGGCAACTTGAGTGGGACTCTGTGGGTTAGTGGCTTGACAGAGGTATGGAGAGGAAGGGAAAGCCAGATGCCATGAAGTAGGGAGGGGCAATGCTGTGGTGAAACAAAGGGGATAAAATGGAGAAGGGGGCGGGGAGGAAAGCCAAAGTAGGCAGGCTCCCTGTATAGCTGGGATGGATCCCCTCTCCCCCAGTTCAGTTTGCAGTCTGGAAGAGTCTTCAGATGGCATAGGACAGGGATGGGGAACTTATTCCAGACCAAAGGCCACGTTTCTTCAAGGGGGACCTTCCAGGGGATACATGTCAATGTGGGCAGGAGCAGAGCCAAAAGCAGGTGGAGCTAAGGATGTAATTCTTGCCTTCATCTAGTAGGCAACATCCCAGCCATACAAAACCCAGAAGTTTCTACACACCTAAAGTTTTTTTCCATCCGCCATCAAAGCAAGGAAGAGACCTTATTGTAATTTGAGAACATGCTCTGGCAGTAGAAAGCACTTGAGGAGCAGGCAGGGCTGGTGATGTCTGTGTGGCCTGGGAAGAGGGCCTGGCAAGGAGGAGTCCTGAAGGTCAGACGCAGAAGCCTGGAGGGCCACATTTCCCCCCTCAACCTGAGGTCCCTCCCCCAGCATAGAGGGAGGTTTTTGCAGACTGACGCTCCTATGCAATTTTACTCAGGAGAGCACTCTACTGAAGACAGTGGGAACTAACTCACTCTGGGATAGCTCAGCTGGTAGAGCATGAAACTCTTAATCTCTGGATTGTGGGTTCAAGCCCCACATTGGGCAAAAGATTCCTGCATTGCACAAGATGACCCTTGTGGTCCCTTCCAATTCTATGATTCTAAATGAAATTGTCAGCGGTGTAGATAATTTTAGACTCTGGACTTAATGGACTCACACCTCGACTCTTCTTTTGATGGTAATGTGTATTACTACATGTGTATTATAATGTGTATTACCTATGAAATGTGGCAAGGCAGCCCTGCTGTGTCTAGAAGCCCTCCTGCTCATTCTGCTGAGTGGAACCCTTGGTGTCTGCCCATAGCTTTTGCCCTGGTGGTACTACCTTAGGTTGTGCCTGTGCAAAGAAATCTCTAGTTACAGCAAGGTATGGTGGGATGAAAATGCAATGGCTGCTCTCCCTCTAAAAATGTAAAAGCCACCAGTTACTCAGAGCTGTCTCCTGCAGGAATTGGAGCACACAAGTCCCTTGTAAGGCAGAAAGCAGAAGTCAAGGAACACGCTGTAGTCCTTGATAGTCACAAAGCTGGGGATTTTGGAAGCAATCAAGGGATGCTGCAGATTAGCATGCATTACAGCTAACTATGGGTCCTACCTTTTTTTGCATGTCTGGGGCCTAAAGGCTGCAGCACTGAAAGATCACGCATTGAAGCCACCAATCTTTTAAAGCAAATATTATTTGACCATTTTCAATGATGGTTTGATGGCAGCCTCTACACAACAGAGAGTATTTCAGAGTGGAAAGGGAGAGACTAATGGATGTAGAACGTAGCCCTGGAAAATGGATTTTCGTTTGCTCAATTGATTTTGTAACAGAATTTTCTTTTTTAATGCTTCTCCATATCACCGCGCTGAATTATGTACAAGGTAATCTAACGGAGCACAGCAGGGAAAGATTCCTTCACTGATTCATTTCTTAAAATAACCAGTGTGGTATAGTAATCAGAAAACCAAAGCCAATCAACCCACAGAGCGAAGTCTCATAGTGCAGGAAAGAAATGTTAAACGACTATTTTTCTTTTTAGAACTCTCCTGAAATTCACTTGGCAATTTTTAATAGTGTACCTTGTGTTCATTTTCATGAAGATTTATTTTAAACTGATGCTGTTGTTACTGGATGGCAGTATTCCTCGCCCCCCCCCCTTAAACTGAGGTTACAATCATACTCCCCACAGTAGTGGTTAGGACTTTTATTTTTTTTGCCTATCCATTCAGCATTTGAAACCAAAAGTTACTTCGATTTCCATGACCACTAAAATGTATAATACAATCTTCCCAGTGGGGAGGCTACACAATTTGATTTTTTGAATGGCTTCTCTGTAATGCTAGATAGAAGCAATCATATGCATTTCCTTCAAAGAAAGTGGATCCTGAAAAGTTTTTTCTCCTTCTCTCATAAATGACACTAGGATCCAAGGTCGTGTAATGAGGCTGAGTCATGGGAGATTTCAGGACAGACAAAAGGAAGTACTTCTCAACACATTTCATAGTCAAACTATGGGCTCCACCACCACACTTAGTTCTGGAGGGGGCGGGATTATTGGTTTGTCGTTGTTCTTATCTTTACTATGCATTCTGTGGTTTTCTATTTTGTGATTTTATGTTGCGAATTGCCCCGAGATCTGTGGATAAAGGGCGGTTTACAAATTAAATAGATAAATAATAAATATAATATAATATAACATTTCTTTATCCCGTATACTGATCTTTGTGATCTGCGCATGGAGCTACATTTGATGGTACCTGCCAGAGTCAGACCGTCATCAGCAAGAAATTGGTCTTTTTAGTCTGCTGCTACCAGGCTTATGGAACTCTTTGCCTAATGAAACCAAGCAGGCACCATCTGTAATGAATTTTAGAAGCAAACTCAATACTTGGTTATTTCAATAAGCCTTCTTGTGTAAATGATTCATTGTTTTAATAACCTTGTCAGGTGACCAATTTTTCATGCTACTTATTGTGCTTTAGTGTTATTTGTTGCTTTGGTTTTAACTGAGATGCTGTACTCCACACAGATAGGTTTTTATATGAGTTTGCAGGTGGCTTTAAAAGTAGATTGGACAAATTCATAAAGGATAAGGCTAGCAATGGCTTCTGGCCACGATGACTATACATTACCTCTTGTATCAGAGGCAGTATGCCGAAGAAGGCTTTTCTGCTTCCTGTCCGGTGTGGGAAACCGGATGCCAGGCTAGATGGGCCTTTGATCTGCTCCAGCAGGTCTCTCCTTTTCTTCTTCTGTTATGTTCTGAAAAGAGAGTCAATTCACTACCTTCAGAAAACAAACAGTGGTGCAACACACATAAATATATGCATGCCTTGATCTTAGCAAATATTCTAGAAGGCTACTAGATGGCTAATCTACTACCTCAAGGATCATGATGGCTAAATGTACTACCTCAAGGTTTATTATTATTATTATTATTATTATTATTATTATTATTATTATTTAGTTTTATATACCACCCGTCATCATAAGATCTCAGGGAGGTTTACAGAACAAATTACAGGAAAAAACAAGTAAATAATTAAAGCAAAAGAGAAAAGAATAACCCCTGCTTCCCACAGAGACATTTAAAAGGCTGTAGAAAAATAATCAGCAACAGTTCTGACTGAAGAGGAATGTTTCTACCTGGTGCCTAAAAGTATAGGCACCTCCCTGGGGAGAGCATTCCACGAATGGGGAGCCACTGCAGAAAAGGCCCATTCTTGTGTTGCTGCCCTTCAGACAGAGGCAGTATACCTCATAATACCAGTTGCCGAACAACAACAGCAGGAGAGGGCTATTGCATGCCTCAGGGGCTTCCCATAGGCATCTGGTTGGGTACTGTGGAAACTGTGGGGAGGTTTCTTTGGCTCCATAGGCCAGATCCTTAGCAGGATGGACCAAATTTGATGTGTGGGTGGGTCTGCCTTTCTGTCAATCACATGTCAACACATGATCGGAAGGTGGCAGACCGCTGCTGTGGGGAAATACCAGAGAGAACTTTCCTTCCCTATCTGATGGGTCTTTGTTCTGATCCAACAGGGCTTCTCTTACATTCAACTTTCCCATGGTAGCTTGTTTATGCTTAACTTGAGCATCACCAAGAGGGAAACGGCCACCCAGCCATGTATAGTGATGTGCCTGAAGAAGCTGACCACCTTTTGGCTCCCAATCCCTGCCCTGAGCTACAAAACCCAGGAGGTGTGGACCAGTGGCCTGGTGAGTTGTGTGAGGCTTGCTAGTCACTAGATGTGCAAAGGCTTTCCTGCAGGAGATATGAAGTGTAGCCGTATCCAGATTTACTTTTAGTAGTAAATATGGCGCTGTGGGTTAAACCACAGAACCTAGGACTTGCCGATCAGAAGGTCGGCAGTTCAAGTTTCCGCGACGGGGTGAGCTCCCGTTGCTCGGTCCCTGCTCCTGCCAACCTAGCAGTTCGAAAGCACATCAAAGTGCAAGTAGATAAATAGGTACTGCTCCAGCGGGAAGGTAAACGGCGTTTCTGTGCACTGCTCTGGTTCGCCAGAAGCAGTTTAGTCATGCTGGCCACATGACCCTGAAGCTGTACGCTGGCTCCCTCGGCCAATAAAGCGAGATGAGCGCCGCAACCCCAGTTGGCCACGACTGGACTTACCTTTATATAACACAAGTTTCAAGAAAAAGTAAAAACAAGTCCTTACTGAAATTTATCCATCTAATCTGGAGACCCCGAACTAACCATGTTGCTGCAAAATGGAGGATCCTCCCCCAAAGGGTTGAATTCTATCACTTCCCTGATCCCATTAATTATCAGATTTCCCATCTGATGGATTTTGCAAAAAGCTGCACATTTGATGCTAAGATGCATTTCAAGCCACGTGTTCTTTGGTCCTGAGTTTTATTGCCTTTTGCGCAAAGATCCTCCTCAGAAATGCAAAAGGGGCGTATTGTACAAAGGGTTTCCTTTCCTAATGAATTTGCATGCATGCCTTATAAACCTTGCGCTTAACGCTATAACCAGTTAATCACAGCCATGAAACCATAAAGAGAATTTAGCCCTCCAGCTGTTCATAAGAGACTTTTGGATCACGCTTGACAAGTTAGCGCATGAGCCCTGCCCATCTGTCTGTCTTTGGAGAGCCAAAGGTTACTGAATCTGAGTGAAACCTCAGTCATAATAAGCCAGTGAAAAGCCACCTGTTGCAATCCAAACACAGACCATATCCAGCTTGACAGAGAAAAATATAAACAATGCTGAGAAGATTATCCCCTTTTTCCTTTGTCACAAAGATTCCCATAGTAGTAGGACAGCTTGAGTTCAGGCAGCAGCCTTGTGAAGCTGGAAGAACTGATACTGTTCTCATTGACCGGGCCTGCAGTTTGTCATATACACCACAACTTCCCTTTTCGAAACAGCCCAGTGAGGCTTCTGTCTTGAAGACACAGAAAGCAATCGGATGATGCATCTTCCAGATCAAAGAAGGATGGAGAATATTCATAATTAGAACTCCAACACAATCACTTGGGAAGATGATAGATTTTAAGTGGGCACAATGGAACACTGTGACGGAAACCAGAGCACACAGAAATGCCTTTTACCTTCCCGCCACAATGGTACCTATTTATCTACTTGCACTAGCGTGCTTTCAAACTACTAGGTTGGCAGGAGCTGGGACAGAGCAACGGGAGCTCACCCTATTGCACGGATTCGAACCGCCGTCCTTCTGATTGGCAAGCCCAAGAGGCTCTGTGGTTTAGACCACAGCACGACCCGAATCCCTATTCATGGCAATGCTCCTGTAAGTTACAGTGACAAAGAAATAATAATAATAATAATAATTTATTATTTATACCCCGCCCATCTGGCTGGGCCTCCCCAGCCACTCTGGGCGGCTTCCATAAAAACCAAAAATACAGTAAAATATCACACGTTAAAAACTTCCCTGAACAGGGCTGCCTTAAGATGTCTTCTGAATGTCAGGTAGTTGTTTATCTCTTTGACATCTGATGGGAGGGCGTTCCACAGGGCGGGCGCCACTACCGAGAAGGCCCTCTGCCTGGTTCCCTGTAGCTTTGCTTCTCGCAATGAGGGAACCGCCAGAAGGCCCTCGGCGCTAGACCTCAGCGTCCGGGCAGAATGATGGGGGTGGAGACGCTCCTTCAGGTATACTGGACCGAGGCCGTTTAGGGCTTTAAAGGTCAGCACCAACACTTTGAATTGTGCTCGGAAACGTACTGGGAGCCAATGTAGGTCTTTCAAGACCGGTGTTATATGGTCTCGGCGGCCGCCCCCAGTCACCAGTCTAGCTGCTGCATTCTGGATTAGTTGTAGTTTCCGAGTCACCTTCAAAGGTAGCCCCACGTAGAGCGCATTGCAGTAATCCAAGCGGGAGATAACCAGAGCATGCACCACTCTGGCGAGACAGTCCGCAGGCAGATAGGGTCTCAGCCTACGTACCAGATGGAGCTGGTAAACAGCTGCCCTGGACACAGATTTGACCTGTGCCTCCATGGACAGCTGTGAGGCCAAAATGACTCCCAGGCTGCGCACCTGGTCCTTCAGGGGCACAGTTACCCCATTCAGGACCAGGGAATCCTCCACACCTGCCCGCCTCCTGTCCCCCAAAAACAGTACTTCTGTCTTGTCAGGATTCAACCTCAATCTGTTAGCCGCCATCCATCCTCCAACCGCCTCCAGACACTCACACAGGACCTTCACCGCCCTCACTGGTTCTGATTTAAAAGAGAGGTAGAGCTGGGTATCATCCGCATACTGATGAACACCCAGCCCAAACCTCCTGATGATCTCTCCCAGCGGCTGCATGTAAATGTTGAAAAGCATGGGGGAGAGGACAGAACCCTGAGGCACCCCACAAGTGAGAGCCCAGGGGTCTGAACACTCATCCCCCCCCACCACTTTCTGAACACGGCCCAGGAGGAAGGAGCGGAACCACTGTATAACAGTGCCCCCAGCTCCCAGCCCCTCAAGACGGTCCAGAAGGATGTTATGGTCGATGGTATCAAACGCCGCTGAGAGATCCAGCAGAACTAGGAAACAGCTCTCACCTTTGTCTCTAGCCCGCCGGAGATCATCAACCAGTGCGACCAAGGCAGTTTCAGTCCCATGATGAGGCCTGAATCCCGACTGGAAGGGATCCAAATGGTCCGCTTCTTCCAGGCGTGCCTGGAGTTGTTCGGCAACCGCTCGCTCAATCACCTTGCCCAAGAATGGAAGATTTGAGACTGGGCGATAGTTGGCCATCGTGGCCGCATCTAAAGATGGTTTTTTAAGAAGCGGTTTAATAACCGCCTCTTTCAGCGGGTCTGGGAAGGCTCCCTCACGGAGGGAAGCATTCACCACCCCACGAAGCCCATCGCCCAGTCCTTCCCGGCTAGCTTTTATAAGCCAGGATGGGCAAGGATCCAGGAGACAGGTGGTTGGTCTCACTCGTCCAAGCAGCCTGTCCACATCCTCGGAGGTAACAGATTGGAACTGATCCCACTCAACTTGACTAGACAGAACTCTAGCACTCTCCCGCCCCGGCCCTGCTCCCACGGTGGAGTCTACTTCTTCCCGAATCTGAGCGATTTTATCTGCAAAAAACTTTGCAAAATCATTACAGGAGAACATGTGGCCCATACTGGGCCCCGATGTTGCAGGTGGTTCCGCTAAATTGTGAACCACCTGAAAAAGTCTCCTGCTGCTGTTTTCTGCAGATGCAATAGAGGCGGTGAAGAAATTCTTCTTCGCCGTCGCTATCGCCACTTGGTAGGCTCGACGTTGAGCTCTAACCTGTGTCCGGTCAGATTCGGAATGAGTTATCCGCCACCGGCGCTCTAGCCGTCTCAACGATTGTTTCATTGCCCTCAGATCCGTGGAAAACCACGGGGCTGTCCGGGCTCCATGCAATCGGAGAGGGCGCTTCGGAGCCAAACAGTCAATAGCCCTGGTTAACTCCGCATTCCAGCGGGCCACCAGGGAATCAGCTGAAAGGCCATCAACATGGGATAAAGCATCCCCTACCACTCTCTGGAAACCATTTGGATCCATTAAGTGGCGGGGGCGGACCATCCGAATTGGTCCCACCTCCCTGCAGAGGGGATGGGTCGCAGAGAAGTCCAGTTGCACCAGGAAGTGATCTGACCATGGCACTTCTTTCGTTTCGCTTTTACTTAGTGTCAGATCACCAACATCCATAGAGGTAAACACCAGGTCCAAGGCATGTCCGTGGCTATGGGTTGGGCCAGACTTATTCAGGGACAGCCCCATGGAGGCCATGCTTTCCACGAAGTCCCGAGCGGCCCCTTGTAAGGTCGTGTCGGCATGGATGTTAAAATCCCCTAGGACGACCAAGCTAGGTGTCTCCAGGAGAACATCCGCCACGACCTGAAGCAGCTCGGGCAGGGAATCCTTGGTGCAGCGGGGAGGTCGGTACACCAAAAGGAATCCTGTACTGCCCCTATTGCCCAACTTCCAGAACATGCACTCGGAAAACTGGGTCTTCCCAATAGGACGCCTGGTGCAAACTAATGACTTCCTAAAAATCACTGCAACCCCCCCTCCCCGCCCACATGACCTGGGTTGCTGTGCGTAAGAGAAACCTGGTGGACAAGCAGCGGCAAGGACAGGCCCATCTGCTTCATCCAACCAAGTCTCTGTTACACATGCCAGGTCAAGTCCTCCATCCATGATCAAGTCATGGATGGCAGTGGTCTTATGAATCATTGACCTGGCATTGCACAGCAGCACCTTCAGGTCATGTGGGTATCCCTTGCTGATTCTAGTATCCATCCGGTCAGGACCAGAACCGGAGGCAGGAATAGTCCTCAGACAACGACTAAACCTGCCCCCTCTGTAATGACGTGGTCTAGTCACCAACTCTTTTCTTTCCTGATTACTTTCTACTGTGGGACAGGTAATTATTCCAGCTCAGCTTTCCCATGTCTTCCTATTTTCTGTATTTTCCTAATTGCACTCACCTCTGACTCCTGCAAGATGGGAAAACTATTACTTTGTCTGAAACCTTCCCCCTCTTTCCAGATTCTTTCACTTTCCTCATATTAGTCTGTAAGACTCAGTCTCATAACCCCAGGACTCTCTGCCTCTAATCTCTTCTCTCTATCTTTGCATTAATTACAGTATATAGTCCAGGCAATGAGTAAGACATTATTAACCCTTTCTATTCTGCATATTTCTAGAGTGGCATTTCAGACCAAGGAAGAGAGAGATCTTGTAGCACAAAAAGACTTGTGAAGCACAGATGTGGTTAAGAGGCAGTCCAGATCAGGAACTGCAACTTCTCTCTGTTCCCCCAAACTCTCAAACGCCTTTCATTGCTTGATAATTGGTTCCTTTAATCCTTCTTTTGCTCACAATCGAAATTTGTTCTTCACTGGAAAATGACAAGTTATGCGGGCAACCCTCACAAAGAAACAGTTTTCTATTGGTTTAGGGGTTGACATCACCCAAAGCTTTATTGGGGTGCAAGGAGGCTCACAAAGGTCACCCAGCTTTGGTAACTGCCGGGAGGAACAAATCCTGCATCTTTTCTACTCCAGTACATTTTCTCAGGCTGTGCACGTACCATAAATTTAAAGCACATGGCTTCCCCTCAAGAAGTTTACCCCACCACAGAGCTACAATTCCCAGAAGCTTTAACAAACTTTGATGCTTGGAGGTTCCAACAGTTTGACTTCACCTCCAGAGGTGCACTCCTCAATTGTCCTGAGACAGATGGATGCCAACCAACAGGGGCTCCCACTAAAATATTGGAGGGGCCCAGGTAATCCCTGCCCCACATAATTAATCACATGACGTGATGCACACACACCATTTGAATACCCATCAACTTTTTTTGGGGTCCTTGGACCCCTCAAATATTCTATGGGGGGCCTGAAGACCCCTCGGTCCCTAGGAATGGGCTCCTGTGCCAACCAACGATCCTATGTGAAGGTAGCAGCAAGACACTGATTTCTCATTGGTCCCTAGTCTTCTTAAGAGTGCCTCCAGATTTGTATAGGATCCAGTTTCTTGCATAAAGCAGGGATGGGTCCTTGTGGTCCTCCAGATGTTGTCAGACAATGCCCAGCATCCCTGATTATGCTGGCTGAGGCTAACCGGAGCCCAGTAATATCTGAAAGGCCACAGGTTTCCCATCCTTGGTCTAGAAGAAAACACCATCTCCCAGTATCCTCCTCCCTTTCCCCTTTGCTTGCATGACTGCTGCCCTCTGGATTGATGGTTTCCATATTTCCCCCCACAATGACTCCCAAATGTTTTTCCTGATCAGCATGCTCTCTGGCTGTTCAATTTTAACACATCATTCTTAGATCCATTTTTGCAGCAGCCAAATTATTTCACATTTGCCTACACTGAAGTGAATTTACCATATGTGGAGCCACTCACTTTAAGGACGCAGATCTTTCTGAATTGGGTTATTTAACTCTCTTCGGTTGGCTCTCTGCGTCTAATTTTAGCCTTGACCACAAATGCTGGACCTTTGTGTCAGAGACCCCTTGTGGAGTGAGGCTTACTCAATAGGTTTGCCAGATGCTGGTGGCTGACACCTCTGGCCATTGTTCATCAGCTTAAATGCATGCAAATTGAAGAGCTAAAATTAAAAGTTTGAAAAAAATATGGGAGGTTAAATCAGTGGGAAATTCAGCCAAGTGATAAATATATGTGACTGAATTGAAAACTCAGGCAAGTGACAAATCACCTAGCAGCCTGTGCCTGGGGCAGAGGGCAGCCTTTCTATTAAGGAAGTTCCTTTCATAGCTAAAGTAAATTTTTTAGAATCGAATTCTCTTCCCTCTGGCAGCTTTTTCATTCTCTCATTTTTTATTTTTATAGAGAGTTTTCTAGTAACAGCCAGACTCTCAGCAATCTAGCTCTATTTTTATATATGAAATCATCACCAGTTCTTGGCCTTTAATCCATTATTTCCCATCAAGTATATGAAATGCTGGGCACTTCCAGACGGCCAGTATTTTGAGGGAGGGATTCAAGTGCATTCTGGGAAATGTAGGTTTGTGCAGGTAAAGTGGATTGAAGTGCTCTGTCTGCCTCATGCAACGAATATAGTACTTTATTTTTTTATATTTAAAAATTACTTTTTTATTCAAAATTAAAACAAAACATATTATCTAGAAACATATCATCCTTATTTCCCCCCTTTTCCTCCCTCCCTTCCCTCCCCCAACAGAACCCCCACCCCCCGACTTCCCTCAGTTCCAGTCTTTGATTTCTCCAAAAATGCTGTTTTCTGCATGTTACACAGTTGTATAGATCCTCAAACCATTTAAGTAATAATGATCAATAAAAAGTTTGTGAATGTTTATACGAATATAGTACTTTAAATAAGAAACGGACTTAGGAAGGTGGGGGGGGGGAATGCACTGAGAAGTGTGAAATGTTTAACATAAACATGCCCCACAAGGAAATCAGGATGAATGCAAGATAAATGCTGATATATTTATTTATTAACCTTCACCTAGATTTTGGAACACCCTGCCTATTGGGACTTTCACTGTACTCTTTTCAGCACCTGCCAAAAACTTTGCTTAGGCAAGCCTACCCAGAGATTTAGAAGGCTGATGCGAGTTTTAATCTGTCTTTAGTTCGCTGTTGATTGCAACCTTTCCAAAGTTTTAAATTATTGCTGTCAATTGTTCTTAGAGACAATTTTATTGCTTTATCATTTTTGTGTGTGAACTTCTTTGAGGTTTTCTTTACAATCAAGCGATCTATACATTTTATAAAATAAATACATTTATATCCCACCCTTCCTCCTAAAGGAGCCCAAGGCAAACAACAAGTGATAAAACAATTTATAAAAAAAAAACCTTGAAAGCACCTCAAAAAGAATTCCAATACAGATGCAGACTGGGGAAGATCTCGACTTAAAAGGCTTGTTGGAAGAAGAGGAAGAAGAAGAAGAAGAAGAAGAAGAAGAAGAAGAAGAAGAGGAAGAAGAGTTTGGATTTTATATCCCGCTTTATCACTACCTGAAGGAGTCTCAAAGCAGCTAACAATCTCCTTTCTCTTCCTCCCCCACAACAAACACTCTGAGAGGTGAGTGGGGCTGAGAGACTTCAGAGAAGTGTGACTAGCCCAAGGTCACCCAGCAGCTGCATGTGGAGGAGCGGGGAAGCGAACCCGGTTCACCAGATTACGAGTCTACCGCTCTTAACCACTACACCACACTGGCTCTCGAAGAAGGTCTTCAACAGGTACTGAGCGGACCACAGAGATGGCACCTGGCTAATGTTTAAGGGGAAGGAATTCCAATGGGACTGGCAGGATGCTGATGAGTCCAATCGGACTGGCAGGATGCTGAAAGAGGGCTGACTCAGGAGAGGAGGAGAGGAGGGCAGTTGTTTGTGGGCACTTCTTGCAAGCAGGGGCAGCTTTAGAGCTGGAGGGTGGAGCACAGGATGGGTTGGAAGAAGAGGAGAAAGAGACAGGTCAGGCAAGTGAGTGCCCAGGTGCCTCCCCACCTTCTCCCAGAACCAGGAGGGGATTGAAAAGGGATGAGCAGAGGAAGTTTCCACGAGGGCTCAGTCTCTGGTTACGTGCATGCAGCCCATCTGGTGAAGGTATATAAACTGGTGGAGGGGGAGTGGCCCCCTGTTGCTGCAACTGCTCCATAAAGCACAGACCTGGGGATAGCTGCCTAGATGCTAGATTGGTGTGCATAGATATCCAGAGTTGTAGAAGCAATGATGAGTGCTTTCTTTGACAATAAATAGTTGCCTATTTGCTGTGTGCATTCCTTTGCCTGGGAAGCACCCTTGGCAGGTTACGAGCTAACCTTTGCATAAGCTTTGTGCAAGCAAATCATGATGGAGGCTCAACAAAAAGGTAGCCTGGTGGAGGCCATTATCATCAAATAGCCCCAAGCCATACAAAGCAGCAACTAGGCTTTGGGGTTCTTTCAGATTACTAGTTAACTGAGAAGTCATCTTAATTTATTTGTACCACATTTGCATGGAGGGAGGTTATGCAGCCTCACTGCTGATCAAGCATTCATTCTGAGTCATCTGTGCAGAAGCTATCATTTATTTATTTGTTATTTATTAGATTTCTTACTTGCTTTTTGCCAGAAAATCCCAAGGTGGTTTACAGTACAGAACCTATACAGTTATAAAACAGTTGCCACCATATAACAGAAAAGTGTAAAAGCAATTAAAACGCATTCCATATAGAAACCTCCTTCTCCCAATTCAAGGAAATAAATAAAAAAATACTTAACTAAAAGTAGAAACAATCAGGATATTTGAAATTGAAATGCTCACTGAGGTCACTTGGATGATGTTGTGGCACATTCTAGTGACGCAACTAGCAACCCAACTGAGCAATAGATGTGGCCTCTGCAAACTGGCCAGTCGCGTCACAGGTAGCTCGGTCCTGGAACAGGACAGGTGGCTGTCCTCCCCTTTAACATAAATCCTGGCTACGCTCATGGATTAGAGCCAGCACCCAACTCTCCCCTGCTTTTTTCCTAACACACCAAATCTTATACCCAGTAGTATGTCCTGGTGGTTGGCATGTGAGAGATGGCAAAGATCCCTGAGACTGGCAAATGTCAGAGTGAATATAAAATAAGCCTTTAACCGGTGCCTAAAGGCCAGTAATGAGGAGGACACCTGCATTTCCCCAGGGAGGGAGTTCCAAAGTCTGGGTGCCACTACTGAGAAGGTCTTGTTTTACGTAAGTAATTTATAAGCTAGCTGCTACATTATAAGGCTACAGAAGCAGGACTTAGTGGAGAATTCAAACATGGGAAAATTAACCCCCTCTTTTTTGCAACAAACAGAGTCCTCGCCCCTTTAAGATGAACAAGGCAGAAAAGAAATAAGCCTTCATTTTTGGGAATTCCAGGTAATTAACAAATAAAAAGACCATGTGGAAGTCTTCAGTGGGCAACACTTAAAAACAGCTCAGATGTTAGGATTACACTGTGTGACAGCCTTCCATTAATCTGGGAAATGCAGTGATTTCAGCAAGGGGCCTTATCATATTTTTCAAAGGTCAAATGAATCACCTTTAAACTCATGAAAAGGTAAACAAACTGATGCCTATGTGTAACTTTTTGGAGTTTACGAGAGATTCTGGTGCTCAGAATACAGAGAACCCCCATAAATCCTGCTTTCACGCAAAGCGTCCAACTCCTCTGGGATCTGCACTCCCATTCAGGGCAATTTCCCCTGGAAGTATTATTAGGAAATATTAAATCACGTCAAAGTGTAAGCCCCTGTAGGTAACATACTTTTACAAGAGACTATTTCCTGCTAGCAAAACGTTACCATGTTTAGTCGAGAGGGAGGGATCTGGAGACATCTGCAGTGCTGCAGAGTGCCAACTGAGACTGCATAAACAAAGTTTATGTGCATTGTATAGGAAGAATTAACCACACAAAATTACAGCCTACATTATTTTAGTGCCTGTCATGTCCAGGTTTGGTACAATCACTGCATTAAAAGTTGCTTAAAGGTAATTGAAACTCCTCTTTCGGTGAATTATTAAACTGTAGATTATATATATATATATATATATATATATATATATATATATATATATATAAGCAACTCATTTAAATACATACCATCCTATAAATGACTAAACTGTGCAAGGATATAAATGTCTTTTAAAGAGCATTTGAGGAAATGCTTAAATTATAGGCTATTATTCCTACATCCATGCCATAACGAGACCCTGTCGGGTGTAAAAAAAAAAAGGAGATTGCCTTTAAAATAGTGCTTGCAGTTATACTTCATGGCATTACATGGAAACAGCTTTACAACCAAGGACCTTTAACAAAATGAAAAATGAATCAGTAATTTCGCTGGTGGAACACTATCCTAAGGTGTGCCCTTCCTCAGCTATATATTCCAGACCTCCCTATGGGACCATTCAGGGTTAATTATTTTTACTGATGGGCACCTCTCTAAGGCAGCTTGAACTTCAACTCCACTAGGATGAGCAGTCACAAGACTAGATGCTTGGCTGGAAGTAATCTGAATTCTTCAGACATCCCAAGTGGGAGCTGACCTTGGCCTAAGTGGATGTCTAGAAGACATTAATGTGAGGAGAATTTTAACTCTATTCCAGCTAAGATCATAAAAGTAAGGACACAGATAACTGCCTAGAAGATCAGGACAAGCTATCTGCATCACTCTTGTGAGAACCCAATCTTCTGCTGGGATTGGTTCAATACCTTGGAGGGTCTTTTTAAAGACAGAAATGTGGGATATCTTATTTTTCATAAATAAATATTACAAAACCCATGAAGCAGCATGAGTGAAACCAAATATGCACACATGAAAATGCCCAGAGCTTTTAGCTGATGCAATCAGATGAATGGAGAAAAGGAAATGGAACTGAAAACAACTCTTGTGGATTTCGTACATGTTTATATTCAACCACACATTAATCTGGAACTGTGGTTTGTGTGGGGTTTTTAAAAAAACTATCCAAGAATGGAAGCACTGTAGTTGCTCCATTGAATACCAAAAGTCATGTTACCTGTTTTTTTCCATAACCACCTGCCTCATTCCCCACCACGCAGCACCACTCCTTAACCTCTCCTCTCTTCTTTTCCCATTCCTAGATTTCCTGTCTAATGTAGATTATATGCTCTGTGCACAGATACTATGCCACATTGCTGTTTTGTAGGATGCATAGAACACTGTTAAAGACCATCAATGTGGTCACTGCAATTCAGAGATGGCTTTCATCGCAGGCTATAGCCTGCTGACTTCTGCATTCTTCATAACCAATTCACCAGTTCTGGGTTTCAGGTAGCCTTGTCTCCTCCTTCCATCTGATAGAGACCTGAACATTGTAAACTTGGGGAGCCCAGATTATTCTGCAGAGAGTCTTCTTATGCACTAGCTATTTTCATTTATAGCCTGCTCATCCTCCCAAAGGAGCCCGGGGTGGCAAACAACAATTGGTAAAAGAATCAAAACATTTTCAAAACTATTCCATTGCAGATAAAGACTGGGAAAGATCTCAATTTAAAAGGTTTGTTGAAAGAGCAAGTTTTTCAGTAGGCCCCCAAAAGCAGAAAAAATTGTGCCTGCCTAACATTCAAGGGGAAGAAGTTCCCTACATTCTGTGGAGAGGACCCCTTAATAGGATGATATCTGCAGGGAGCTTCATTAACTATGAACCCCGAAATTTGGGACCCACTCCAAACCTCTGCCAAAGTGAAAACCCCGTGTTTTGCAGTGCCCTCCTGCAACTGAGTAATAAATACATCAACCTTGGGGTTCATTGTCAACCGCCAAAGATCTCCAGGAGGCCCTTACCTGCAGAGAGCAGTGACTGATTGGGTATATAAAGAGTGAAGCGAATTTCTCAGGTATCCTGGTTCCAAGCTGTATAGGATTATGTACACCTAAAGCATGACCTTGAACCTAACAATCACCTTAAACATAGCCCAGTAGCTAATTGGCAGCCTGTAGACCTGTATCTGTACAGCTCCTAAGATTGTCACTAGATAGACATCACTAGCTGAATGATGTATCACTTTCTATTAAAAGAAAGCCTGAGGTCCAGTTCATAGGCATCCACACCATCCCTTCTGTTTCCAGTGTTCAAGCTGTGAGTGCCATTGACTACGTCACCAAAATGGCAGCATCCTTTTTGGTGGAGCACAAGAGGATGGTATCAGCAGGCTTGGAGAAATCAGGTGGATCACATCCACACAATACATTTAAAGCACATGGCTTCCCCCAAAGGACTCTGGGAACTGTAGCGTTCCCTTGCAAAGCTACAATTCCCAGCACCCTCCACAAACTACAGTTCACAGGATTCTTTGGAGGTAGGCCTGTGTTTTAAAGGGGCATTAAATGTGCTTTCAGCATATGGTGTGGCTGTGACAATGGTTTGCAGAACTAAAAAAGAATATACTGAGGAAGGAGAAAACCTGAAGAGGAATGAGATACTCCCGAACACCCCAATGGGGACTGAATATGCTTATTGGTCACAGAATATTGATTGACTGTTTGGTGGGGTAGGGAAGGAAAATCAGGATGGGGAGAGGCATGAAGAGGCTGAAACCTTGAACAAGAGCATTGAAAACAACAACATTTTGTTGCAGATCCCACATGCTTTAAGTACAATTTAAAAAGTCAGATGGTTTCATTTTTAACGCGTGCCCCCCCTTCCCACCCCATTTTTATGTGTGTTTTTTTCCTCTTTTAGGTCTGGGATTTGTCCAAAGCAGAGTGGAAAGACCACCAAGTCGGTCTCATCAGCAGAGCACTAATTGTAGTCATTTATTATAGTCACTTATCTGATAACAAGCCTGTTATCTGTGATAGTTTTACAGGGTTGAAATCCACCAGACTTTTGCACCAATGTATAAACATGGTACCTTGGGGGCAAAGTGTCTGTTACTTACTGTCAACACTTGGCTGTCGGAGAAAGGCCAATCGACAGCTTATATGAAGTAACAATGATTTTAATAAGCCCCAGTGAAAGCCGCAGCATAAACAAGGCATCAGGGGTGTTTGCCTTGTTGGGCCTCTTAAGCAAATACAGGTGACTGAGAAGTACAAACAACACTGGATTAGAGCTTATGGGGTGCGGGACATCAAGCAACAGCACCCGCGAAGCCAAGTCTTTCATGAGGCAGTGAGAGTTTGATGAGCCCTAATGGCTTAGGGACGAGGGTGGTGCTGTGGGTTAAACCACAGAGCCTAGGACTTGCCGATCAGAAGGTTGGCGGTTCGAATCCCCACGACGGGGTGAGCTCCCATTGCT
The DNA here is from genome assembly GCF_027172205.1 of Podarcis raffonei. Lineage (NCBI taxonomy): Eukaryota > Metazoa > Chordata > Lepidosauria > Squamata > Lacertidae > Podarcis > Podarcis raffonei. Next base: position 95,046,093 of record NC_070604.1, on the reverse strand, counting down.
CGGTCCCTGCTCCTGCCAACCTAGCAGTTCAAAAGCATGTCAAAGTGCAAGTAGATAAATAGGTACTGCTCCGGTGGGAAGGTAAACGGCATTTCCGTGCGCTGCTCTGGTTCACCAGAAGCGGCTTAGTCATGCTGGCCACATGACCCGGAAGCTGTACGCCGGCTCCCTCAGCCAGTAAAGCGAGATGAGCGCTGCAACCCCAGAGTAGTCCACGACTGGACCTAATGGTCAGGGGTCCCTTTACCTTTAATGGCTTAGGAGGGGACAACTCAACTAGAACTTAAAGGCAGCATGGACTAAGAACACACCACCCACCCATATCTCTGTGTAGGAAATAGTTTTTAGTCACAATGACAGTGTTCTACTGCTACAGTTGCTGGGAAATGTGAATGGGTAGAGAGCTGTTGCATTCAGTTCCTGCTCACGTACCTCCAACAGGATGCTGGATGAGGTGAGCCTTTGGCCTGATCCTGCAGGTTCTTCTGGGTTGCATTTGTCTCCCCTCATCAGCCTGAGATCCCCCCCCGAGTTTATACACCTACCCTGTTGGGATGCATCCAAGGGAACGGGGGCAATTTGCAAGCCCCCCAGCTGGCTCCAGCCCACCGGCTGGTAGCCAGGCAATCTCCAGTCCTTGGCTCAGCATCAAACAGTGACCCACAGCTTCAGAAACCTTCAGAAGCTCTAATCAGCAGAGTAAATAACTCTTTGCAACAGAAGGGCAGAGAGAGGCCGTGTAAAGCGTATTTACAAGCAGTTTATTCAGGACAAAGGAAAAAACATGACTTCTCCCTTTCGTGACCAAGCAAGCAGCATAAGCAAAAGCTATACACAAGCGGAAGTTCCCAGCAAGCTGTGCTGGACTGTAAACAGGCATGTGACACACAACAGTCATGCCTGTTCCTTTTAAGGTGGATCGGAATAGCCTAACATCCTCGCCCCTCAGGGTGCCAGTTGTAGAGTTGGAAGGGACCACAAAACATCTAGTCCCACCTCCTTCAAGAGCCACGGCTAAATAATCCCTGAGAGACCATCCAACCTCTGTTTAAAAGCCTGCAACGAAGGAGAGTCCTCTGCCTTCTGAGGTAGCCCGTTCCACTGCCAAACAGTTCAGACCAGGGGGACCTCTACCTCCCCAACCATTCCCCAATCTTCCCTCCCTTCCTCCCTTGCAGGCTTCCTTGGCTTTTGTTTTTTTAAAACCTATTGTTGATGGCAGCAGCTTTGTCAGCAGCCAGACTCATTTTCCGTTTCTCTCTGGCTGCTCCGGCAGGTATGGGCACCTGGTATTTGGGAGCCCATTCAATGTTATCTTCGCCCCACTGCTCTTATCAAGCCCTGAAGACTAGGCCACAGCAAGACACAAGCAGAAAGCCAAGGCGCTGCAAATGATTATCTACTGCTAGATGATTCAGGCTGTGTGGGAAGGTTAGTCAGGTTTACCTGGGCCAAAAATTCCTCCTAAACCCAAATCATATGAGTCAATGAAAGCCTAAGTATGAGCAAAATCTATCAACTGGTCCAGGCTGGTGTTGTGGGCTGGCATCATTGGGCAGGCACCGATAGTCTGAGACCTTATGAGGAGACCAACTTCACCACCAATGTGAAGTCTCCTCTCCAGCAACTGGGGTCTGGTACTCCTCTCAGTGCTGGAAGGCTGCCAGTTTTCCTTTGCTGGGCTCTGTCTGTGGGTCTGTAGCAATGCTATGGCCCAAGAGGCATTGGGAGGTGGCTGGTGATAGCAGAAGTGCCAGCATTTTTTGCTGCTGCTACACCCATGTACTGCCATCGCCACTGGAGCAACAGCTATGATAAGAAGAACATAAGGAGAGTTCTGCTGGATCAGTGGCCAACCAGGTGCCTGTGGGAAGCCTGCAAATAGTCTTGACCTGGTAGGAGGCAGTTTCCTGTGTCCTAAAGCTGAGTAGCACATGGACCAGAAATGTTTCTTATAAATATTTGAATTGAGAGACTGTCTAGGGAAACTGCTTTATTAATTCCCCAGAATGATGTGGAAAGTTGTTCATGTTCTGACCATGAAAAAATAGTTGTTCAAAGCTCCGGGAAAAAGAAAAAGAAGCAAAGTGGGCTGATATTGTTCACTGAAGAAATGGGCTGCACATTACAGTCGTCTTGGTGGAAAAGTAGATTTATTCCATTCATTGTTGGAATAATACTTAAAATACTTGACTGACAGGGAAGACATTTGCTTTTGTAGAGTGCATTGTAATTTTATTTGTAATAATACAGAAAACAGGTGATTGTTGTATTGTGAGGTTTTATAAAAATGATATTTATGTTTCCAGATATTTACGATGATTATTATGGGATATTTTACGATTAGCATTATGTGATCACCATTGCTGATGCAACTCAAGTGGTACACCACACCATCCAGCCATAATGGAAATAGCTATCATCTTGCTGTACTATGATGGGAATGAGAGAGGGTAAAATAAGAAGCCCAGCCAGCTTAGGGCAGTGGCAGCATCAATGACCTGACATAACTCACTTGGCATTTCTATATCTTGTGCCAATTGTCCCCCCACCCCAATATTTTAAAACTACCTTGGGTGCCTTGCATAGCTGTCAACTTACAGATTTGAAAATAAGGGACCAGCAGCCTCGAAAATAAGGAATCAGCACCCAAAATAAGGGATTTTCAGAGCACAGCTATGTTCAACTTCTGAGCCCCTCCGAACCAAAGGCAGAAAGCCCAGCCAGCAGCCAAACGAAGCCTCAAGTGATGGTTCCCACAGCACAGCAACCCGGCAAAGGGGATGCAGCAAGGAAAACCACCATCACCTCTCCGCTGGGAAGCGCTGAGCAAAGGTGAATCCCCAGGCAACGCAGTGCATGCAAGCTCCACCCCCCAGTCGTTCTTAGACTCCTTATTGGGTGAACAATGCAGTCAAGCAACACAGTTGGAGCCTCCCTCCTCCCTGGCCAGCAGGGAGGGAGGGAGAGGAGCTGCTTCCTTTGAAACCAGGGAAATTTAAGGGACATCATCAATAAGGGACAGCAGCGGGACATGGCGCTGGGATAAGGGAGTTTCCCGCCAAATAAGGGATGATTGACAGCTATGGTGCCTTGGGAGAAAGGTCATATCTAAATGCTATCGGTTGTGGATCCTGCTCATCTTTATGGTTGAAAATCGACACCCACACTTGCATTCGCTCTGCACTTTCTAGGAACAGGTCTGGCCTTTCTAGGTCAGTGTGATTTTTTTTTGGGGGGTGGTGGTCCTGGCAACTTCCCTGGGAAAACGTGCAATTTACTGCTGAATTGGAACAAAGAGCAATACACAGAAAACCCGACTGCCATTCACTTGAGTAAGCAACTTCTGCTTTTGTAACATTATTACACCTGCAAAAGAAACAATCCTAAGAAACTTACCACATGATATCAACGTGGCCTTGATACTGTGATCTATTACGTAGATGAATCAGTGTATCTAAATATGTGTTGCAAATTGCAATGCACTTCCCTTTCCTTGTACTGATACTTGCCTTTCCAGGATAATCCATAAATTATCAGATGAAGATCATGTTTCCATATGGAGCCATTTTACAAAGAACGCTGATCAGCTGGCTGTCTTTTTGCAGCTGCAGATGGAAGAGAAATTTAAAAGCCCAGTTTAATGGCCTGGAGGGGTTTGCTCTGGAAATATTGTGGTTTGCAACTGGATTGATTAAATGTTTAAAAGCCTGCTTTCCTTTTGACTGCATTTCTACAGCCTTTTCTTTTCTGAAGTTTGATAACTGTGATCTCTCTCCCCCCCCCAGTCTGCATAAGCTCACACAAAGTTCTAGCCAAGCATATAAAAGGTGCAAATCTTACATCTAGTTTCATGAGTGGAATGTGATGCTCTTGCGCAGAATTAGATGCAGGATTGAAGCCAAATATTTTAGGATGAAAATAGAGAAAAAATCCATTTGCCTTTTCTATTTTTCATGTGTACTAAGGAGCCTTGGAAGGCATTTGAGTGAGGGGAGAGAGAAAGATGAGAGAGAGAGAGAAAGAGAGAGAAAGAGAGAGAAAGAGAGAGAGAGAGAGAGAGAGAGAGAGAGAGAGAGAGAGAGAGAGATATGACAGTGGAAGCAACAATCTTGAGATAAACAAGGTAATGTGTGTGAGGAATGACACATGGGGAAAAGTTTTGTGGCTCCAGGTAGTATAGAAAGACAAGTGGAACAGGCATTTAAGGATGGATTGGGGAGTCAATTCAGTTCACACTTAAATGAGAACCTGCCTAATTTGATTATTCTAAAATAATACACAGACTGAAACAAAGCTATCCCACTTGGGTCTAGGATATCTTAAGGACCACCTGAGTGCTTGTGGTCTACGACTACTTGACTACTGTGATCATCCAGAGCTGCACAGTTGGTTGTACCCTATGTTGGAGGTTCAACAGGCTTCTGAAAAAAGCCAGGAAATTAGAGTAACTAATCCCATGCTGTGGAATACTCTTCCTGCAGAGATTTGGCAGACATCCTTGCTGCTGACTTCCAGACACCTCTTGACATTTTTAGGCTGGCAGTCCTTTAGGCCATTGTTTAATTTGTTCTTCAAGATGAACTTGCATATTTTGCTATGCACTACACTACCTTGATGTTTTATATCATCAAGGTAGTGGGCAGTACATACATTTAAAAAAAATAAAATAAACACCAAATGATGGTGCCTCCATCTCATAGTCTCCCACATGTGGCATCCACATGGGTTAGTCTGTGGCATCCAGTGCTTATATAAGTTCGATGAAAGGCAATGCTTTGGCTTTGAACTGTTGCCCCAAGTGTGGCAGTTGCATTTGGAGAACGCTTGTCCATATTGGGCAGCTACTCTGTGTGGGCAAACTATCTATTGCCTGGACAAACTGGTGCAAGTGCCTGTGCAATAAACAAAATGATACTAGTTGGAGGAATGAGCAGATGCTACGTTTGATATGGAAGAGCTTTTGCATCTGGAAATAATTTCGGGGGACTATGGCTCCTGCCGATAGTGTCCCAAAAATGACTAACGACTTGCTTTATTCATCCTCAGTTGTATTCTTTGAATAGCAGGAAGAGGCATTAAGATAAAGAGGATGATCACCATTAAAAACAACAACTTGGAGTTCCCTCTATAGAATGCTTTGACTAATCATGTAGCCGCTGAAGACTCCTTAAGCAGAGAAGTGTAAATGTGAATGAATTGCTTACCTGTGCTATTGCTTAGCTGCTTGTAGAGGTACTTGATTTATATTGATGCTAGTCTTAAGAACTGTGCCTTAAGATCCACATCAGTGTTTCTTTTCACCGAGAACAAGCATGCCAAATTACAATTTTCATGCTGAAAACACCGTGTTCATAAAGTCTGGGAGAACCTCCTGTTAACCATTTTTTAACTGATGTGAAGCGGATATTACTGTTTGTAAGTAACACTGACAAGGGTAATACCGTAATAAAAATGAAAGAAATATCTTCAACAGTCCTTAAATGTTGTGGCACACATTTCCGTGTTAATGGAGGCAAGGTTCCATTAATTAACTTGTTAGCTGTTAGCCTGTCAGAGAGCTCATTAATGTCTTGTATGCTTTGTTAATTTAATTGTCAACTTCACTTTATCTTACAGATGACTTGAGAACAGGCGAATTCAAGGAAAGACAGCCTGTGAATAAGGCTGATGGGCTGTGCTAATGGAAATCATTGAGAAAGAGCTTTGATTATTATTATTAAATTATTATTAAAAAAAGAAGAAACAGTTGAACATTCGATCAGAATTTTAACTGAGGGTGGCTCCACTTTGTTGTCTTTCCTCCCCCATGAAAGAGATAAAATGGATCCTTAGGAACCTGCCCTCTCCCCCTTTGGGATAATGTTTAACCCTTATTGAACGCCAGGGTCCCTCCAGATGTTGGCCCTCCAGATGTTGCTGGATTACAATTCTCATCATCCCTGAGCACTGACCATGTTGCCTGAGGCCATTGGGTGTTGGAGTCCAATAACACCTGGAGGGCTATAGGTTCCCCATCCCTGTTGGAGACAAGTGACTCAGAGGGTTAGCCATGTTTGTGGCGCCAATCATGGAAGTCTGGTGTCAATGTGAGGAATGCCCATTTACATTTAAAATAATAATAATGCCCAGATTCTTTTTGATGCCTTAAAACTCTATTCCCAGTTTTGCTTTAAAAAAATAAAAGAACACTCCTTCATAAATGAAAAAACCAAATTACACCTAAAGAGCAGAAAGCTTCACAGGCCAGACTAAAATCCATTAAAAATATTCATAAGGAAACTCTTTGTTTCTTTGATTGAGATATTAAGTGCTACATTCTGCACCTATTATTCATCCTGGGTGACTCACATAAAGCCATTGTTTAAACAGTTTCATTAAAATAACATTGATAGTCAAATCATTTGATGCATATGACAGAGTAACTGAAACTCTCTCTTTAGCCCCCTCTCTTGTAAATCTCTAGGAAGTAGCGAGACAACTCGAAAGGGTGATTATTTGCTTAGCTTAGCCAGGAGGCAACTGTCCAAGCCTGTTCATTTGGAAGGCAGAGAAACAGAAAGTAATCAAGGTTTCATTTCCAGATCATTGTCCCTGCAACTTTTGTCAAGTTCCTTTTGCTTAAAACAGAAAACAAATAAATATAAAATATAAAAATAATTGTTAATAAGAGCCAAGCACTTGCATAGAACTTTGACCAAAATGTTAGTCCTGCCTTGGGAACATGGAAGGTTCTCTGTAGTTTTGCAGCATCCAACCTTCTAGCTCTTCATGATGTCTCTACATAAACAACATAAGAAGATCCCTGCTGGATCACATTAAAATGTCCATCTAGTCCTGCATTCTATTCACACAGGGGCTGACCATGGGAAGCCCACTAGCCACCTCTGCTCCACCTAGGGATGGGTGAATCTGTCAAGTTTCAGTTTCTCTCTGTTTCAGTGTTCTAGGCGCCACAATTTAAGAAGGATGTGACAAGCATGTGTGGAGCAGGGTGACCAAGATGATCAAGGATCTGGAAACCAAGCCTTATGAGGAATGGTTGAGGGAGCTGGATATGTTTAGCCTGGAGAAGACTGGAAGATGACACAATACCCATATTCAAATATCTGAAGAGCTGTCACATGGATGATGGAGCAAGTTAATTTTCTCTTTCTCCAGAACCAACTCCAGAACCAACCCCAGAACCCTAACTTAACCAATCAATTCAAGTTACAAGAAGGGAGATTATGACTAAACATCCTTAGGAACTTACATCAGTTTGTAATGTCCTCATGAAAATTCACCAGCATTTTAGTGTGAATTTCTCCTAATATACACATTTTTTGTATGCAGTTTAGCTTAATATACATGTTCTTGCAAAGGAAAGTAATATTGTCTTATAGAATGCATTTTAAATGTTATTATCACTAATCCATGTGTTTGATGCACACTTCAATGCATTCTTGTACATATTACTTGGATGAAGAACTGCGCTGCAAAATTCACCAAAGTGTCAATTTTGAAGGATGGCTGTGTTTCAGTTTGCATAGTGTTTCAGAATGTACGAATTAGATAGATTCCCTTGTAGATGTAAACTGAATTGAATTTCTTCTCCATCCCTGGCAGCACCAGAGTGTTTCTGCCTCAAAGTCCTACCCTGACAGCATCATTACCCAGGGGGACTCATCCCTTTGTCTTCTGACTTTTTTTTTGTTCTTAAAGGGCTTATAGGTTGCTGTTTCATCCCTTGCTCAAGTCTGCTTGCAAAACCACATAATGATGATAATAATAATAATAATAATAATAATAATAATAATAATAATAATAATTTTAAAATATTTTATTATTTATACCCCGCCCATCTGGCTGGATTTCCCCAGGCACTCTGGGTGTCTCCCAACAAAGGCTAAAAACAGAATAAAACTTTAAACATTTAAAACTTTCCTAAACAGGGCTGCCTTAAGATGTCTTCTAAAAGTCAGATAGTTGTTTATTTCCTTGACATCTGATGGGAGGGCTTTCCACAGAGTGGGCGCCACTACTGAGAAGGCCCTCTGCTTGGTTCCCTGTACCTTCACTTCTTGCAGTGAGGAAACTGCCAGAAGGCCCTTGGAGCTAAACCTCAGTGTCTGGGCAGAACGATGAGGGTGGAGATGCTCCTTCAGGTATACTGGGCCGGATTATGGATGCTGTTAAAGAATTTGAGGGAAAAAAGCATTTAGACTTGAATTTAAGGAGTGCTAACACACCAGTGCTAAGATGCAAGTTTTCATTCTAAAAGTCAGTTTCAAATTCTGAAAGCTCACCCATTTTTGAATTTGTGTGGAACTTAATTTCCACATTGATCTTGAAAGCCAGAGAAAGCCATCGTAAACCACAAACGCTGTCCACACACATGTAAGCGTGTGTGCGTGCGTGTGCGCACACACAGAGAGCACATTGAAACAATTCTAGCTTCTCCTTTGAACTCATATTAAGTTAAGCCTGCATAAATAGTGTCAAAGGGGAACACACCCAGAACTCTCTGGGAGATCATGATAAACACTCCTGATGTTTTGCAGATGGACTTATCATCTGTGCGTTTCACAATAAAATTTTACGAAGCATTTAGACATCCAGTTGGTTGTATTCACTGGGAGATGGTTCTCTCACCCTCCCCTTAGCAATCTGCTGTGTAGCTGCTGCATTAGGTTTTGCATCTCCCCCCCAATTCCCTAAGTGTTTTTCCTTCTATTACATACGACAGATCTCTGAAGTTATCATGCTTTCATCTACAGGCTGAGTTCGAAATGAAACAAGTTCCTTCCCAGTGAACAACATTATCATTTCCAGAACTCCGTCAGGTGCTTCCAGAGAATTGTTCCAAAAAATATTCTTATGGACTGCCTTGTGTTTAAGGCCATTACATTCCATGCTCCATGAGAAATGCTTCCTTAGTGCCAAATTGCAACCATTTACTTAGTTATTAAATTTATATCCCACTCTTCCTCCCAAAAGGAGCCCAGGCTGGCAAACACTTCGGTAAAAAATAGACAATCAAAACTAAAAAACAACAATACAAGCCAGGCACATTTATATGCATTTATTTTCCCATGTTTAAACCCTTTATTAAATCTAATCAGCACAGCCATGGTTTGTAGTATTTCAAAACATAACAATATATAATCAAACAAGTAGCATGTGTGGGCCAGATTGCAAAGCTACATTTAACATGTAAATGTGTATATATAAATTCCAGGGCTTGCTTCTTCTGGAAGAAGGCCCTTGAAATTTGCTGGACTCCAACTCCCATCAACCCCAGCCAGTATGGCTAACGGTCAAGGATGATGGGAGTTGTGATCCAGCAACATTACTTTAAACCCAAGTCCCTGACTAACCCACAGGCAATCCCTTCCTCCTTTCTCTCAGACATGACCCCTTTCAACTGTAAACTGTCCATCTCCAAATTAAATTCAACCCCCTCTCTCTTCTGACTGACAGATCTCACTGGTTGTTGGGTTGGACCCAAGGCCTATCTGTCACAACTGCTGCAAGCTAGTTAATGTTGTGGAGAAGGCCCTTAGTAGGAAAACACCCCACTGTTTTAATTACATTACATGATAATGTTACAAAGGTGCCAAAAAGCTTTCAGCTGGCCCTGAGTCAGAGGCTCAGGTGCATCAACTTGGGGGGAAAGGCAGCAGGGCGGGGGCAGGGCAAGAGCATGTCAAACTCTTTCATTGGGTATATTTACCAGCCGCCTGACTAGCCACATGGCCATGTCCCAAATAAAGTAAGGTTGTAATTCTACTCCTGAAAGTCAGACCTAATGAAATCAACTGGATTACTTGTGAGTAGACACACATAATATTGCACAGTAAGACATTCTTTGGGGTGTTTGTATCCTCCAAGCAGAGTTTCTTAGGAACGTTGAGAGAAGAAATAACAGTGAAGTACTTGAAGTCAAAATGCCTTTTCATTAATGGCCCGGTGGGTATCCAAAGTAACTCCATTTAAGTCAAAGCAATTAAATAACTATAAATCTGCTGTGAAAGTCCTTTCTGTGCAGTGATCTTAAAACGAGCTTTTAAAAAATGTTTTCACTAGGAAGTTATGCTATATTGATCTAAGAATAGAAGTGTGTACAATATGTTCCCTAAAAATATTCCTCTCTCTCTCTCTCTCTCCCCTCCTCACCAAGAGAACAGAGTATAGAAGTGGCTCAGTTGTAATAATATATCTGTTGGGAAACCCAGTTTGGCCTAACTGGGTTAATCAAGAGCATAGTAATGGTGTTGTGCTTCTCCTGAAGAGTAGTGCTGAAAAGCCGTATGGAATGTTCTCTCTGCGGTGGGAGCCTGCCTGGCCTCCACAAGAGGCAGTGATGGCTACCAGCTTGGGTTAGACAAATTCCTGGAGCGTGAGACTATCAACGGCTCCTATCTCCTACATTCACTGCTGGAGGCAGTATGCCTCTGAAGACTATTTACTGTGAATTGCAGGTGAGCAGAGTGCTGTTGCGCCGAGGCTTTTCTTTGGGCATCTGATTGGTCACTTTGAGAAGAAGAGGAAGAGAAGAGTTTGGATTTGATATCCCGCTGTATCACTACCCTCAGGAGTCTCAAAGCGGCTAACAATCTCCTTTTCCCTTCCTCCCCCATAACAAACAAACACTCTGTGAGGTGAGTGAGGCTGAGAGACTTCAGAGTAGTTTGACTAGCCGAAGGTCGCCCAGCAGCTGCATGTGGAGGAGCGGGGAAGCAAACCTGGTTCACCAGATTATGAGTCCACCGCTCTTAACCACTACACCACACTGACTGTTGGACTAGAGGGGACTTGGGCCTGTTTCCAGTGGAGCTCTTATTATTTCCTGAAGTCTGGATTGTCTTCATTGGTCATAATCCGGTCACTTGGAAGTCTGTTTCTGCTAAAGTCATCTAAGCTATTCATTCAAGCGAGGAGTGTAAGGAAATATCAAACAGGAAATAGATTCCGGTCTCCAACCTCTTATGAATATGGGAGTTGCCAAAGAAAGATCATAAAGGTTACTGGACAAGGATGACAGGAAGTAGCAGTTAAATCTGGAGCAACATTGGCTGCTGACAAGGAGAGTTCTATTGCAGTAAAAGTCCAAGTCCATTAATGGGAAGAATCAAATTCAATGGCCAGAATAAATGGTGAAATCAAGTTTGCAGTCTGACCACATTCCCCACCTCCCGTATGCAAAATTTGAAGCATTAGGGCAGGACTGAGGGAAAAATGGGATCTATGCCATGTTGCATTCACATCACTATGAAAGGGGAGGTGAAATAGAGCAAATCTATTGGGGCCTAGTGCAATTAAAGCTAGTTTGGGTCACATCTAAAGCACCTGACTTCGGCCCATAATCCTGAGAACTGTAGTCTACTCCTCACAGAGCTACAAGTTCTGACACCTTAAACTACATTCCCCATGATTCTTTGGAAGAAGCCATGAGGTTCCTGAGGGCAGAGGGGAGGGGCACAAGGAGCTCAGTGTGGTGATGCCACGGAGCTGGTGTGGCAACAGGAACAGCAGGTTGGCTCTGTCACCACGCCACAATGCACTCCGTTACCTGCAGTTTGTTGAGGGCGCTGAGAGTTGTTAGGAGACCCCTCATGGAGCAAAAATTCCCAGAGTTCCTGACACAGCAAATGCTTATCTCTGCATCCAGGGGGTGATTCATTATGGGGTGGAAAAGGCAGCCTTCACTCCTCCTTGCCACCCCCACCTTCTTCATGGGAAATGGGAAGGTCTTCACCAGAAGGTAGGAGATGGATCTGGGTGGCGGCAGGAACTCCATTTCTTTCAGTTGTGTCAGTTTCATTTCAAGACTTGAAAAATACCCTCTTACCCACCCCCTCCCTCTTCCCATTTGCTGTGCGGATGGTTTATCTCACGCTGGAGCAGTGTCTGAAGAAACACTCTGTGGAGCGCCTCTGCTTATCACTGCTTTTACATGGCATCTCTAAGCAAATGTTTAGCCCTACTTGACTCGGGACGAGTGCTGTATTGATTATTAGCTTGAAGGAAACATCTGGCTTTCATTACAAATGGTAGCAGACCAGAGAGGGGTGCTGTACTGGGCGGTGCGGTCACTTAAGAGCCATCAGGGCTAGCTATAAAGAAAATTTAACATATCCTGTAATTACAGACTGCCAAGCACAAAAGGAATCTGCAGATCTGATTTCAGAACAGACGAAAATGTTTATTGTATCTGCTCCACACATTTATTTACTCAGTAGTAGCTGGGCTTTTGAAATATTGCCTGTGGAAGAGCTTAGCCCTCCGTTTGCTTATGAGAACTTCCTTGTTTAAGTCAGGAAACTTGAGTCCGGGCTGCTGGTCAGGATGGCCTGCTTAATGCTTTTTCAAGGTTTCACAACTGTTGGTGGATGTGCTCTCAAATTGAAATGGCATTTTTTGCCTTTGGTCTGTCTGCAAAGCTGGGCTAAATAGGCCATTGGCCTGATCCAGCAGGTTCCTCTTATGTTGCTATGGCTACAAGCTTAAACCCCAAGAGTTTAGGACTATGGGTTTGGACAAGACGTAGTGGTGGCCACTAATTTGGAGGTCTTTAAAAGAGCGTTAGACAAATTTATGGAAGATAGGGCATTCGTTGGCTACTAGGGATGGAGAAGTTCAATTTGGTTCATATTTAAAGGCAACCTACCCAATTTGTGCTTTCCGAAAATGGATGTGAAGCCAAATGTGTCCCTCTTTTGAAATTCACACCGGCAAAATTTGCAGTGCAGTTCTTCAGACAAGTAGACTGTACAAAGATGCATATACCAAAGTAAAGTGTGCATAAAAATGCATATACAGTGGAACCTCGGTTGTCGAACGTAATCCGTTCTGGAAGACTGTTCAACTTCTGAAACGTTCGACAACCAAGGCGCAATTGTCGGTCAGCAAATTGTTGAGGCGTGTTCGAAAACAGAAGCATTCACTTCCGGGTTGTCGGTGTTTGGGTTATGAATTGTTCGGCTTCTGAAGTGTTCGACAACTGAGGTTCCACTGTACTTGAGAAACTAGCATTACAAATGCATTATATAAGGGGAAATTGCTTTGTAAAATACATGCATATTAGGGGAAATTCGCACTAAAATGCTGTTGAATTTTCACGAGGACTTAAAAAGAAAATCACAAGCTGATGTAGAAATGTGGAGCTCTGAACTGGATTGGAAAAATTGAGAAATAGAGAGAAACCAAAGCTGACTTATTCTTCCATCCCTATTGGCTACTATCTATGATGGATGTATACTGCCTCTGAATACCAGTTGATGGGAACCACTAGTGGGTTGTTGCACTCAGGTCCTGAGTAAGGCATTCTGAGAACAAGATGCTGGACCAAATGGGTCTTTGGCTTCAGGGCTCTTCTGATGTTCTGTAAATATCAGAACTATGAAACAAGTGGGTTATCATGAGTGGCACTGTATATCTGCATCTTGCTTTCCCACTTAGGAGCTCAAGGCTGGGTATATTATCATCTGGATAGGCTTGGCTAAACAAGAATGTTTTTAGCAGGTGCTGCAAAGGCACCTGCTTGATCTCAACAGGCAATTGTTATCAAACCGTTTTAAATAATGAATTTTATATTGTTGTAACCCACCTTAGGGGGACCTTACAGTGAAGGGTAGGCAAGAAATCAATTAAATAATATCAACTGCCCTGTGAGGTAAACTAGGCTAAGTTAATACATGAACCTAAGTGTCAGTTCTTGCCTATAGTTTGTGTGGGATGGATGCAGTGAATCAGGCCCAGAAAAGCCTGTTGGCATCCCTGGCTGGTCTTACAGAAATCATTTTCTGTGTGTGCCTCAGAACATTCCATGGCAATTTCTCCCAGGTAGGAACCTCTAAATTTGCCTTGAAATGTTGCTTTAGGTGGAAATTGAGTATCAACTCTAGTTTTAGGTCTTATTGACTTTGCTCAGAGTGGAGTATTTATTTGCCAACCTCAGACACCCAGGACATCCAGAGTTATGGCTTCTCCACACTTCCGCTTGTCTGATGCCCAGTAAAGCATGGGTCTGAGAAGTTTCCCTTGGAAAACCCGCTCTTTAGCACTAAATTGGAACAAACGACAATTTGTAAAAAACCCCAATTTCCATTTGTTCCGAATCATTGTCAAACCATGGGTTTTCCCAAGGGGAAAGAAGTGGGAGCAAACAGAAGTGTGGACGATTCGTTAAATGATACAGCACAGCTCAGCTAGAAAGTTGCAGTTTTCTGTGGGTTCCAAGTGGCCCTGGCCACATTCTGTGAGTCTTACAAATGCTCATTTTGCTTTCCTTTTAAATGCCTTGGTATGGAATGTCCAAACATACCTTAGATTTTAATTCAGGTGAAATTGGGTGGTAATTCTCCATCAGAGGAAAATTTACTTGCTTATTAGGTGATGGGGTTTTAGCTTAGTGGTAGAGCACATGTGTCACATGCAAAAGGCTCCAGGTTCAATCCCTGGTGCCTCCAGGTATAGCTGGGTGAGACCTTTGTCTGAAAGCCTGGAGAGCCCGTGGGGATGATTAGGGAGGCAGGAGAGGATATATTATTTAATAATATCCTTCCAAACTTGCGCTAGCAAGTTCCATATTCTAGCAGAGTTCCAAACATCCCCCATTTTAGATCACGCAGCGATCAGCTTGTTGCTGACTCATCTGAGTCTTACTATTAAAGATTCCTTCCTGGTAAAATCCCTTGCCTTTCCCTCTTAAAAAGAATGAACACAAGAATGTACCTTGGGTTAAGAACTTTGCTTCAGGATGAGAACAGAAATTGTGCTCCGGTGGTGCGGTGGCAGCGGGAGGCCCCATTAGCTAAAGTGGTGCTTCAGGTTAAGAACAGTTTCAGGTTAAGAATGGACCTCTGGAACGAATTAAGTACTTAACCCGAGGTACCACTGTACTTGACTGCAGTTTTACATCCCACAGAGCCTGTTCCAGACAGCATAGACAGTGCTGAGATAGCGGGACCAACAGTCAAACTCAGCATGAGGAAGCTTCTTACATTGCCTCATTTAAAAGCAATATTCATTTTGCATCCTTAATATTAGTTTCTATTTTTCTCACTCGCCACCAGTCCCTTGAAATCCAGTTTCTCCAAACAAAACAATCCTGTTATTTCACTGCAGACTGTCAATTTCATGGGCTGCTGATACATTTATTAGGTGTGTAATTTGCTGTGTTTAGGAGGCTGCGGGGAAACAGCACAACTTGTCTTTCTTCATTTGTAACTTAGATAGTTATCTGCCCACTAAAAATATTTTCACTATTGTAAAGCAAATTCTGGAGGTGGGTAGGAGGGAAATCTTCCCTAGCAGACTTCTCATTGGGTTGAATAATACATTTTGTCTATGAGATCTTTGTATCAAAAATCTATTGGTCACTTATTTATTTGCAAATTGGCTTTCTGATGACAGGACAGTTGCTGGGAAGCAGTTTAGATAATCTAGTCTAGCAAGTACCTTCTGCCCACAACTCAACCCCATCCTGTTAGGACCAACCTTAGGCTCCTCCATTTCAAACCCCCCAAAGCTCCTCCCATTTCTCCAGTAAGTGGCAGGAAGCAGAATGTTAAACTTCTTGCTGATAATATTCTTGTACTGTTCAGCAATTCCCTTCAGGCAATTCCAACACTTAACTGAGCACTGAACTGAGTTCTGTAAACATGCTGGCTTTGAAATTATGGTAAATCAGAGATATTATGCATGACTATCCTGTGGCTTGAACAAACTCAGTTGAGGTCCTTGCTGGGTCAATCTCTGTCCTTTGGTAGCTCGAGCTACTTGGGTGTAAACATTGCTAGAGATTTGTGTCAGTTGCAACCCTTCATAGCCTCACAGGGAAATGCAAGGTTCCAGCCTCCTAACCTCCAACTTTACCTTGATGCAAGTCAGCTGAAACCACCATGCCTGGGTCCGGCAGCTGGTTATAGATTAAAAATTAACTAAACAGGACAGAAATGCTCGAGAAGAAATCCACACAACTAAACTCTCACAGACATGCTTCCAATTTATTATATATGCAAATACAAGGGATAGAAAGCTTCAGCCATCTGCTGACAAGATCAACTTTTGGAGCAATTCCCTGTTCCCTGTTGCAAGGCTTCATCTCCCTGTAACCCCAAATTTGACATTTTCTCATGTATACTTACTAAGCTGTGAACTTACTGTTTTTTTTAATTGTTCTATATCTGTTGCTGTAAAAAAAGCAATAAAAATTTAATTTTTACTACTACTACAGCATGGGAAGGTGGGGGAGGGAAGTATTTGGGTGTGCTATTTAAATCCAGAGTAAGAGTGTGACCCTGTACACCCGGACTGAGCAAGTCCTTTGCATTGCTGTCCTTCCTAAACAAGGAGATGACGTTAATGAACTGCTGCTATCACCAAGAATGCCATGTCTACCAAAAAAAAGAGAGGCTTTGCTCCACTGTGGTCTTCAAGCCTGACTGGACCAACAAATTAAGTGGCATTATGACTCCTACACACATGAGCTTGTTCTAACTAAGTGGCAAATGACAGACAAGCCAGATGGTTTTACCAGCTTGGACAAGAGCATTTATCTTATTCACCAAGAGCAACGGCCTACCACTATCCTTCATGACAAAGCCTGTAAATTGAAGGGTGCGCACTACTGACTATCTCTCTCCCTGTGTGAGGCCTAGATGGGAAAACAGGAACAGGCGAAGACAATCCCCTCTGACAGGGAAAAGTTGTGAACATTCCAGGCCTACATTTTAACAGGGTGAACCTTGCTCTTGTCAACACCCAAGCAACCTAATAATGTTGGAGCCCTGGGGGATGGGGGGTACGGATTTTGTCCCATTATCAATATGTGTGAGGGGGCTTATCAGCTCACAAGGTAAATGAAAAACACACTGAAGTCTGCAGATAAAAAACCTGGAGTGAGGATTGCAATGGATAATTTGTGAAGGAAAACCAGTTTTTTTAAAGGGTAAAAAAGAGAGAAAGATACAGGCTGCATACATACTGTCCATTTAAAGCACCCACCTGAACAGGGGTCGCCAACATGAATAAAATATTGAGGGGTGGCAGGTAAGCCCCAGCCTGCATAACCAATCACAAGATGCGGTGCACACACACCATTTGAATGGCAATGCTATCAACTTGGGGGGGGGGGGCAGGCCCCTCCAATATTTGCACTTTTACCTAACAGATGTATTTCCTTTGCAGACAATTTTCCCTAGTGTGATGCAGTTTCGGATACTAACATCCACAGTTCTGAGAGCTTTTTCTCCTGAGATGTGTATTTTCAACATGTTTCTGCTTGGGGAACCGGATCACAAAAGCTGAAGGAAGTGTGAGTTTAGAAGGACAGCTGCTTTTCAGTCCACACATTCATTTGTAGAGCGCAAATTGTGTTCTACAAAAGTGAACTGAATGGATTTCTCCCCCCACCCCTAGTTGGTGAGAGGAACTTTTCTCTGGTTCGGATTGCAGTCCATCCTGGAGGAGAGCTCGAAGGGTGGTGCTGTCCTCAATCTTCCAGCTTTCACATTCGGAACCAGAGAATTATGGGACATAAATAGAACACAGAAGGCTGCCTTATACTGAGTCAGACCATTGGTCTGTCTACTATACTGATTAGCAATAGTCCTTCAGAGTTTCAGGTAGGGGACATTCTCAGGCCTACCTGAAGTTGCTGGGGATTGAACCTGGGACCTTCTGCATGTGAAGCAGATGCATTGCCTCTGAGCTATGGCTCTTCCTCAAAGGAACTTTGGTGAATTCACTACTTCAGTGAATATACGCCAGTGTGGTGTAGTGGTTAAGAGCGGTAGACTCGTAATCTGGGGAACCGGGTTTGCGTCTCTGCTCCTCCACATGCAGCTGCTGGGTGACCTTGGGCCAGTCACACTTCTTTGAAGTCTCTCAGCCTCACTCACCTCACAGAGTGTTTGTTGTGGGGGAGGAAGGGAAAGGAGAATGTTAGCCGCTTTGAGACTCCTTAGGGTAGTGATAAAGCAGGATATCAAATCCAAACTCCTCCTCCTCTTCTTCTTCTTCCTGATCTGAGCAACTGCACCATTCCTGGCTACAGGCTGCCTTTGCCTTCCCCTTCCCCTTCCCCTTCAACTTGCATGAAGCCAGATGTGGGGGAAAATGTATAATAAGCTCAAAAAGAGACAATGGAAACGCATCTGCTTGGCCCATCCTTTCATTTCTGAGTGCTATTCTTCACAAAAAAATATTTAATGAAGGGAAGCAAAGGGGAAACCTTTCTAGATCTCAACGGTCTCCGCACAAGAGATCCTCATCAGACAAAATGGTGAGATTTCTTGATCCCATTTTTGCCTTAGCGCAATTATCCCAGACTTTGCTTCCTCTGATAGAAACATTAAATCAAACTACTAAAGGACAAATTCCATTACTTTATCACTTAAAAAAAAAAATCATTCACGGTCTGGCAATAAAAACGAAGCACGATGCCAAAACATCCTCAATGAGAGAAGAATATTCTGTGACACCTGTGCAATAAATGAATTGAAACCATACATCATATTGTGAGTGCCTGTGAAAGACTTGTCAATATATGATATATATAGCCCCATTCCCATGAATCCAGATGCATCCCGATAGATACACAGCCTGCAGAAAACAATGCTGAAGTTAAAATTTTCGGAAACTGGCCTGTTGTAAAGATGTTACACGCAGCCAACTGACTTGACATGACTTATGGAAATCTTCTTTCCAGGAAGCAACAGATGCCTCAGCTCCATCGGATCATTATATGATCAGACCAAAAGGATGACATAAATCGCAGCATTATTATCCTTCCAAAATGGCATCTTGGGGTGGCGGGAGAGGAAACTAACATTATTTCTACATCATTGAGGCTTCTGGAATTATTGCTCCATTCGATAAACTGAAGAACTAAAAGGATGTCTCCCAATATTGACATATCTATTTGGCAGGCAGGCATTGTGATGACGTAGGAATCCATGGTTGTCAAGTATTTGGAAACCTGACCCAATTATTTATCTGTATTTTACTCCATTGCACAAAAGGAGCCAGTATTTATGCATCCAGTCACTTCAAACTGTACAATATTAATACCTGCAATAAAGAACAAATTCTGGCAAAGATCACCAGTGTCGAAGCAATGATTCTTCAACATCAACTTCGTTGGACTGGTCATGTTGTTTGGATGCCTGATTATTGTCTGCCAAATCAACTACTCTATTCCGAACTTAAAAATGGAAAGTGTAATTCTGGTGGTCAACAAATTAGGTTTAAAGACTCTCTCAAGGCAAAATTAAAAAATGTAGTATAAACACCAACAACTGGGAAACACTGGCCTGCAAGTGCTCCAATCGGAGAACAGCCTTTACCAAAGGTAAAGCCTTTACCAAAGACTTTGAAGATGCTTGAACTCAGGATGAAAGGGAGAAATGCTAAGAGGAAGGCACATTTGGCAAACCCTCATCATCAACAACTCCCACCTGGAAACCTGTGTCCCCACTGTGGAAGGACGTGTGGACCCAGAAATGGCCTCCACAGTCACAGTCCACTTGCAGTTGCCCTGAGCCTGGTCTTGGCTGGGGAGGGTGGGGTATAAATAAAAATTTATTATTATTATTTATTATTATGGACTCACTGTTAAGACCATGTGATTGCTAAAAAAGAAGAAGACTGTGAGAACAGGATGCTGGACTAGATGGGCAGCTGGCCTGACCCAGCAGAATCGCCTTATTTTCTTATCTATTATCTTCCCCTTCACTATGTGGAAATGTAATTCTGGTCACAAGTAAGTGGGTCCAAACAGACATGGATACACATTCTGCTGTGTGCATGTTTCCCCTTCACAATTTCATATCAGTGGGGAATTGGCTTTGAGTGTAGTAGCTCTGAAGGTAAAATAATAAAGAACTATATCTGAGCAGATTCTGGTAGATATTCAACATTGGTCCCAAGTAATGGTTGGGATACAAGATGTTGGAGAGATACTCCACACTGCAGGTTTTCACTACTGTGCATGGCACGTATAAGGACTGTGCACGAAGTATTAATCTGAGCTGAAGCTTTCTGCTTCAGAGATATTTGGAGCACTTAAAATTTATCCTGGGCTGAAACAAAGCCCTGAAGCTTCAGAACCAGTACAGAACCTCAGAAGACTTTTTTTTTAAATGGCCAGCTTGATACATTTTGAAACCTCTCCCAAGTTGTCCATCACCGGAAAATGTCAAACAGAGAGGAAAGGGCATTTCTGGTCTGCTCTTCATCCAAGGATCCCAGGGTGACGCACCATAGACATTAAACTGGGCTCTTTTGGGGGGAAGGGTGGGTTATAAATTTAATAAATAAATTAAAATCACAATGAATAATAAGGATGTTTTGCAATGTAAAAGGCTTATTGCGAACCAACAAAGACCAGTTCCTTCCACTCAGGATAATCTCCGGGTGCTGTTTATTTTTGCTGGTATGGTTGAGAAAGGAATTTTGCCCTAGAAGCAATTGGCTTACTGGGCAAAATAAAGATTGATGGTTGAGGAGTCAAAGCAGCAGCCAGATAACTTGCACAGTTTGTGCTCAAGGGCTGTCTCTGTCCAAATATCCTCCCCTCTTTTTATGGTCTAGTTCTGTTTTTCTGTGTCAGAGTTGGTGTACCATAATTCACATCCTCTTATGGACTAATGTTTCACCATCCGAAAGAGAATTTGTACATAGAGCAGAAGCATTTAACGTGACTCAAGCTGTCATAGTCTGGAAACCTTTTTGTGTCCAATATCCCCCAGATTTTGTGACTACATATTTAGCCTATTTTAAGGCGGTTTGATGCATTTACATTCCTTAACTTTCCTTTATTAGATAATCACATGCTCTTTGCTTCATCCAGATGTGTTCCACAAGGAGACTTTTATTCACCTGGATACCTTCCAGGGAACCAGTTAACAATTGTTCATCATAAACTATTACATATTCAGAATGGCGCGGAGAAGAAATATTTAGGGGTCCCCTTCCTGCTTAGACATGGATAGCCTTCTTTGGGGTAAAGTCTATATCAAAGCACAGCTCAGCAGCTGAACAGATAAGGGTCTTAGCTACATCACTGAATGGGATCTTTGAACCACAAGTGATTTCACAGTCATCAATTCCACCTTCTAATATGAATGTCACTCCCCATCCTATTCCCTAACATCTACTTCAGGTAACGACCACACACATACAGTTCCTTCCTTCCAACTAAGATATACTCTTGTAGGACAGTGGTATGTTGTTGGAGTCCAGCAACCATAATCCCTGACCATTGTCTATGCTGGCAGAGGTTGATAGGTGCTGGAGTTCAACAATATCTTCAGGGCACCATGTTGCTTACGCCTGCTGCAGGAGCTATATTTCTACAATATAATTGGTTTTCATTAAATGGCTCGCTGAACTTCACCTTCCTTTTAAAGGTATCTGGATCTGCATTCCACAGAATGGAAGTTAGAAGTAAAGCATAAAACTTCAAATCTATACCTGCAAGGTAACTGCAGTCTATTTGACAGTCAAGACATGTCCATTGGCTTCCTAGAAAAGAAAAGAGAAAAGAAGAGAAAAGAAGAGAAAAGATCCAAGATAGATCCATTCCTGAATTTTGAAAATGGCTCCCTCTGCCTCTCTAATGCATTGTGGGGATTGTTGGACAAGCCTGCCAAAGATCACATGAAACCAATGGAGGTCTCCCTCCAGGGTATATAGCACCTTTAGGAAGTGGTGGGAAAATGATTATTGATGAAACTGAAGCATGGAGGAAAAAGGTGAACCCAGTCATCACATTCTGTGGTCTTGCTGCTGCTTTCATCCATGACTGCAATAGATTGCACAACAGGAACCAGCCATTGCCCAATGTTCCACTAGAGTACTGTTGTGTTGGATTTCTTAATGGTGCAACCTCTGCCATCCACCAGCTCAAAGGCTCTTACTCAGGCAGGTTGGGGACATTGGATATGGCCTCTCTGCTGTGTCAGAAATTCATCCTGTGATTTTCTCAAACATTCCCCATCAATTAATGTGAAAAGAAATCACTATCAAAAATAACCAAATAGATGCCAGTGACATTCTTAGAAGTCCAGGGCTTCTGTTGCACTTGTCCATCTGAAGGGCTGACACATGGAAGACTGAGTAAGTCTGTTTTTGGCTACTTCAGAGGGTAGGACCTGAACCAATGAATTCAGGGAGATTCCAACTAAATATTAGGAATAATTTTCTGATCGTTAGAGCTGTTTGACAGTGGAATGGACTCCCTTGGAAGGTAGTGGACTCTCCTTCATTGGAGGTTTTTAAACAGAAGTTGGATGGCCATTTTCAGGCCATGATTCCTACATTGCAGGAGGTTCGACCCAAAGACCTGTGGGACACCTTCCAACTCTAAAATCCTACGATTCTACCTTGCTTTTGAGGTGACCGAGGTGTGTCTTTTCTTTCATTCTGTTACCTTTCCCATTCAAGGCAATGAATTATACAGCACAAGTGTGTTTACACAGAAGCAAATGTTTCTGTGTGTGCAGGATTGCAGTCTTAAAGTGCTTAAATATGGCTAGTGTGTATGGTTAGAGGGTAAGCTGGAAGTATAATACTTTGATGTGTATTTAAGATTTAAATTGCTGTTCACTTCCTTTTCTAAGCAAATCTACAAACTCAAGACATTCCTTGGTGCGAAACAGATCAGTCCTTGTCTATGTATTCTTGAAATCAGGAGATCTGGCAACCTGAAGTTTATTTCCAGAATGTTCATGGTATAAAATAACTCTGCTAAGAAATGGTTGCTTTCTTGTTATAGGCGAGGATCCATTTAAGCAGACGATATTGCTTACTGGAGTGCTGTCTGGAGAACATAGCTTGTTAAGACAGCAATGCTTTATGGCCTTCTAATGAACTCCAACTTATAGTCCAACTCCCTTAAATTGTCTCTTTTTAAGATTAATTTGCCTCTTTCTCCCATCTAGGAAGGCTGTTGTTGATAGGGAGTATCCAGTGCTGAATGAGTAAAAAGTTCTAATGCATGTTCTTTGGGGAGAAGAGATAACCCTTCTGTAAACATGATGGGTTGCAATTTTCACAAAGCATGGCATTCTCTGCTGTATATGTGGTTTTGAAGGTATGTACAGATTACTCTTTCCAGACATATTTGTTAGCTGCTATTTCCCCCTCCCCCTCAAGATATAAAGCCAATGGTCAACTAGGAATTGTTATAGACCAGGTATGGGTAGACCTTGTGTAATCTACTTTGGGATCTTTTACTACAACCCTCAACCACAGCCAGGTACAAAATAATGGTGGGAGCGGGGTGGAGTCAGATCCAAAATGGTGGCCCCAGGGGCAGAGATAATTACTCACTGTGCCCCATGAACCATGTATGGGGATGACAAGTACAAATCTACAACCCAGTTTCTACAGATTGCCAGAGATTCAAACAGCTTAATTTGAAAGCAGAAAAGAAGAGCCTCTTGTTAAACAATTAGGAGTCAGAAGCTCTTGCCGATCTAGTACAAATCATCCAATCATCTACCAGTAAATCCTGTTTTATACTTTATATATAATTAAGAATACTGGTAACGGATTGATACACAATTAAGTGGCATTACAGCCCTACTCTTCAATGTCCCAAGCGACTTTAGCTTGTGTGAGGTGAATATTGTTTCTTAGCTGATGATTTTGTACCAAGGACCGAGGGTGAAGTAGGAGATAAAGATGCTGGAATATTTATATCAAGGAGACCCCACTTATCCTGAAAACTCACTAGGTGATTTGGGGCCAGCTGCCACAGAACTACAGTCCCCAGAGTGTTTTAACAACCACTCTCTTTTAACTCTGTAAGCTGTAGCCCTGTGAGGGAATAGGAGTCTCCTAATAACTAACTAAGGGACGCGGGTGGCTCTGTGGGTAAAACCTCAGCGCCTAGGGCTTGCCGATCGCATGGTCAGCAGTTCGAATCCCCGCGGTGGGGTGAGCTCCCTTCT
Organism: Podarcis raffonei; assembly: GCF_027172205.1. Lineage (NCBI taxonomy): Eukaryota > Metazoa > Chordata > Lepidosauria > Squamata > Lacertidae > Podarcis > Podarcis raffonei. The sequence continues at coordinate 95,022,148 of NC_070604.1, read as the reverse complement.
TTCGGTCCCAGCTCCTGCCCACCTAGCAGTTCGAAAGCACCCTTAAGTGCAAGTAGATAAATAGGTACCGCTTTATAGTGGGAAGGTAAACGGCGTTTCCGTGTGCTGCACTGGTGCAGGCTCACCAGAGCAGCTTCGTCACGCTGGCCACGTGACCCGGAGGTGTCTTCGGACAGCGCTGGCCCCTGGCCTCTTAAGTGAGATGGGCGCACAACCCTAGAGTCGGACACGACTGGCCCGTACGAGCAGGGGTATCTTTACCTTTACTTTTAACAACTAACAACTCTCATCGGGGATGCTGGTGGCACTGTGGGTTAAATCACAGAGCCTAGGGCTTGCCGATCAGAAGGTTGGCGGTTCGAATCCCCGTGACGGGGTGAGCTACCATTGTTCAGTCCCAGCTCCTGCCAACCTAGCAGTTCAAAAGCATGTCAAAGTGCAAGTAGATAAATAGGTACTGCTCCGGTGGGAAGGTAAACGGCGTTTCCGTGTGCTGCTCTGGTTTACCAGAAGCGGCTTAGTCATGCTGGCCACATGACCCGGAAGCTGTATGCCGGCTCCCTCGGCCAATAAAGCAAGATGAGCGCCGCAACCCCAGAGTCGGCCACGACGGGACCTAATGGTCAGGGGTCCCTTTACCTTTAACAACTCTCATCAACCTCAAAAAACTACAGTTCCCAGAATTCTTTGGGGGGGGAAAGTCATGGTGGTTTAAAGTAGTATCATAGTGTTTTAAATGTGTGATGTGTGTGTGAACACATCTGTGTACATAAAAGTACATCATTACGTTGAAAATATGAAGTTTGGGAGTTCTTCACATCTTTTTCCAGTTCAGCTCTGGCAAGGAGGATAGCACTCAAAGGGAGGAGCGAGGAGCAATCCTTCCCAGACTGATAATTACATAAAATATTGTCGTATTTTCTGTCTAATAAGTACAAGAAGTTCCATAACTCCCCTGATTAAGCATATTACCCGGCTTCACAAAGTCAGTGTGATTTATGCTGAAAGTGATTTGGACATACTTTCCTCCGGCTATAGAGATTTCATAATTCCTGGTGCACGTCTGGAAAATCTCCCAACGTCCTGAGTCTAAACCAAATTAATGTCTTCCAGAATGACCCAGGGAATTAATGAGGTTTTCCCTCTCAGTTCTGCCCATGCAGGTCAAGTAAATCATTTGCTGGCCCTTAGTCCATTCCTTCCCTCTGCTGTCTTCCTGACTCCGCGTACAACGATAACAAAGTCGCAGATGCCTTTGAAATACAGCATCACTGACACTCTCCGTCCATCTGTTGGGACATATTTTAGGCTCTGCTTCTCCGTCTGCTGTAAACTATGCATTTAATGGAGTCAGTAATTGCTGATAAATGGGGTATCAATGAAGTCAGTGTACTGTAGGTTTCTCCATGCTTTTCTGCTGATGTGTGCTCTTTAAATCTCCCTGCCGTTAGTTCAAGTGCATTCTCCTCTTTTAATTCCCTTCCTAGCATTTTTTTTTTTGGCTTCAAGATATGGAATTTTTAATACAGGGCAAAACTAGATACTGAAGGAGCATCATTGCCAATAAACAAGTTATCTACAATTCCCCATCCTACTCTTTCCTGAGTAAAGAAAATGTGAAGCATCTTGAAGGCATGTCCACTCATTTCCTGTACTATTCATATGGACACATTTTTTTTTATCCCATCATAAATATTTTATCACCACCAAAAGAATTTTTTTTTCTGGGGCCGTTTCAGATGAGCAATAAAAAAGCTATCCAAAAACACACTCTGCTTCCCATTTGGTAGATGAATAAAAACAAACCCACAATTCAAAGGCAACATTTGTTTGTAATTTATAGATAATGCAAATTCTTTGTGGGAAGTGTTGGGATGGAACTCAGCTTGTGCTAGAAGCTGATGTGTTTTCATGGGAAACAGTATCTAGAAAAAAGGAGCCTCCAACTTTCCTAGACTGTCTCTTCTGACCTAATCTGTGCTGACCTGCCCTCAGGTGCTCACTGATACTCTTAAGGTCGTGCTGACTTCCTACTTCCTTCTTTTTCATCCCCATCTGGAGAGAGAGGAGACATCTCTATCTCTCTCTTGCTGGGATAGAAGAGCAAGCATGGCTCAATACTTCTTTGCCTGAGTTAGACAGAATTCGGATCTTTCCTATCAAGCATGTATTTCCTGCAATAAACATAACTTTCTCATTTCCCCTCTCATTTAAATTGGAACCAGTGAAGGTGGTGAATGTCCCTGCCTGGAGGCGGTTGGAGGATGGATGACAGTTAATAGACTGAGGTTGAATCCTGATAAGACAGAAGTACTGTACTGTTTCTGGGGGACAGGGGGGGTGTGGGTGTGGGGGACTCCTGGTCCTGAATGGGATAAATGTGCCACTAAAGGACCAGGTGTGCAGTCTTGGGGTCATTTAGGATTCACAGCTGTTCATGGAAGCTGTCCAGCATCCAGCCTAGAGACAGAGGTCCAGCTCCGAGGACTTTCTGGTGGTTCCCCCACTGCGAGAAGTGAAGTTACATGGAACCAGGCAGAGGACATTCTCAGTAATGGTGCCTGCCCTGTGGAATGCTCTCCCATCAGATGTCAAACAGATAAATAACTAGATGACTTTTAGAAGAAATCTGAAGGCAGCCCTGTACAAAGAAGATTTTAATGTTTCATGTTTTATAGTGTTTTAAATATTTTGTTGGGAGCCACCCAGAGTGGTTGGGGCAACCCAGTCAGATGGGTGGCATATAAATAATAAAATTATAACAATAACTATAATTTCTACTAATACTACTATTAATCTTATAGTCTTGGTGTGATTATATCATGGTTAAAATGTGCTTCTCCAACAGGGATTCAGCTTCTGCTGAGCATTTTAACTCTAAATGCCAGCATTCCATCTTACCTGAATTCATTCATTCATTCATTCATATATATATACATATTGGTCCATGGATTTGTTCTAGTAAAGTGTTCCTAGGATTATTATGAAATCATGAACATTCACATATATTCCTTGGCAATTCAAAAATAGCCACAAGGTCAGGCTGGTTCACACATGCATGGTTGTCTCTTGATTTCTCACCACAGTTTCTCAACACTGGTTTAGATGCTCTAAAACTCTCCATGCACAATGCACTGAGAGGCAGCCGTATGGGGAAAGTAATTTCTGACCCAGTGTGACCAAGCTGACAAGCAGTGATTCATGTGAGCGGGACACCCCATTTTTTACCTGCTGTGCGAGGAAGTGGCATGTGTCAATGTGGTCAGGCCGGGTCAGACATTATTTCCTCCACACAGCTGCATCCATGGGGACACGCCATGTGGTTAGAATGCCTGAACCAAGCCTTGATAATTGGCAGCTAAGTGTGTGAGCTGACGCCACGGAAATGTATGGTGTGTGAGGTGATAAAGCCTGACACAAAAGTGATGTTGGATCTGTGATGTCTCATCTGAAGCTGCATTCAAAGTAAATCATTGATCCAGTTGTAGTCTAGTATTGTCAACTCCTGCGTGTTTCCCTCCAGATATTGTTGAGTTCCAACTCCCATCAGCCCCAGAAAGCATGATCAATGGTTGGGGATGATGGGAGTTGGAGCACAACCACACCTGGAAGGCACTCTGATTGGCAGTGGCTCTCCAAATTCTTAGATGCTGGTGTTTGTAAACCCTTCTTTTTGCTGCATTCTTTTGGCTGGAGGTAATGTAATAAATGATGATGATGATTACTAGATATTTATTCAGTGGATTTTAAATACAAAGCAGGAGTTTGGCCACTGAAGTTCTGGGTTCTCTCTTCGCATTCACACATGAAACTCCTTATATCATGTTGCAGCAATCCGGTGATGCACATACATGTGTGAACTGAGCAGTGTTACATTCTACCATGTCACTGCAAAGCCATTCTAGTAGGTGGGAGCGGTTGAAGAGGCAGAGAGGGTTACGTGCCACTGCAGGTGCTCAGGACCTTTGTTTAAAAGTTTTTCAAAGAGCTCAAAACTCTCAGCCATTCCTTGTATACCTGTATACCTAAAGGAGCGTCTCCACCCCCATTGTTCAGCCCAGACACTGAGATCCAGCGCTAATGGCCTTCTGGCGGTTCCCTCATTGTGAGAATTGAGGTTACAGGGAACCAGACAGAGGGCCTTCTCGGTAGTGGCGCCCACCCTGTGGAACGCCCTCCCTTCAGATGTCAAGGAAATAAGCAGCTATCCTATCTTTAAAAGACATCTGAAGGCAGCCTGTTCCCTGTTCAGGGAAGTTTTTAATATTTAAAGCTGTACTGTTTTTAACACTTGATTGGGAGCTGCCCAGAGTGGCTGGGGAAACTCAGCCAGATGGGCGGGGTATAAATAATAAATTATTATAATATTATTATTGTAGTTCTGATAAGCAACAACCCCCCAGTGCATATATTATTTTTCTCTTCCACATTTTTTTGGAGCGGCTTTGATTTTGCCCTGAATCACCCCACAAATGGTTGTAAAAAAAAAACCAGATCAAAGAATTTTCAGCACAGCACTACGCCAGATGTTGTTGTGGACCAAAATCCCCATGATTCCTTTCCATCGGCTGTAACGGCAGGGGCTGATGGGGACTGGAGTCCAACAACATCTGGAGGGCCACAGCTTCCCCTCTCTTCTGGCACAGAGTTTTGAAAGCCAGACCAATTCAATGCTACACAATGCTCATTTAAGTTCCGACTCCCTGTACTTTAATGCTCATTTCCCTGTGCTTGATTCATGTTTACTCTTCCCCCATTGACAACCCAAGGCACCATTTCTCTTCCTGACGCCATCTTGGCACGCTCTCGGCCAGCATGGGAAAGCAACTGAAGCTGTACATATGGAGACTTCATCCTCAGTTGCCTAATGGATTCAAAAGACATCCTGAATATTCATCATTTCTCTTTTTATGAGTGCCTGGGCAATTGGACTCCAATGTTAAAGACCGCTGTAAATTAAGGAATGGCACAGGGTGAAGACCAATTTATCTGTGCTTCAAGTCTCCCCTCCTTGGCTGCTCCCCCCTTCTTCCAATACTGAAGTGCCTATAATCTTTGTGAATACAAGGCATTGTTTCAGCTCCACTGAGGCAGAATTGTTTGGGCATCCCCAAAGACTGCGATATGTCTGCACCGAGACTGCTCGTTTTAAACAAATGTGCACTTACTGTACACTCTCCGGAACTCCCTTCCTGAAGAAGTTAGCACTGACCTTCTCTAAACTAATGCTAAACACATGCTAGAGATCTTTGACTCCTTGATAGGGAATTATGATTATTAGCTTCACATTAGGAAACACTGCATTTTACCTCCCCTTTCAGTTTTATACTGGCCACTGTTTTAGCACGTTGTGGATTCCACAAGTACTTCCTCAGTCTAATGGTAATGGCATATTTGTACAAGAAACCCACAGCCCTTCAGTTCCTCTGAGGATTCAATTTGTCTAAATTTCCCTAAATTCGCCATCTAACCGATTCATTAGCAGAGTAGCTGAAAATAAAAAAGGGGGGGAATACTGTTCCAAGTAATGTTGAAATATGAAAATAATACACCATATTATTTACAATATGAAAACAATACACCAAAGTATAAATTGAAATCACCTATCACCACCATCACAAACACACCAAGAGAGTATACTGGGGGGGTGGGGCGGGTAATCTTATTTTCTATAAATAAATATGAACTCCCAGCAGCTGACAAAGTAAAATAAAACCTAACACAATAGTTTAAATTTCAATAAAAATAGTTCAAGTTACAAGAAAATAGTCCGGATTACTAAATTCAGTTTTGTGCAGTAAAATCAGGAGCGGGATAAAGCAATTCTGCAGATAAAGTGGAGATGGAACTTCAACTCACACCAAAAGGATTTAGCCGCTCACGGGATCTCTCTTGGGAGAGAGCTTCACAGTGCAGTCAAAAAGGCCCTGTCACGCATACCAAACAGTCATGCTTCTGAAGGTGGTGCGACTTGCAGGGCCTCTGATGTTACATGCAGTGGGTAGGCAGAATCCGAAGGGAGGAGGCAGTCCTTTGAACACCCTGGTCCCGAACAACTTAGGGCTTTACAAGTAAGAACCAGCACATTCAATTACATCCAGAAATGAACAAAGATGACCCCAAACTGGAGTGATATGATCACCACACCATAAGGCTTATTAATTAATTATTTTTTTAATAAGCCACTCACTCATATTAAATATATTAAGGTGGTGTATGGACTGCAAGAAGATCAAACCTATCCATTCTGAAGGAAATCAGCCCTGAGTGCTCACTGGAAGGACAGATCCTGAAGCTGAGGCTCCAATACTTTGGCCACCTCATGAGAAGAGAAGACTCCCTGGAAAAGACCCTGATGTTAGGGAAGATGGAGGGCACAAGGAGAAGGGGACGACAGAGGACGAGGTGGTTGGACAGTGTTCTCGAAGCTACCAGCATGAGTTTGACCAAACTGCGGGAGGCAGTGGAAGACAGGAGTGCCTGGCATGCTCTGGTCCATGGGGTCACGAAGAGTCGGACACGACTAAACGACTAAACAGCAGCAGCAGCAGCAGCAGCAGCAGCAGCAGCAGCAGCAGCAGCAATATATTATTTATAGCCCACCCATCTGGCTGGGTTTCCCCAGCCACTCTGGGCAGCTCCCAACATAATATTAAACAGGATAAAATTTCAACCATTAAAAACTTTGCTAAACAGGGCTGCCTTCAGATGTCTTCTAAAAGTCAGGTAGTTGTTTATTTCCTTGACATCTGGTGGGTGTTCCACAGGGTGGGTGCCACCACTGAGAAGGCCCTTTGCCTGGTTCCCTGTAACCTCACATCTCTCAGTGAGGGAACTGCCAACAGGTCCTTGGAGCTGGACCTCGGAGCTGAATGATGGGGGTGGAGACGCTCCTTCAGGTATACTGGGCCAAGGCTATTTAGGGCTTTAAAGGTCAGCACCAACACTTTGAATTGTGCTTGGAAACAACTGGGAGCCATAAGTACAATGAGACATAAGGTGCCGTAAGAGAGCCAATGTGGTGCAGTGGTTAGAGTGTCCGATTAGGATCTAGGAGATCAGGCTTCAAATCTCCACTAGGCTGCAAAGCTCACTGGGTGATCTTGGGCCAGTCGCTGCCTCTCAGCACAACCTACCTCACAAGGTTGTTGTGGGGATTAAATGAGGAGGGACAGAACCACATACGCCACCTTGAGCTCCCTGGGGGAAAAGGTGGGAAATAAATGCATTCTTCTGCTGTTACAAACTCAATCATATGCTTCCAGACAGTAGCTTATTCAGATTATAAATGCATTAAGGACTGAAGGCAGGGCTGGATTTAGGTTTGATGAGGCCCTAAGCAACTGAAGGTAACGGGGCCCTTTATATGTCCAGTTGTCCTTTGTCAACAACAAATTGTTGTGGGCTTTTTGTTGAATATAAGCTATAATTTATGGCTCTAATAGGTATCTAAAGCCATTTGCCACTGTTGCTGTATGTAGGTTTTATTTTATTTGTTTTTCATCTTATATTCTGGAAATGTACATCCAGGTGTTTTTTCCTTTAAATTTTTTTGGGGCCCCCAAGAGAGTGGGGCCCTAAGCTATAGCTTGTTTAGCTTCTACGTAAATCCGGCACAGAATGCAGGGTTTTCAGATGCTGCGGTAAAGGACACCAGATAAATATCTTAGGCAGGGCTAACCAATCAGGTGCCCCCCAGATGTTGCTGGACTCCAAATCCCATCCCTGCTGACTACCAGTCACACTGGCTGGGGCCAATGGGAGCTGGAGTCCAGCAACATCTGGATGGCATCTTGTTGGCGATGCCTGATCTAATGTCTCTGGTGTGCCATGCACAGACTGTTCCTCTTGGGTGAATCCTGTAACCCACATTTTGCAACACATAATATATATATATATATATATATATATATTGTATATATATATATATATATTGTATATATTGATTGTAAAAAGGAACAATCTCAAAGCAGTTTACAAAAGGCATAAAACAAAGAAATCATCTGTAATTATGATTAAAGACAACTATTTAGAACATTCAAAAAGCAATTAAAACAAACAATAAACTGAAAAACCAGATTAAAATCTGGATAGGCTGAGTACAGCATCTGCTCTGCCTTACGCAGATAAAAGGAACTCTTGTGTTCACAGAAGGCAAACTCTGGCTCCAACCCACTATTACCACTATCATCACCAATCTTCATCTTCATAACCTTTTTGTTGTTGTTCCATGATAGCGTAAAGATGATGTAAAAATTCTCGCTGCAGCCATCAGGGTAGGCAGAAATGTTCTTCTGTTCTTAGGATTTGTTACATGGCTGGTAAGTATTCTTGGGGGGAAAAGAATGAAATTCTTTAACATCAATAATTTGGCACCCAGAAGGGAAATATTAAAAGCTTTTTATGTGAGAATCTTTCATTTCTTGGTGAAAGAAAAAAGCCACCCTCCTTGGGTTTGAATCAAACATGGAAAACTTCTATAAATGTCTTCTGCACATTTTACACGAATACCATGGAAATTAAGATTGCTGTAGATATTCAGTGCCATTTTAAATATATTACTTCCTTACAAGAAACGGCTTAGACTTATTTCTGAATGTCCTGGTTAATATTTCTAGCAAGACACATGTTTCATTGCTAAATCTTTGGTAATTTAGGTAATATTTATGATGAGGATGCTTGTTCCAAGAGCTTGGATTGAAGTATGTAGACAAAAGCAACAGGGTTCTTAAAGGAACTTTAATTGGCTATCAAAAAACATCCACAATTTATTTAATGTCTCCTTTCCAGGAGAATATATTGTTGGTTCAGCTGCTACTTCTTAAATCTCACCATATTTTATATGCTTTGGCCATTGTATATTGCCACAAAGTATTCTGTGTAGGGTGATTTAAAGCGTAGTCTGATTAAGTACACAGAAATGGGCTTGTTGGCTGCAGGGGGAATGAAGGAGACATCACCACTGAAGTGTAAATTACACAGCTGTACAGTGTCTATCCAACTGAGGTACTTGATTTTTTAAAAATAATAATAATTATTAATGATAAATTATGCACAATCCTTATTCCACAAGGCCACAATCCAGAATAAAACACGCCTACACAAAACCCGTTGAAGGGAACGAGAGCTGTGCAAGAACTTCCTGCTGGATCGTGGCCTAAATTAATACTTTTCGACTTTCTGCTTTCTCTGCATTTTACCTTCTTTTGGGATACTTTTATTGAGAAGAGTGGCTGGAATTTCACAACAGAATGGGGAATGGGTTGTAAAATAAAAAATTGTTAGGAAGGAAAAACCCAGAGTTCCTCCATAATAAACTGAAGCAGTGGTAGCCAATGTAGTGTCTTTCAGATGTTGTTGGATTTCAGCTAACTCCTATCAGGCCCAGCCAGCGTGGCCAGTGGTCAGGAATGATGGGAGTTATAGTCCAACAAAATCTGAAAGGCAACAAACCGGCTGCTTCTGACAGAGTTAAAATCTTGGTCTACTTGATAGAGAGCTAAATTATTCTGTATTCAAGCATCCTGGGTCAAAACAACAATGGTAGTTATGTGGGCCAAAAGATCTCCTATATATAGTGGATGGACCTCCATACCTTTCATCAGGTTAAACCTGAAAGTAGAGATGTACTTATCAGCCGAAGAAGGTTCCCTATCAAGGTAGCCTGCCACCATCACATTACATTGCCCAAAGTACTACTCCATCAGCCATGTGGCACATTCATTACTCTGAAATAGCCTGTCTGCTATTAATCTAAAAGCCTATAGGGGTTTGAACTGAGGATATACCAGATAGAGGCAAACTTAATGCATCCTACATTATGTTGAGGGCTTGTGCAAAACATTTTGTTGCCCGAGAAGAGTTGCAAATGGCACTCATAGCTTAAGTCAAGGGATGGGATTCCACTAACGCCTCACATTAATTCAAGGAATATTGCTAGCACAATACTTTCCCTAGTTTCATCTCCCTGTGCACCCCTGTGCACTCCCTCAATCTGCTCTGGAACATTGGGCAACACCTAGAACAGATTTAGGGGGCCACACGGGGTAAGGACAGGCCGGAAATCCTTCCACTCTGGCAGTAATACTTGGGACTGGTGGCCTTGACGGAAGGCCAGCCAAGTTATTTTGACACCTGAGTCAGAAAACCCTCTTTATATTTTTCCCACTGCTTGCTTGTATTTTATTTTCATTTTCCAAGAGTATTTATAAACTACCAGCTAACAACAAAATACAGTAAAAGTATTAAGACGCCATAAAATTATAAAAACCACAAACCTCAGAAAGGTATAAAATAATAAAATCCGAAACAAATGACCAAATGCATACTTTAAAAATGCTTGATGAAACAGAATTAATAAATTAAAAAACTTTCATGACTCCTGAGGCAACTGCCTCATAATAACATAAGAACAGCCTACTGCATCAGGTCAATGGCCCATCTAGTTCAGCATCCTGTGGCCAACCAGGTGCCTGTGTCTCAGTTTGTCTAACAGTAATAATAATAATAATAATAGTAGTAGTAGTAATAATAATAATAATAATAATAATAACAAAAATTTATTATTTGTACCCTGCCCATCTGGCTGGGCTTCCCCAGCCACTCTGGGCGGCTTCCAAAAAAAATTAAAATCCTCTAATACATCAAACATTAAAAGCTTCCCTAAATAGGGCTGCCTTCAGATGTCTTCTAAAAGTCTGATAGTTGTTGTTCTCTTTGACATCTGGTGGGAGGGCGTTCCACAGGGAGGGCGCCACTAGCGAGAAGGCCCTCTGCCTGGTTCCCTGTAACTTGGCTTCTCGCAGTGAGGGAACCGCCAGAAGGCCCTCGGCGCTGGATCTCAGTGTCCGGGCAGAACGATGGGGGTGGAGACGCTCCTTCAGATATACTGGGCCGAGGCCATTTAGGGCTTTAAAGGTCAGCACCAACACTTTGAATTGTGCTCGGAAACGTACTGGGAGCCAATGTAGGTCTTTTAAGACTGGTGTTATGTGGTCTCGGCGGCCGCTCCCAGTCACCAGTCTAGCTGCCGCGTTCTGGATTAGTTGTAGTTTCCGGGTCACCTTCAAAGGTAGCCCCACGTAGAGCGCATTGCAGTAGTCCAAGTGGGAGATAACCAGAGCATGCACCACTCTGGCAAGACAGTCCGCAGGCAGATAGGGTCTCAGCCTGCGTACCAGATGGAGCTGGTAAACAGCTGCCCTGGACACAGATTTAACCTGTGCCTCCATGGACAGCTGCGAGTCCAAAATGACTCCCAGGCTGCGCACCTGGTCCTTCAGGGGCACGTTACCCCATTCAGGACCAGGGAATCCTCCACACCTGCCCGCCTCCTGTCCCCTAAGAACAGTACTTCTGTCTTGTCAGGATTCAACCTCAATCTGTTAGCCGCCATCCAACCTCCAACCGCCTCCAGGCACTCACACAGGACCTTCACCGCCTTCACTGGTTCTGATTTGAAAGAGAGGTAGAGCTGGGTATCATCCGCATACTGATGAACACCCAGCCCAAACCCCCTGATGATCTCTCCCAGCGGCTGCATATAGATGTTGAAAAGCATGGGGGAGAGGACAGAACCCTGAGGCACCCCACAAGTGAGAGCCCAGGGGTCTGAACACTCATCCCCCCCCCACCACTTTCTGAACATGGCCCAGGAGAAAGGAGCGGAACCACTGTATGACAGTGCCCCCAGCTCCCAGCCCCTCAAGACGGTCCAGAAGGATGTTATGGTCGATGGTATCAAATGCCACTGAGAGATCCAGCAGAACCAGGAAACAGCTCTCACCTTTGTCCCTAGCCCGCCGGAGATCATCAACCAGTGTGACCAAGGCAGTTTCAGTCCCATGATGAGGCCTGAATCCCGACTGGAAGGGATCCAAATGGTCCGCTTCTTCCAGGCGTGCCTGGAGTTGTTCAGCAACCACTCGTTCAATCACCTTGCCCAAGAATGGAAGATTTGAGATTGGGCGATAGTTGGCCATCGTGGCCGCATCTAAAGATGGTTTTTTAAGAAGCGGTTTAATAAGTGCCTCTTTCAGCGGGTCTGGGAAGGCTCCCTCACGGAGGGAAGCATTCACCACTCCACGAAGCCCATCGCCCAGCCCTTCCCGGCTAGCTTTTATGAGCCAGGATGGGCAAGGATCAAGGAGACAGGTGGTTGGTTTCACTCGTCCAAGCAGCCTGTCCACATCCTCGGAGGTAACAGATTGGAACTGATCCCACGCAATTTGACTACACAGGACTCTGTCACTCTCTCGCCTCGGCCCTGCTCCCACAGTGGCGTCTACCTCTTCCCGAATCTGAGTGACTTTATCTGCAAAAAACTTTGCAAAATCATTGCAGGAGATCATGTGGCCCGTACTGGGCCCCGATGTAGCAGGTGGTTCCGCTAGATTGCGAACCACCTGAAAAAGTCTCCTGCTGCTGTTTTCTGCAGATGCAATAGAGGCGGTGAAGAAAGTCTTCTTCGCCGTCGCTACCGCCACTTGGTAGGCTCGACATTGAGCTCTAACCTGTGTCCGGTCAGCTTCAGAATGGGTCATCCGCCACCGGCGCTCTAGCCGTCTCAACGATTGTTTCATTGCCCTCAGATCCATGGAAAACCACGGGGCTTTTCGGACTCCATGCAATCGGAGAGGGCGCTTCAAAGCCAAACAGTCAATCGCCCTGGTTAACTCCACATTCCAGCGGGCCACCAGGGAATCAGCTGAAACAGTAGGGCTGGTCCTATGTTAACAGCAGACCCTCTAAGTGTCCCTATTTTCCAGGGATGTCCCTGATTTAGAGAAGGCATCCCAGTTTCTGGTTTGATCCCGGAATGTTCCACTTTTCCTTAGGATGTCCCTATTTTAATTGGAGAAATGTTGGAGGGTATGGAGTTATCTGACCCCCAAGCTGTCTGAAGGCAAACCTGTATAGGGAAGTTTTAAAAAAATGTTTAATGTTTTATTGTGTTTTTATATATTTGATCAGCCATGCAAAGCCATGAGAAATGCCATGTCTAGTTTGAACCTAACATGCAATGGTACTTAATCTTTCACTGCAGTTGACAACGGATATGCAGAAACATTTGGCATCTTGCATACAACGGTATTTAGTATGGAGTGGTATGTGATATTTGAGATGATTTAAAAAAATAGCAATATAATCATTCCCTTTCTTTGAATATTTTGAGCAATTAAAATATTATGAGCAATGAGCAAACTTTTGCATTCCCCAAACTCTTTTTCAGGCTAGAAGGTAAGGGGGGGAAAGTAGAACGGAAGAGAGAGAAAAGCTGGACATCAGGCAACCAGCCTTAAGGAATCTGGGAAACAGCCTTGAGAATTCTTGGTTTCAATCTAGCGGATCCTATAAAGGTATTAATTACACTATATCTTTTTTTCTAATGGACCAACATGGCTCCTAGAATTTTTTTTGTATGCATTTCTTAGCATCCATGACAGGATGCTATTTGGTATCTGACAGTGTTTGGTAGCTGAAAACAAGGCAGTTTATCTATGCACAGTACCGAGTTCAAGATCATTCTTAAAAAAAACCAAACCTTAAAAAAACACCCTGAAGATAATTTTAACTCAATGTTTATTTAATGGATCAGACAAATTGTGTTTTCTTTGCTAATAAGAAGCTCCTCAGCTAAGCGGAGGGGAGTGTTTTATAACTGGAATTTGTGGAGCGGCGATGCTCTCTCTCTCTCTATTAATTTTCCCTTGTCTACAGTGACTATCATTACATTCCTGAGGTCCCTTTTAAAATAAACTACACTGTGATGTAATGCATGTTCTTTATAAAGGAAGAGAGTGAGAAGCAGCATCCAGGCCCTGACTTGGAACATCTTGATGACTATAATTGCCGTCATGTTATGAAAACCTTTTTAAAAAGGCGCCAGAGTTCCAAATAAAACATAAAGCGGCTTTGATATAATAAATATTGCTATCATTGTTTAAAAATGTTGTGACCCGTCTGCTTGTTTCTGAGAAAGAGGTTTTCCAGCATGGCTGCTGCTGCCGCTGTGTGTGTGTGTTTAAAAAAATCTATTATTACAGATAAGGATAAAGGAAAATCCTCAAGACAGGCTTGGTTTAAATTACTGCAGCACAAAGCCAACGCTCTTTCTCCTGAGAGCAAGCATCTAAATTAATATAGGCCTGATCTTCCGCAGAGCCTTGGAAACTCCACTTTGCAGACACTTTCACCCCTTTATTAAGGAAAACATCCATAATTCAGTTTGCAGGACAGTTGGAACAAGGGCCAAGCCACTCGTGACAAACTGTCGAGAATGGTTTGTCCTCTCTGACTTTTTGTTTTGTTTTACAAAATGCAGCCCTTTGGGACTGCAAACTAAAATAGAATGAGAGTAATGGGGGGAAGTGGCAGGGAGAGGGTTCCTTAACCCTTTCCCCTCAAGAAATTATTCATCTAAATAATCACTGTACCTACTTTTTGCCCCACGAGGGTAAAGCTAGATGAGCTCCCCCCTCACCACTATCACCATTTCTGGGGCAAACAACTACTTGAGGATGACTTTCTGGTAGGAAAGCAGCAAGAGGGGGAGCATTTCTCGACAGTCTCTACGGCAGCAGTTTGTCAAACAAACTAGCAATGCCAGGGCAAACTAACCAGAGCTGAACATTGTTTGGAGTTTGGCCCTTGCATCTGGGTGAAGGACATTTTGGGAAGTCTGCATACTGTTTTTGTTTCCACTCCATTGCTGGTGTTTCTATGTCACCAAGAAGAGCATGATGGAACATGAACAAAGCAGCTTCTTATTGACTTCAATAGACTCAGAATTGCTTACCTCACAATTAAGGGACATGCCATATGTACCAAACTCACCACAGGGAGAAGGTAGATTGGGATATACTGATCGATCTCCAGAGAGATTTTCAGGGCTCCTCCCAGTGGGCTGTTCATGAAGCACCATCTTGATTTGTTGGCACAAAGGATATCTAGAGGTAGGGATGGATGAATTGGTCAGTTTCAGTTTCTCTCTGTTTCTCGTTCTTCCAATCTGAAATTCTGTTCTCTGTATTTCCACATCAGTCTGATTTCTTTCTTTCTTTCTTTCTTTCTTTCTTTCTTTCTTTCTTTCTTTCTTTCTTTCAAAAAAGGAAGTTCCAATGAAAATTCATCAATGCCTGCATCAGGGAAGGAGGCAATTGTTAGTGTTGCTCCCTTCCTCCTGTTGCCTCTCCAAATTTGCTTTGGATGGTTTTCCAACCCTCTGGACCAGACTTAAGAGGCGCAGGACCAGGACCAAAAATGGCATCCCTCGCTATCCCACCCTCGCTATCCCTCCACCCTCTTCCCTGGGGGTATGCCCCACTGAACTCAGTAGGATGCACTTGACAGTGGACATGTCTGTGCTTGTGCTATGAAGCTCATGGCTGTGCTGCAACGTACACTCATTTCGTGGCACAGATATGTCCTTGGTAGGCGGTGGCCTCCAGATCATCTTAAATGAAATCTCACATAGTCAGTTCAGCTGTTCCTCATAAATCACCATTTTAGTTTAAAATTGAACTTCAGCCTTCTTCTGGGGTTTCTTCTGCTCTCCCACGGCTACATTCCTGGAACTGCTGCAGTGCAAAAAGATCTAAATGAGTCTACACTGAGGAGGGAGGGGGGATCTTCCCATTGGATCTGGGGAATGGAAAGATTCTAAAAAGAACTCAGTGTAAGGAGGAAAAAGGGAACATTCTGAGGCTACAGTTAAGAGTATAGGGAAGCCTCCTGGCTCCCACCTCCGCAGTAGTCTGCAGTGAAGTGGAAATATTTTACAGAGAATTTTTCAGAAAGGGGAAAAAGGGGAAAGGAAAGGAGAACAAATTACACAGAATATAAACCAGGGGTAGCCAAGATGGCGCCTTCCAGATGTTGTGTGGACCACAATTCCCATCATCCTGAAGCATTCGCCATTCTTGCCAGAACTGTGGGAAAGGTGAGGAAACTGTGTGAGTCCAGCAACATCTACAGGGCACCAGCTTGGCTATCCCTGGGCTATCCCTGGACAAATTTGCCAAATTTTGGCCATGATTTTTATAGTCTGAAATTTGACAGGTGCAAAAAAACAACCAAAGCACGTCTCCCAGGAAACACCTGCAATGCATTTGCTTTTACAGATCCTTTGGGGAGATGGAGAGAGAATGCTCTTCCCCACCAGTTAATTGGATGGTGAGAGCGTGTTGGGGGCTGTGTGTGCATTTCTCTTGATGCTTCATTACAGGGGGGAAGGTGACTATTGCACCTTCAGGTGCCCTTTTGAAAGAGGTCATCACAGTGACCCCAGGCAGAGTGGGAGCAGCAGCAGCAGCAGCAGAGGCGGATTGGCCTCTTCCAATGCAGGTGACATGTGTGCTGCACCTGTGCATTCTGAAGGTCAAGTGGAGAGATTGTATCTCTTGCTCAGGGCTGGAGAAAGACGAGTCAAGGGAAGTGAAAGTGGTTCCCCAGATGATATTCAAGACAAAGACCACTCTTTCTTTGACTTCTGAAAGTAAATTTTAAAATCTGGGGAGACTTTCTTCCTCTGTAGCATGCAGAGGTGGATGGGACTCAGATGTCTGCGGTGTTCAGTTGCAACCTTCACTATGTGCTCGTGCAGGGAAATAAGGGATTACAAAGGAAACCTCTTGCATCTTGTCACAGCTCTCTGTGTGATTAGAGATGCACCCATGTTTTCACATGAAATTAGTTGATGCACACTTTTGTATACCCACCCTGAATCTTTGGAGAAAGCGCAGTTAAGAGGTATTTTAAATTAATAAATGTTATATGATAAATATAACATTTACAAATTTTGTAGGGACGTGGGTGGCGCTGTGGGTTAAACCACATAGCCTAGGGCTTGCTGATCAGAAGGTCAGCGGTTTGAACCCCGCCATGGGGTGAGCTCCTGTTGCTTGGTCCCTGCTCCTGCCAACCTAGCAGTTCGAAAGCACAAACTGCAAGTAGATAAATAGGTACTGCTCTGGCGGGAAGGTAAACGGTGTTTCTGTGTGCTGCTCTGGTTTGCCAGAAGCGGCTTAGTCATTCTGGCCACATGACCCAGAAGCTGTACTCCCTTGGCTCCCTTGGCCAATAAAGCGAGATGAGCACCGCAACCCCAGAGTCGTCCGTGACTGGACCTAATGGTCAGGGGTCCCTTTACCTAACCAATTTTGTAAGAGTAAGAAACCTGTATGTCCTGCAAGACCTGCTGCCTGCTGGGCTGGCCTGCTTCCACCTGCTCTAGGTGGGTGGAGCTATGGCTTTTTCCAGCTACCAAGATGGCTTCCGCTGCTCAAAATACCTAGAAACCAACAGAGCTGGGTATTGTTGAGCGGTTGTTGCTGGGGTCAGCATCTTGTTTTAGAGATGCATTATTTTTTGGTGTTGATCTGGATTATGTTATTGTGATTTTATTGTCAGATCTTATTATGATTTATTTGTGGATTCTTTAGTTTTATCATATATTTGGTAATATGAGCTGTTTTCAGTAGTTCATTGCTTATACGGCTTTTCAAATTCTGATGCCACGAAACAGTTAGTGAACGTTAGACAGTCTCTCCACATTCTGGGCTCAATAACTCAAAACATTTAATGCCTCTGTCTTTTCAGGATTCAGTTTCAATTTACTGGTCCATATCACTGCCTCCAAGCACTGGTCTAACACCTCAACTGCCTTCGCTGATTCAGGTGGATCAGAGAGAGAGAGAGTTGAGTGTCATTTTGGTTGCACCCCACTCCAAATCTCCTGAAGACAGCTCCTAGCAGCTTCAAATAGATGCTAAATGGCATGGCAAACAAGACTGAATCCTATGGGATGACACAGAATACCTCCCATGGTGCCAAACAAGCCGTTGCCCAACAACATTCTGGACATTCATTTACATACAAATTTTCATGTGGATTTTTTTATTGTTGCAGATGATAATATGGAAATGCAACAGAAAAAACTATGACTGAACACATGCAAAATAGACACATATCAGATGAAGATCGATCAGTGTTTTTCTAGTTCTTGCTGCTGAAGAACACAGCCCAGGTAGGGGAAAAAAAAAAAAAAGATTTCCAGAGTTGAAGAATTACCAAGCCCACCCGTACTTAATTTCCATGTCCAAGAAAATCAGATTTTTGGGGATATAGGTTGAAAAACAAAAACATCCTATAAGGAGACTGTTTAATAAGTTGGGGCAGCCAAAATATGTGAACTCATCTATGATCCTCTCAAAGTCTTGTTGGGCTTGGCAAGGAGGTTTCCAAACCACATGGAAATGGTCAGACGGTTGAAAAGGGCCAACATTTTAAGTGCCAACTAAGGTGGGGTGAGGGGGCTTAAAAGTTATCGTAGCGCGTTTTCTGGTGAGGTAGATTTCCTTGTGACTTACCCTTACCAAATGGCCTTGGGACTTCCCTCTTTTCTTAAGCTGAATCTATTAACTACACACATAAACAGGCACACTTTAATTCAGTCAGGCTTGTAAAGATGAAAATGTGTTTCAGGAAATGAAGACTATATATGATTGTAAGTGGATCTGCTCACCCCCCCTCCCAGTCTACATCCCACACTGTTTTACTATTGACTATCAAAAGCAAATCTGAAAACAGGGTTATTATGACATTTCATCCATAAGCTTCATATTGCCATGTGATTTTTCTACCTCTCTTAGCCGTATCCAGAAATCACGGCTTGGAAGCAAAAATCCATCCCACTGCCTTTGTGGAGTCTTTAAAATTAGTGTTGAATGTAAACAAGAGATTCCAGCAGACGAGTCCATTTCCAAAAAAGATTGTTGTGGTAGTGGGGCCTAAGGCAGGGAAGGGAAAGAATTGGAAATCAAGCAAAAATCTAGCACATATGTTTGAATCAATGAAATTAAAGTTTGATAAAATTAAAAGCTAAGTCCCAACTACTCACATGAGCTGCTTGGTGCATCAAATAGACCCCTCACTGATGCAGTTTCAAGCAACTTCTATACCCTTTTGTTTGTGTGAAGGTGGACTAAGGATTGAATGTCCAAATCTGGAGGTACTCTATATTTTATAACCAGATGTTGGCAGGGAACATAGAGGAACTGGAGCAGTGGTGAATTCTCAATTGCAGGTGCCCTTCACAACAAACCCAATAGCTGCCCTTCATAGTCATGCCTCTTGCAAGGCTATACAAAAATGGGCCCTTGACCAGTGCAGACAATATGGTTTCAACACCAAGCCAGATTTTTTTCCCCTGATCTCCCTATTTTCCCTAATTTACAGCCTGACAAAGAGTTCTGGTGCCCTCAAAAATTTTCTCATCATTTTGTGACATTTTTACGTGGTGGGTAATAAAGGGGTCTGGGAATTTGTGAAGATAAAATTGGTGGTTTAACATTCAGCCACCTATGCTAATGTAACCTACCTTTCCCTCTGCTTAGTTTATTTGGTGGGTGTCGTACTGAGAAAAGCTTCTTTATTTGGTATGCAAAAGCACACCAGGAAATGACATCATTCTTCCCTGCTGTGAAATAAGCGGTTCGTCCCTGCTCTGCTACATCACCGTAGAGAGGAAATATATCTTGATCTTAGTCTGCTTGTAAGTAGGGAAAGCAGAGAAAATTTGTTTCAGTTTTAATGCAAACGTACCTAATCTGCATTTTTTTAAACAATACAGTGGTACCTCAGGTTACATAAACTTCAGGTTACATACGCTTCAGGTTACATACTCCACTAACTCAGAAATAGTGCTTCAGGTTAAGAACTTTGCTTCAGGATGAGAACAGAAATCGTGCTCCGGCGGCGTGGCAGCAGCAGGAGGCCCCATTAGCTAAAGTGGTGCTTCAGGTTAAAAACATTTTCAGGTTAAGAACGGACCCCCGGAACGAATTAAGTACTTAACCCGAGGTACCACTGTATGTGTACCAGAATGCAGCCATCCTTCAAAATACACCTCCAAATTCTGTGATGCAGTTCTCTAGCCAAATAATGTGTACAAAAATGAACATAAGAGGGAGAGGTGTGCATAAAAATGCTTTATATTAGTGAAAAATGATATATAGAAATGCATTTATATTTGGAGAAATTGCTTGCAAAAAAATGTGCATACCAGTCAGAATTATGTGCAACCATATGTACTGTAGAGGAATTCGCATTAAAATCCTGGCAAATTTTCATGATAATTTTTTTTAATAAAAATTGTAAACTGATGCAGAAATGTGGAGAACTGAATTAAAGACTAGGAAACTGAATCTGACAGATTTGCCTATTCCTACTTGTAAGTTTCCCAAGGAGAACCAGACTGGCCGCTGCTGGGGGGAGAGAAAGAGACTGCAGAGCTGGAGAAGCCCATGGCTTGACCCTGCAAGGAATTCTTGCGGTCTCAGCAGAATTTGCCTTGCTGGTGCAAGTCACTCTGTGTGCCGTAACAACAATGCATATCTTTAGTGCTGGGTGCCAGTTAGGCACTCCTATTTCCCAAGCAGATTGATGAGGGTTTGAAGGGAATACACACACACAAATGTTATCAGCTCATACCAGAGGAGACTATGTTCTTATTTATTAGTCAAATTCCTTAGCAAGTGTCAGAGTTAATATCACTAAAATGATATATATCCAGCATGAAACAAACCTTCCACCAAATAAAGTAACACATCAGCCTGATGTGCTTAGGAGATATAAAGTCCCATAATATACTGTGTAAATGCCATTGAGTATTTATGCATCGAGAGTGTTTGAATCTGACTCAGACTTAATGAAGGCAGTGGGATGTAGCCTGATCCTCCAATTACGCAGCTTGAGTCAGATCCAGGAATAGCAAGGTTGTCCAATATAGTTAAAGAAGCAGTCTAGGGATCTGGGTTCACTTTCCTCCTCTCGCCTAAATTTTGGCAAGATGCTCTTATCCCATCAGCAAGCATTACCACCTACTGATGGTTATGATATCAGACCACCTCCAGAAAAGGCGAGACTTCCTCTGAAACTGGGTGCCACACTGAGGCTGCAGTTCTGCCCCATTATGTGGAAGTAAGCTCCATTGAACTAAGCAATGCTTACCTCTTGAGGATACATGCATGAGATTGTTATGTGGGCCTTGTCAAATATAGCATTTTCATGATATCCACTGCCCCAATCTGATCGGTGAGGGGGGCTCCTGCACTTACCCTAGGTTCATTTTCCTTGGAATTCAGGATAGTGGAGACTGTGATGTCGTTAAATGGTTTTATTTACACATATATACAGCCTGAGCATAGGATGGAGGCGCTCACAATATTATCTTCCAACCCCTTTCCCATCAGGTTTCCAGGGGAGAGCCAAGTCGAGCACATAGCAAACATTTATTTGTGTCCCCAACTTCCAGCATCAACCCAGTTTACAACTCTCTCATGCCCAGCCTCCCTAGACCTATTGTCTAGGCTCACCCATTTATCTATGGTTACAGAGCAACATTTTTAGATGCTGATGTGAGCACTTAACTGGCCAGATACAGCGTTATGAAAATGCTTGTCTGCCTGCTTCAGTGGGCTTTCCTATTAGATCCCAAACCTCACTGGCTCTGGGATCACAGGCCTAAATCCAAGGATATCATCCAGGTTGACTCCCCCAAAGTCATAACAGTAGACTGAATCTAAGCAGACAAATCCAATTAGCTGTTACAATATATTTTGGACAGTTGTTAGTCTTTTTGCCTCTTCTTTATGTATAAACTTTTATTGTAACCAAATTTTCCATGATGGTTTCTGAGTTCAAGGAGCAGGGTTTTGTCCGTGTCTGGATACAGCTGGATGCCACTTTGAATCAAGATGGCAGACCAAACTTCTCAAAATGGCACTGATTTTAACCACTGGTTTCAGAATGCCACTGATAATTTTTGTCCCCAGCAATGTCAAGCACCTTCCTTTTACTCTCCTCTCTCCAATGTCAATGGGCAGCTAGGATTTGTAGCACACACAGTCACCCTGTACACAAATATTTGTTGTTGTTTTTCTGTTTTAAAAAGTAAGGAAGGGGCAAGAGATCACGGTCCTGGCCCCAAAGACCCAGGGCTCAGTACCTCTGCTCCATCCCCTAACAACACTTCTGTCCTGCAGTGATGATGGGTCACCCATAACTACACCATGAAATCCTTTTGAAACCCCCCTCTAGTCAAAGAAATGAATGGAAGGAATGGTGTACCATCAAAACGAGTTAGCTTTTGCAATAAAAAAAGCAAATGGCTTTTTATTTGCAATTAATTTTTAAATGTGTGGTTACTATGCTCAGAAAAGTAACTCTGTAAAATGATATCATGAGGTGCTATGTTTATTTTCTCTCTCTCAATTTCCCCAGCTGGCAGCGCGAGCAATGGCTAACATGCTAGCAGTGCAAATTCAAACCATGATGTGCTAATTCATAGTAATACATGCTCTTTATGCTTCTTAGGATAGATCAGGAGTAACAGGAAGCAAAGGAC
This sequence comes from Podarcis raffonei, assembly GCF_027172205.1. Lineage (NCBI taxonomy): Eukaryota > Metazoa > Chordata > Lepidosauria > Squamata > Lacertidae > Podarcis > Podarcis raffonei. Next base: position 94,999,743 of record NC_070604.1, on the reverse strand, counting down.
AGAAAAGGAATAGGAAACTGAGGGCGTCTGCATTAAACAATTTTCACATGTGTCCTTGGAGTAAATCTTCAGACTAGATTATTTTATTTAAAGTATTCATTTTGTTACAAACACATTAAAAATGTTAATCTGCCTATTAATTTGGTATATTCTTGTTGGAGATTTTGACACACCTTCATTTTCTTCAGATCAGTTATACAAACTATCATTTCAAGAACAGGCATTCTACCAATACACATACTTTTCTTGCACTCATTGTAATCTTTTGCAGGTAAAGGTAAGGTCATGCGGGTGGCACTGTGGTCTAAATCACTGAGCCTCTTGGGCTTGTTGATCGGAAGGTCGGCAGGTGAGCTCCCATTGCTCTGTTCCAGCTTCTGCCAACCTAGCAGTTTGAAAGCACACCAGTGCAAGTACATAAATAGGTACCGCTGCAGCAGGAAGGTAAATGGTGTTTTCATGTGCTCTGGCACTTGTCATGGTCCTCCGTGCACCAGTAGCGGTTTAGTCATGCTGGCCACATGACCCAGAAAATTGTCTGTGGACAAACACTGGCTTCCTTGGCCTGAAAAGCAAGATGAACACCCATAGTCACCTTTGACTGGACTTGACCGTCTAGACCTTTACCTTTTTTACCTAATATCTTGCAGTTTTAGGGTTGAATCAAACAGAAATTAATTTAAATCAATGGACATAACTTAGGTCACCATTTTTTTTAAAAAAAACAATCATTATTATTTATAGTTATAATAATATAAAATGCAAGGACAATACCTAAAGGTACACACACACACACAGAGAGAGAGAGAGAGAGAGAGAGAGAGAGAGAGAGAAAAGGGGGGGGGGAGGAAGGAAATAAATTTAAAAATACATAACAAAGCCAGTAGGAAGAGAGAATTAGTGTTTGAATTGCTAAATTGTTTCCAGTAGAATATACGGATGAACATTTTCTTGTGCCTTGTTGCCCCAGTTCATTATGAAATGACTCTATTTTTCAGTGAATACATTCTCTGTTGTTTGGCCTTTCTCACCCTTGCAATATTTGCCAACTTAACCATGTGGGTTCATTGCCATATCCTTATAATCCAATATTCCAATGAAAGAATGAGTGATCCCTCCCCAATCTCAATGATAGCAGATAGCTGCAATCCTAAGGCCACTTACCTGGAAATAAGCCCCATTGAGTCCTATTTATTTATTTAGTTAGTTTCAGAGTGTGTAAACTGCTCTGCATTCAGAGAATACCCAGGCAGAAGTTGATTATAAAACACAATGCAGATCATAAAGCAGTATTAAAACGGAAAATCCAACAAGAATTAAAAACAGCAGAAATAACATAGATGGTAGTTTGCAAAGGCCCAGGAGAAATGTTTTCCAGAAATGTCAGAAACAGTAATGTTGGGGCTTACTTCATTTCTAATGGACGAGAATTTCAGAGAATGAGTGCTACCATGCTAAAAGCATGTGCTTGATTCACTGTAAGCTATACTGCAAATGTGTGTGGCACCATCAACAGATCCTTATCCACAGATGTATTCGACTGGGGCAGAAGGAGAGGCTGTTTCTCAGATACTCTAGTCCAGAACCATAGAAAGCTTTATAGTAGGAAACTGGAGCCAGTACAATGCTTTCAGCAGAGTTTTCACCTATTGTTGATAGGCTGTCCCTGAGAGCAACCACAGGGCAGCATATGACAGCACTGGATCACCAGGGTGACCCCTCAAGCTACACACTTGTTCTTTCAAGAGGAGTGCAACTCCATCTAGAACGGGCAACTCACAGTTCTATTTTCTTTCTTCCCACACCAGACCCGGACCCAGATTGAAATGGTTCGAGAAAATCAGTCTCATCTAAGAGTCCTCACAGTTCCACCATCACCATCCTCTCTCTCACCTTCCTCCCCAAAGAGGGTACTAGGAACTGGGTGGTACTTGTTAAGAACCATAGGATCCAGGCCAGGTTATTGTAGGAGTGGCTGTACCATCACATCCTTCAAGCCAGTGGGGATCACCTCCATGCATAAAGACACATTAATCAGCTCTGGACAGATGGCCAATGGTCAGGATGGCATGATGGGAGTTGTAGTCCAACAACATCTGGAGGGCATCACACTAACTACCCAATGATAAATCATCATGTTTCTCACTCCCAGCACTGTCCTGACCCTCTCTTCTCCATTTTTCCCGTGAGAAATGGACACCACAACAGCCTCATATTCAAAGAAGGCCCAACTCTTTTAAACAATTCATAGAAACGAACCACACTAATCAAATGCACAAAAAGATAATGTGTTTGCTTTTGTAGATTTTGTATCAATGGCTCAAGACAGGGGACAACAGTGTGTAATTGAAATTGAAGTGTCCATATTTGTGGAACAATCCCTCACTGTGTAAAGCTTCCTCAAACGAGGCAGATTCAGGATGGTGGTCTTGGCGCAACACATTTTTTCAAAAGTTTTCAAGGATGTGGTGAACCATGAATCTCGACATATTGTTGGAGCATTCAAAAGGCTGGTGTGCTATGCCAAAAATCTATTGAAAAAAGCCAACTTGTAGTAACTTCACTATATTCCCCCCACCAAGTCTTTGTGAATTGGCTTTAAATCCAAGCACTTTGGCCTAGCTGCTTTGTAGATCATAATAGCAGGGGCTAACAAATGTACTATTTGAGTGAATGAGGAGTCCTGGCATTGTAGCTCATTAGATTGAAAATCGTGTGTTAATTCTGTTCGGCTCCTGGTTTAGCAATTACATCCCGGTCACCCTGCTGCTATTAGTGACTACTCCAGTTCAAATCTCCTGAGGTTCCTGGGTCTTAATCAGACTCTTCATGTTATTTCAACACTCTTGAGTTCATGGAGTAAGCAGCAAATGCTCACTGAGAAGATGGCCGGCACTTTTCAGCTCCTACAATCTTCTCTATTTGCAGTTGTTCCTAACAAAATCCTGAGGGAACAATTCCATATTGGTTTGTTTTTTTCTTTTTTAACTCTGTGTAGCTGGAATAACTCTGTGTAGCTTGATTGGCCACCAGAAGGGAAATACTTCATGGTGAGGCTGGGAAAGCATGGAAGTTATTTTGGTCCATGGACCTGATTCCTTGCCAAGGAAAATGCAAATATAAATAAATATAAAATAATTTCTCAAGTGTTCGGAGTATGCTGGTTTCTTATCTCCTGTTACAAAACATAAGTGTTGGCAGTAGAAACCAGACTTTCTCCACAGTGTGCCAAAATATTTAACGTGGGTTCCTTAATATTAGGAAGGGGGGCAGGAATAGTCTGAGCAAAAACAAGAAAAGTCATTATCTGTTTTTTTCACCTCCCCTCTTTTAATAACCATTTTAGTAGCACAATGCCTTAAAAGCGAGGCACATTCCCCCTGTGTAATATAGTCTCAAGACATGATTTAGATGGAAAATTTAAGTAAGATTAATGCAATTTATTATCCGACAGGATATCCCTACAAGCCACACTGCTTGGCTGAATTTTTGAATCTCAATCTAATATTTCAGATGAGATTTCCAGACGGGTGTCTTGTTCCTCTAGCAAGGGTGATATAGAGTTTGTAAAACGGGAGAGGTTAAACTAGTTTTAGCACTTGATTAATCATTTAAATTACTTTGCTACTCTTTGAATCCATTGACTCTTGTTTATCGAGTCACTCCCTGCAAAACCCCCGGCCAACCAAAACTGCAGGCAGGATGCCAAATGGTTAATTTACTCTGCAAATTCTTCAGGACGCTTTAAAATCAGGTTGGGGAGGGACAGAGGAGAGGGGAGTGAATTTATAGTTGCATTGAAAGGGTAGAGTGATTTGAGTTCATTGCTCAATAAAAGCAACTTTAGCTTATATGATTAAAAAAAAAAGTTTGTAGACTGCTGGCCAGCTCCTAGACAGATAAATCTTCCAAGCAAATGAAGTGAATAATTAATAGATTTTGGCTACGCATGCTCATGCAAATGTTATTTGGATAAAAGCAGCTCGTATGGCAAACTGCATTTGGCCCAGCTCTGTTGCACGCATCAGGAAAAATAAATAAATTAAAAGACCAAGCAACCTTTGAAACAGAGGCTAGAGGCAAAGGATTGTGAGCTGGGTTCTCCCCACTACCAGAGAGTTACCGTAAGTTTACAAAGGTTATTGCTGCTCATGAAATACAGCATACCCTCTAACATTTCTCCAGTGCAAATAGGGACGTCCCATTCCATAATGATAATTTTACTATTTATACCCCACACATCTTAATGGGTTGCCCCAGCCACTCTGGGCAGCTTCCAACATATATAAAAACATAATCAAACATTTTTTAAAGCTTCCATATACAGGATTGCCTTCAGCCCGCTTGGGGGTTGGATAACTCAATACCCTCTGACATTTCTCCAGTTAAAATAGGGACATCCTAAGGAAAAGTGGGACATTCCGGGATCATATCAGAAACTGGGATGGCTTCTCTAAATGAGGGATGTCCCTGGAAAATAGGGAATTTGGAGGGTGTGTATACAGTCCGCCTTCAGAAGTCCTTTTTATTGCACATCCATGATTATTTCTGTTCATAATAGTCTTCGGCCACTAATATGTGATTCCGCATTCAATCCTGCTTGCACCCGCAAAAGTTTGGGGGCAGACATACTGCTTTGTTTTCAATGTCCCTTAATTTCCTGCTGAAATCCTGTAACCTTTTGTACCTCAAATGTTCCAGAGTTTTGGGGTGTTTTTGTTTGTTTGTTCTAGTTTCATTGCCCTATAGTGCAAGAGTGTCCCTCTAGTCAGCAAATATTGGGGAAGGATCATGGAACACCTAATAAAACAGAATGATCTGTGGATGGCCCTGTATATATCCTTCCCTAGTTTACTGCACACCACCCCAATCTCAAAGCGGTGATAGATTCCAGGGATTCTGGGTGCTTACCTAGGGTTTGTGCTTGCTTGGGAATGAGGCACAGAAGAGACTGTGCTGTCTTTAGGATATATAGCTTATTTACACATATATGCAACCCGAGCCTATGATGGAGGGGTCCATGCATCCCGAGAGGGTCTTGCTTCTCCCATAGCTACAGCTTTGGATTCCAGCAGAAATCAGGCATAGCTCTCTCTTCCAGCTGGCCAACCTGCAGCCTGCCAGCTTCTAGCTCACATAAGTCAACTCTGAACTCTGGCCTTTTGTCGTTCCAACTACCAGCGAGTTGAGGGAGGGGGCTCCACCCATTTTTCAGCTGGCACAGAACCACTTCCTTGGTTATCTTAATGGTAACCTGTGTTGTTGTTTTTTGCCTGTGTTTTGTAGGTTTTGGTTCCCCTCCCCACACACCTACACACCTGGCAAAAGCTGTTTGACCTACAGCAAAAATGGTCAAGAGAAATGTATGTATAGCAAAGCTTTCCAAATTACTTTCAATTCTCTGGAAAGAAAAGCAGTAGATTTGCAGCCAGAAAGGATTTTTGCCCTTGGAATTAAATTATACACACTTATATTTGGCATTGGATGAAATATAATACAATTTATTGCTCAATCTTATGACAGCCTATTAAGAAGGCAGTCCCATTAAGTTATATGTATATAACTTATACATATGTATATAACTTATATATATACATATATTATATGTATATAATATGTATATAACCTCAAAGTAAATGTATATAAAGGACTATAGCATTAGGTTTACCTGGGAGAGCCATTGAACTCAATGGGACTTATTTCTGAGACCTCCATAGGATTGCCCCCCACCAACTTGTTAGAGGTTCAAATTTCCTTTTGGCAACGAAGTTCAGGGCTGGCCCAATGCACTTCATTGCCTCAGGCAAAAGACAAGATGATGCCTCCCACATTCTATGTACAAAAGCCAATTGGACTGGCAACTGAGTATTACTTTGACATTGGTGATAGGACAGCACCTCCTGCCTTACCTGAAGGAACCAGGATAGTGTTGTTAGGATATTTCCGTTCCACCTTAAAAGGGAGCAGGATGTTTGTGTCACAGCCTGCGTATTTCCTGTTCACAGGATGTTTATGTTTTCAGTTCCTTTCGTTTTCTTGTTGCCTGAGCAGACCGAAGCAGACGGTCATGGATTTTTGTTCTGACCAACGCTGAATAAACTGTAAATATGCTCTCCTGCTGTGCATCTTTTGCTGTGTGAATTCTGCTGATAGAGTGTGCACCAGCCCAAGAATGTGGCAATGTTTTCTTGAGGCTTCGTGTCGCTGATTGCTGATATTGCCTGTCTACGGGAGATCGATGGATCGTCCGGCAGGAGCTTGGGGGCTCAGATGGACTTTATCTCCCTGGCAGTATCTCAACAAGTGTAGGGGACACAGGGCAGGCTGTATTGCTCATCCATTTCTGCCTCTTAGCATTTGCAGCCTAAGGTATTCACCTCATTCTGCCTAATGGTAGGGTTGGCCCTGAGTGGGTCACCTTGGGCCAATTACTACCCCTCAGACTTAAATTGCCGGTCCAATTGGTGGGGGCTGCCTGGAAGTTGATTTGGAAAATTCAACTGGTCCGAAATGCAGCTGCTAGATTACTGGCTCAGATTCCCTTTGCATAACTCTTGTTTTAAACCAGCTGCAATGCTTGTCAGTTCATTTCTGAGCCCAATTCAAGGTGTTCACAGTAGCGCTAGGGAGCCCTGAGTGACGTCCACACCACAAATCCGAAAGACTGCCTCTTTCCCTACAGCCCCTATCAAATGTTAAGATCAGCAGTAGGGCCCTCTTGGTAGTTCCACCATCCTCAGAGGTTTGTGGGGTAGCGGCCTGGGAGAGGGCGTCTTCTGTGGCAGCCCCTAAATTGGGAAATTCCCTCCTCACAGAGGTGCATCTAGTACCTTCATTGTACAGTTTTCATAATACAGTATGCTGATGAGGTACATCTTTATCCTGGCCTTTGATACCTGAAATATATTTAGGACCCACCTTAGGTGTGATTGTAATATGTCTGAAACAGTTTTTAAGGCCATATTTTATATAGCTGTAGCCCATCCTGGGACCTTCTGGTGAAGGGCAGGTAACAAATCTAGTAATACTAATAATAGTAATGATAATAATTCATGAGTTTGACCAAATTGCGGGAGGCAGTGGAAGACAAAAGTGCCTGGCGTGCTCTGGTCCATGGGGTCACGAAGAGTTGGACACGACTAAACAACTAAAGAACAATAAAAACAATACTTCACAGGGTTGTAGTGAGGATCAAAATAGTCTGTGTGCAGCTCCTTGAGCTTCTTGGAAGAAAGGAGGGATATAAATGCAAAAATTAAAATTAAAATGTCAATCTTCATACTTTATGGCTATGAATAAATTTATTTTCTTCAATCCAGCATAAATTACATCCTATGGAAGATGCTTCTGGAAGCACAAATGCAAATATTTTCCCCAATCATAAATATGAAAAGGTGATTCCTTACATAGCATTTACACATAAAACATTTTTTTAAAATAAAAAACCCGTCCAATGGAAAACAAAAATAACCACCTAATCATGAAACAGTCTAGCTGTCTCTCCTGCATATTACGACTTTGGGAAATTGATTACAATTTCTTCTCAGAGGTCTATCAGGATAAACCACTAAGTCTTTGACATAAATTTGAATTCCAGAATCTCTAGCTAACCAAGCTCATAAATGAATTCCTCAAAGCTGACTTGTGCCAGAAAACTCAACATTGCAGAGACCGCTTGGCAGAAGCCCTTCATTTCAGTGAGATGAACTGCTCTATTTAGCTCTCATTCAAAACTAGAGAGAAATGCCAGATTTCCATAAACACGAGTTTCCTTGAATTTCCAGGACTTTGGTTAACAGATGGATGAGAGTATCTTGCAAATACAGATTTGTGCACAAGTTCCACCCCCCTTTTGGAGAAATGTGGGGCTAGAAACGAACCAAAGACTTTTCTTTCTCTTCACTATTCCCAGAATAATAGAAAACTGGGGAACAGGAATATCAGTTACTTTGTCGCTGGTATCTTGAGGTGCAATGACTTTTCTGATTGTTGATAGTGGAATTGGGTAAGAAAAATATTCAGTGCAGTGCCCATATTTCCATGTGTAAGGTTCAGTATAATTTGACTGTAAGTCATGTTCCAAAATTCCTGTTACTGTGGTTTTAGTATTGTACAATAACATGATAGGTGGATTACTGTATGCTCATTAGGTCACTTCTTGGCACACTTCACAGGGGTGTTTTGAGGAGAAAATGGAGGGAGGCCAAATACTTACACACAATTGCCTTCTTCTGAGTGTAGGATGACAACAAACAAACAAACAAACAAACAAACAAACAAATGTTTATAGCATGAATTATGGATACGTGCAATAGGTTGATGTGAGATATGAACTCCTTCCAACCCCCTGTTTTTATGATGATTATCCATCGTCCTCAGGCAGCTGTGTGGGTGTCATGTCCTTCTATGTTGTGCACAGATCCTGTTTGTGGTCTTTCCATATGCATCTGGTTGGCCATTGTGAGAAGAAGATGCTGGACTCGATTAGCCAACAGGTCTGATCCAACAGGATTGTTCTTAAAGGTAAAGGTAAAGGTACCCCTGCCCGTACGGGCCAGTCTTGACAGACTCTAGGGTTGTGCGCCCATCTCACTCTATAGGCCGGGAGCCAGCGCTGTCCGCAGACACTTCCGGGTCACGTGGCCAGCGTGACAAGCTGCATCTGGCGAGCCAGCGCAGCACACGGAACGCCGTTTACCTTCCCACTAGTAAGCGGTCCCTATTTATCTACTTGCACCCGGGGGTGCTTTCGAACTGCTAGGTTGGCAGGCGCTGGGACCGAGCAGCGGGAGCGCACCCCGCTGCGGGGATTCGAACCGCCGACCTTTCGATCGGCAAGCCCTAGGCGCTGAGGCTTTTACCCACAGCGCCACCCGCGTCCCAGGATTGTTCTTAGGCTCTATTAATTCAGATGTATGCATGTCCCTCCCTCCTTCTGGGCTATCAGAATCTTTTATGGCTTCTGTCTAATCTAAAAACAATATCTCAGGAAAGGTGAGCAAATTTAATTGAAAAAGAATTTAAGGATGCTCTGATCCTTTTACTATGCATACATGTGAATCATCTTGTGTAACTGATGAGATCAACAGTCCTTGAGATGAGGAAATTCTCCTTCTCCTCCTCCACCTCACTGTACATCTTCTGCTGTTCCATATTATAGACTGAAGCCATTTCCTGTCTGAGTGTGGCAGTGCTGAGGCACTGGCAATGAGCTCTCCCTTTCTACAGCAGCAAATGTTCCCTAGAAACAAGAAGCCTTTATATTACTAGAATGATCATCATAAATCTATGGCTAAATGCCGCTCCTTGTTTGAATGCAAGAACTATAGAGATAATAACATGCAACCATGGTTTATTAACCTTAAAAACCCCTTAAATCAGTCAGCAATTGAACGAAGCCAAGAATACTTTTGTGGTCAAATAGGATGATTGCTGTTTAGTGTTGTACGCTTTCCCCTCCAACCAGCCACTGCCTATGCAACAGCTCTGTTCCAAATGGAGCCTTGAGAGTATAAAATGTAGAGTTTGTGCATATTTTTTGGTTAGTCTCTGAGAATCTGATTCAGCATTATAATTTTTGAAGGAAACACCATTTAAGTGCCTGCGTGGGTACAGAACCACGGAGCCTGTGTGTGGCCCATGGCTTGGCGTGAGTCTTGCAAACAATGGTGGGTTCTGTAGCCATAAGAAATTGGGCCAGGCCTTCAACCTACTCAGGGTCGACCTAAGACAGTTTACTGCCTGCGGTGAAGGGCAAGATGACACTGTCTCCTCAGGTGATGTGAAGAACATGGCCAGTGTTGAAGTAAGATTCAAGTACCAGTCTTGCTGACTTCTATACATGGAATTTGGAAATGCACAATTTTGTCCTTTGCTTCAGGCAGCAAAATATATTGAACAGTGCACTATCCTCCACTGTACCTGAATGTAGCAAGCACTGGGTTGCCATATTTTTCAGGGAAATCGACAAATATGACACTGCTGACAGAGATAGCCATACGTCTGGATTTTCCCAGACATTTGGCAACCCTAAGCTTCCAGATTGGTGGCGGGGGCAAACTGGTCACAAACGTCCCACTTCTATAGCTTTATTCCTCATTTTAAAAATGGAACAATGTTTTTAAAAGGAAAATTTGGCATGTACTTGATTTTGGCTAAAAATATTAGTAATTTTGGACACTGACATTTATTTATGTACACTAACTGCTACAGCATATTACAAACCAGTTTGGAAAGCCCACAATGTTACACTATGTCCAGCAGTGCAGCCCTAGAATGTTTATTTTAGACAATAGAGTCCAAAAAGCATGTTATCCATGTTGATTATTGAATTGCCTTCTGTTCATTTGTTTTTGGCTTTGGCCGAGACCACATATGGAGATTGCATAAGCCACACCTGTTTCAGTTCCATAACACAGACACTTCTGCTTGCCAGTTTTCTATGTGATAAAATTAGTTTGGGGATTTCTTTCTGAAGGGTAATTAATGGCAGCTACAGCGAGTGTGTGCGGTTAGCTGAGAGGGATGTGAGAGGGAAAGCAGAAACAGCTTTATACTCTGTTTGGCCAATGAAACAACCAAACATGCTCCACCAAGAGCCGAAGGAAAAGTTAAGTTAATTTATTTATTTTAACAATTAATATACCACTCAACTATAATCTTCTTTAAGCAGTGTACAGAAACTAAATAGAAAGAAAATAAATATGAGTTAAAACTATAACATTGGAACTTGCAGAAGTGGAGAGTGCAGCTACCAACTTTGTACCGAAACACACTGTGTTTCCATTTGTGAGAAAAGTCACTAGGTCATGGGTGGGGCCACATTACCTTCTGGGAATCTTTCTGCGGGTCACATACTGGGACAGTATGGGGGCAAGAGGCAAAAGCAAGCAGAGCAAAGAATGTAGATTTTAGCTTTATACAGTAGACTAACAATGTCTACACACACTCACTCCTGTTTATCTTCCGTCTGGACAAGCGAGAGGTATTGCCAGAATTCAAGAAGACTTTCTAGCCAGGTAGAAAAGACAGGGCTGGAGGGCCTCAATCAGGCCCTGCACTGGAGGTTTATGCCCCTTGTCTAGACTGATTCTACTTCACAAATTTAAATTTAAATCCCTCCTGGATGCCTGTAGACCCACTGCAAAATAGTATTCAAAATGCTGTGGATATTGTCTTGTCCAGGGCAAGAGCTTGCCTTTTCTGAGGTGGGTGGCTCTGTTGGTCTCTCTCATCTTCTCACCTGCACTTAACTTTGCTGCAGCTACCAACCCCATTTTCTCCTCTCCCTTCTCCCCATCCTCTCCTTAGCATGATGAGTCTTTCCACCTTTCCCTCCTCTGAGACTCACTTCAAGGATGGGCCATGGGGCCATGGGGCATCCTTCCTCAGAGCAAGGCATTCTGGATGAGGTAGCTGGGAAAGCACCTACACTTCCATTGATTTACCACAGTGGCTAGATATTCTACTCAATATGCTCCTGATCCCTGCAGAAAAAGGGGCCACCCTTTCAGCAGGAATCTTTGCAGTTTCTACTTGGATTCAAGCCCCAACTGCAAACGAAGAAAGGAGGTATCAGGAATGCACTTACAGCATGCTCTCAACTCTTCCTTTGAAGTTTGACAATTGATGTTAGATGAGGTCGGATGACTGACAGGACCTGCCCACCTATAAAAAAAGTGGGTCACGAACTGGATCCAGTACCCCACCCTTGCTGTAAACAGATGTTAAAAGCACACACAACATTCTGCACTGATTTTTTTAAAAAGCATTCTGAACATTCAATGTAACCGAAAAATTTTAGATCCAGGTCACAGGATGCATTGTTAACTGCCAACCACATACAAACTCAATTATATTTATGGATAACCAACTCAGGAAACTAAACTTTGTGCGTAAGATATGGCCAGTCATAGTGGATATCTTTATAGCAGCTGAGAACTATTATGACAGACTGGAAAAGCACAGCACATTTTTCATTTAATGGATGACTGCATAAAATCAGCATGAAAAGATTGCTAAGCAGCAAGAAATAGAAACATAAGCCAAAGACTCCAACAAACCAGAAGACATTGATGAACTGATATTTATTCACATAGTCTTTTAGATGGCCCACCTCATGCTGAAGGTTTAGGGAGGGATGTAAGAAGACAGCAGTTTTCATTCCGAGCTGTATTCGTCACAATCAGTGCTGTTCCCATTCCACTGCAGTTCGGTTCCTGCCAAATACTGCATTCGTCTTCTTGCTGCCTGCTATTTATTGTAAGTGATGTAACTATTTATATAACTTTGAAACAAATTTATGTAAAGGTGAAGGTAAAGGAGCCCTGGATGGTTAAGTCCAGTCAAAGGCAACTATGGGGTGCAGCGCTCATCTCGCTTTAGGCTGAGGGAACTGGCGTTAGTTCGCAGACAGCTTTTCTGGGTCATGTGGCCAGCATGACTAAACCACTTCTGGCACAATGGGACACCATGATGAGTGCCAAAGCGCACAGAAACATTGATTACCTTCCCGCCACTTAGTTCAAAAGTAACAGTAGCGTCAAAACAATGGGGAAAAGTCAATAATTACATATTGTTTGAAGACTTCCCCAGTTTCTGCTTTGTGTAACATTCAAACAGACAAAATTCCTCGCCTAGCAGGAAACCCTTTTTTAAAAACACTTAGCTCCAATGCATAAGATCTCTATCAATCACCCTGAACAATTAATGACTATCTGCCTAACCAAGAAACGAACAGCTAGCAGCTGGCAATGCTACAATGCACCCTTTAAAGAGAATATTTATTTTATTGTTAATGCTGCACTTACTTTTATGGAAAGCTCAGCATATTCTCTAACAGGAAATGAATTTGGAAGCATGCATCCCACTGAAGAAAAAACAGAAGAGCATTATCACATAAACTATGGAATTATGCAGAAGATGTCAGAGATTGCTGAGGTACTGGTAGTGTATTTTATCTAATAAAGGAACCTGGGAATCATCTTCGCTCTGGTTTTTTTGGTACAGTTTTAAACAAGGAATGTAAATATATTGTGGGAAAGAAGCTGGGAAGGTGTAACTGTGGAGAGAAGGTTTTAAAAGTTACACTGAAATTTGAATCAAGGAAATTCAGATGTCATGAGAAACAGCTATTGGGAATCAAAGTTTAAAATGAAGCCAAAATCAAATACAGTACCTTAGTTCTGGATCTTCTCCTGTTTAAATTCCAGCCAAGGTGTCTTAGTATCCCAACAATTATATTTTTCAATAGGTTTCTCCTGGAACTTTTCAAAAGTCTGTGGACTCTACAAGAAAGTTAGGAAAACAAGCCTATCTATAATTAATATCTAGCACCGCCAGTAAATACAAGCAGCACATAGAAACATATGAAAAAATATAATTTTTAAAAGGTCCAATAAAATAATGCTAACAATGAAAATAGCAGCATTATCTGAATAAAAACAACGGCCTATCTTTTAATATTGTTCACCTTCAGCTAGAAGTGTATATAGATTGCAAAGAAACCTGAATTTAACCATGCACATCCCTCAATGTCCTTTAGAATGGATGTATATTGTTTAATGTATCCCATCTCTTCATGCAGAAGGAAAGAGTGTTACTTTCCTTGTGTGGTCAGGGTACTGGAAAATTGTGCTCTTTTTGAGGCATCGATAAAAGTTGAGCAGGTGGGGATCAAGTAGGCACAACGTAGGTCCTGAAAGAGCACTAGCTCTCCAAAGATCCCCATGCTTCTTGCAAGCCACCTCCAGAAGTTCCAAAAAGTTTTCATATTTTGTGTGCCATTGTGTGTGTGTGTGTGTGTGTGTGTGTTAAAACAGTTGATCTTTCTAGTGTTTAAACTGCTCTTTTCTCAAAATGTACAGGGTGGATTTGTGGCCTCTTCTTATTCTCTCAGTGTTATGTGGGTAGCATTATTGGGACTAATAAAGATGTATTTTTCCCTGCAACGATCCAGGAAGTCCTCTCTATTAGTGGTTCCTGTTTTAATTTATGTTCCTCAGAGAGAACATCTGCCACTTTTGATTCTATACTGTTTCTCTCCACACTTCCTTTTTTTGTGTGCCACTACTTGTAATATTAATTGATGTTGCAGACAGAGAATATTTTTGGACCATTCTCCCTGCCTACATTATTTTTACTTGTGTATGGAATGGCCCTGTTTATTTTGACTAAAACAAACAAACCAGAGCACAATCCTAGGCACGTTGACTCTGAGGTAAGCCCTATCGAACAAAACTTCTGTGTTGGAGTAAAATACAGTAAAATAATCAATCTATTCATTGCCTTAATCAAGAAGTTCACATAAGGCAGAATCCCATCGAAGTCAAACCAATTTTAAGTCCCATTGATTTCAGTGGGAAAGATGGGGTGTGATGGCACATGATGTGGGTAAGTTTGAAGTGTGCCTAACGAAGACCAGGATTGGGACTGTTACATGCCATTAGGAGTTTCCAAAATGAAATGAAAGATATGAAGCTACCTCAAATGGAATCAGACCAGAGAATGGATCCATCTAGTGTAGCGTTGTCTACTCTGACTTGCAACACATCTCCAAAGACTGGCAGAGATATCTTTCCAGGCTCTTCTACCTGGGCTTGCTTTAACTGTCTCCCTCGGGAGGTTGTGGACTCTCTTTCCTTGGAGGTTTTAAAGCAGCGGTTGGCTGGTCATCTGTCATGGATGCTGTAGCTGAGATTTCTGCATTGCATGGGGTTGGACTAGATGACTCTTGGGGTCCCTTCGAACTCTACAATTCTACGATTCTATGCTTCAGTGACAACTGGATATGGCAGCCAGGGTGGGCCAAAGGCCTTGCATACCCTCCAACATTTCTCAGATGAAAATAGAGATGTCCCTTCCAACCTTCCTCTGAATAAAATAGGGACATCCTATTCCACACCCTCCAACATTTCTCCAAAGAAAATAGGGACATCCTAAGGAAAAGTGGGGCATTCCAGGACAAATCAGAAACTGGGATGGCTTCTGAAAATCCAGGACTTGGACACTTGGAGGGTCTGCTTTTGATGTCTGAGTCAAAGGACAAGATGGTAACTCCCTTCCATTCCATGTCTAAAGCTGACCAGTCTTGCTGTTGAGAGAATCTTCTACTACACCTGAAGACAACAGGCTAGTTTAGTAAGCTTAGGGCAGGTTGTGTGATGCACACAGCTCTGTTCTCCAACATCTCACCATTTATTCCTGCCACCTGAGGCAGGTTCTTCACTCTGCCCAACAGCCAGCCCTGCTGGTAAGGACTGAATATGCTGGTTTGTATAGGGCAGGTGCGGGGAACCTTTGGCCCTGCAGATGTTGCCAAACTACAACTCCCATCATGGCCAATTGCCAGGGAGGATAGGAGTTGTAGTTCATCAAAATCTGGAGGGCCAAAGATTCCCCACACCTGATATATGCAAAGCATACTCCTAACTAGACTTCTAGTATATATATTTTTAATTAAATGTTGTTAATTGTAGGTGATTTTATGAAACCTGATTTTTAACTTGTGCTCTTCCTAATTTAAAACCCTGAATCATTTTGAAAAAGATGCAGTAAGGGTGCAAAACCCATAATTCGGCATTCTTGCCTCATATTACTCACTGAGTTTATTTTCTTTCTGTTAAAAAAGACACTCCTTACAAAATGCATAGCCCTGTGTTAAAATATGCAGCGTGAAATCAATATCTAAAAGACCCTAACCCCATTACTTATTTGTAAGTGGGGATCTGGTCATCATAAGATGGTTTTCCAATCAAGCCCTGAGTTTTTGGAGAGAAACCAAATCAAAACATCAGTAGACAGAAGAGAGAGATGTGGAAAACTGATTTATTCATTCAGACTCAATAAAGTAACCATGCAGTAGCTAAACAATAAATAATACTGCATTGGAGATTTATAAGACATTATAACTGGAAGACAGTTTGATCCCGGATAAAAAGTACATTTCAAACGGAGGAAACCATAACTAAATGCAGCATGTGAGACCTTTGGTGAAAGATGAACCTTAAAGCTTTAGCGAATTAAATTGCAAGACAATCCATTATTCCAAGAAAGAAAGAAATGAGACAATCCACCTGGCATGGATGCTGTTGGACAATTTGTATTGATTGTAAAGGGGGCTTACATTACCACCCCCACCCTCACCTCCATTGAAGTGAATGGGGGTTGGTCAGCAGCAGTAGCATCTGGCAGATAGGGACCATATTTTTTTTTCCACCTGCAAAGTGTTTAGGGGGAAAGAGCCCCAGTAGAAGAATATACTGTGCTTAAAACTTCCTCTTGCTCTGGGTTGCCATGTTTATAAATCAAAATTATGTGTCCAGAGGGGAAACGGGAAGTAAAACAGTTTCCAACTGAAAAAAAAATATATAGCCAGTGATTCATTTCAGTTCAAATGATAATTGAAAATACAGGGAGGAAGAAATGATTCCTGACTGTTAGATTTCTATTTGTAATATCTGCTTTTTAAAGACAAAGCTATCAAGATTCTTGCTCTCTCTTTTTAAAAAAAGGTCGAGTTGCCACTATAAATCCTTCTCCTTTGGCAAATGATATATACTGAAGTCTTTTCGTTCCCAGCATTCCATCTTTTGCTGGGTGAAAATAATGATTAACTATAACCTATTAGGCTGCAATGATGTATTTTTCAACTATCATATGATCAGTTACTAAAGACTAAGGGAACCCTCTGTTTTAGGACTCCCATAGCAAACTGCAGAGAACTTTGGAGAGCTGATAATCTATTTTCCCCCCAGCTATAGATATCAGCTCAGAGGTAAGCTTCACTGAGTACAATAAGATTTACTCCCAGGTAAGTGTGCAATAAGATTGCAACCTCAAGATATTTTATACAGTGAGTGAATAAAAGAAGATTGGTTTTGACAACTTGGACACCTCCCCTCTTGAGCCTCTATCTGTGCAATGCATCTCCCTGTCCTACATTCCATTCTGCTGCAACCATCAGCATACATTTCAGTCTATGCTCCCTAGATGAAGCTCTTACGGGCCAAATTGCTGCTCTGTGGAATTTATTAGGAAGCTTTTCCATTGACTCTAACAGTGCAGCGATTTGGTCCTGGATATGTTTAAAAGCAATCAGATAGATACAAAATGACAGCAAGCGAGTCCATTTAGGGTCAGAGTTTTATGAGCAATGAAAAATAAAATAAATAAAGTATCTCTTTTGGAATACATCCACGAATCGCAGCTTATCAGGAAGATCTTTTTATAATGCTGTGATACTGTTTTTTGAGAATTTCCCAGAGATGTTGCGTCAGCAGTTGTTCTTGCAATTGAATCTGTAGTATGCTCAGGGCCGGATTTAGGTTTGATGAGGCCCTAAGCTACTGAAGGTAATGAGGCCCTTTATATGTCCAGCTGTCCTTTGTCAACAACAAATTGTCACTGTTTTTTGTGTTGAATATATTCTATATGGTAATTTTTGGACCTAATCCAAAGCCATTTGCACATAACAAAATATGTATTTTATCAAAGTAATTGTTGAACTTATATTTTGGAAATGTACATCCAGTTTTTTCCCCTTTAAATTTTTTTGGGGCCCCCAAGAGAGTGGGGCCCTAAGCTATAGCTTGTTTAGCTTATATGTAAATCTGGCACTGAGTATGCTGCAAGACCAAATGCAGCTTTATAGATTAGATTTTGAGATAGACGCTTAAGCTGCTTTAAATGTCTAAAAATTTTAAGTGTGGAAGCAAAAAGCACATGTTTTGATGCATGGATACTTGTCAGGAAGCTACAGATGCACTTGGTCTCCAGTCTTGGCTTTCTTCTGTGTAATTCATGAAATGGTAGAAATATACGTAGTTTGAAAGGTGAACAAGATGGTTTGTTCCCTTGAGTTCCCTTGTGTTTGTATGATTGTTGGGTACTTTTAGTTAGGTTAATATAGCAGGATATCGTGGTTCTTTTGTCTTTTTCCTATGGAGGCAAGTCACTGTTAACATGTGAGGATTATGTGAAGTTACTTCATTGCCATTTAGTATAAAGCAGTTGCAACAAACCACAAATGGATTTGTAGAATGTGAAAAGGCTCCAAGTCATGGATTGGTATTAGGACATTTTACTTCCCTGAAACCTATTGTAGCATTAAATTTCATCAGAATCAATAAATCATCATCATAATCTTTGACACCAATATTTCTGTTTTGATTTCTGACTGTTGGTTATTGATCTCTGTTCTTTTGTACAGTTTTTGGTTGAGTTCATTGACAGATGTGAAACTATCAAAGTAATCACAATATATGTAGCTCATTGGTCATTTTAATAACATTTGGAAGTTAAAAATGGTTTACTTACATACTGTTCAAAGGTCAGATTCATGTGCTTTTCCATACAGCAGCAAGAAAAGACACAGTTTAACTTAGCTTCAAAATGAGTAAATGTTACTAAATTATTTGTATTGAAACACAAATATGCCCTGCTAAAGCCATGTGGGCTAAGCTTGGATCATTCAGCTTAGACATTCTTACTGGTCGGTTCACATGGTGGAAAAAAGAATGGTGGAAAGTGGGAGAACAAAGAGTTTGGTGGCTCTTCCTCCCAAGGTGATGGGGTGTGACCTAGCTAAGCCTGGCAGGACTGCTTACTCTATGGTCTTAACCCCTTCATGAATTAACCAGAGTTAAGCATGTTGGTTATATGAGGCTGGATATATCCTACACATTCCTAGTTCCTTTTTCCTCATGTTACCTGAAACTCCTGTCAGTAGTCATCTAAGGGTATGGTGTCCATTGTCGTTGATATGTGGATGACATCTAACCATTTTCTTTCCATTTCATAGTTTGGAGTGTCTTCCATTTGCAGCTCTGCCCCTGCTATTTTTGCTGATTATTATTATTATTGCCTTCAATGTGATGGTGCTTTATAGAGTGCAGCTCCCTGCCTCCAGAAACTTAATGTGCAAAATTTAATACATTATAGGGGAATCCTCAAAGGAAAGGGTAGAAGTTGGAGGTAGGAGTAAATAGGGAAATAACAACCAATTGTTTCAATGACAGATGTTTAGGCTTTGTTACAAGCTTGGTTCCAAGGGTTTGAGGGGGCTGGAAACTTTGTGGGGAATGTGAGGAGGAATTTAAAGAAACTAAGAGAGGCGACATTACACTGTTATTCCAAGCATATGAGGCAGCACAGGAGAAAGGGTAGAATAATTGTCCTCCAGATTTGATTTATTCTCATTGTTGAAAATAGGTCTTCTAGTGTGGTAGAATGACCCCCTCTCAAAAACCCCATATAAATGTGTGATGACAATCACTGTGCTGAATAACGTCATTGTTTCTCCTGGCTACTGCTGATTCAGTGCCATTTCCCCCTGGCTGATGTGCCAGTCTCCTTCCTGGATTACTCACGGGGAGATCCCAGCCTATTGGGCTAATGTGATGGACCTACATAACCAGGTTTAGATAAGTTTGGATGTCCTTGGGGGCAAGTGAAGTTAATTCAAAGTTATTGCCTGAATGGGCAATGCAAACCAACAGGTACAACCGATGCATTGTTTTAGTGATGAGTTGATCTGCTATGTTTTTATGCTTTGTTGTGAATTACTTTGAGACTAAGGGATTTCGGAAACCAATTAGTCCACTTTTCGGACTACAAAAAATGCCAAAAAATATTTTCAACAGTTGGAAAAAAAAAGTTTCTTTTGTACTTCTATGAAAATATGTGGTAAGTTTCCACCAAGCCCTAGTTCTAGGCTAGCCTTCTCTATAGCATTTATAATTCTTTTGTTTTGCTTCCAGTACCAACAAGTTTCAAGCATATGATTGCTAACCAATTGCCTTCTAAAAAGGTGTGTTCCCAGAGGGCTGAGTCATGTGATTGCTCTGTCTTTTCTTAATTTGAAGGGATGGGGAAGGGCCATAGCTCAGTGGTAGAACAACTATTTTCCATGGAGAAGGTCTCAAGTTCAATCCCTGGCGTTTCCAGGTGGGGCTGGAAAAGATTCCCTACCTGAAACCCTGAATATATTTTGCCAGTCAGTGTGAACAATACTGAACTAGGTGGACCAAGGGTTTTTACTTGGTATATGGCAGCTTCCTATATTTTTTCCATTTCATTTCGTTTCTCTGATCAATGAATGGAACCATCTTGGCTGTCTCCTAGTGCAGACCCAGATCACTGAGCCTGAGCTTCCACAGCTGCCATGAACCACCATTGGCAGAATTGGCCGCAACAGCAGCAGATACGTTCTATGCTTAAGATCAGGGGCCAGCAAGGCTTACCTTGCCTGGGCTGGTTTGCTGCCGCGGAGCCCGTGGGCCAGATCACGGGCATGCATGAGTGTGCGCCCATGATTTCCGGCGTCTGCGTCCGATATCTGCGCAAGCGCAGATGTGATTTCTGGCGCCATAAAAGCGAATCCCTGGTTTAGCGCAGCGTGGGGAAACTCGTTGAGCGGGCGGCTCAGTTCAGGGGCAGCTCATGGGCCAGTGAAACAACCCCCCTGGGCTGCTTGTGGCCCAAGGGCCTTAGTTTGCTGACCCCTGCTTAAGAGAATAGTTCCCCCCACCCCTTGCTAATTATGCTAGTCTAAATGTGCATTTTATATTTGACTTCCTTAAGTAATGTTTTCCTTTGAATTGTTTAAGACATTATTTTGTCAACTTCGCTGCGTTAAATGTGCATTCCACAGTTGATCTCTTTTGTAATGCTTTATTTTGAAATCTTCACGATAATATTTTAGTTTCCTGCTAATTATCTTGCTTTGATTGTATACTTTATATTTGACTTCCTTTAGTACTGTTTTATTCTGGATTGTTTGATGCTTTAATGTAGGTTATAAATCACTTTGAGATTTTTGTCTTAAAAATATAGCATGGTATAGAAATGACGACAACAGCAGCAACAACAACAACAACAACAACAACAACGTGTTTCATTTAATGGCTGGGAGAAACCTTGGTAGGTTGTTGCCAGTCAGGATAGGTACAACAAGACTAGGTGGACCAATGGTTTGACTCAGTAAAATACATCTTCCTATGCATTATCTTGCCTTTGACCCTACACCTGCAGAGTCCTTTGCTCATTGCTCTAATTTTCCCCACCCCATTCCAACAGTGGTACCATCAGGTTAAGATTTTAGTGCAGTACAGAACTCCAGGACTCCACTCAGCAAGAGGAGGAAGGGGATCAAATACAGCTGGGCTGGCTTGCCACATTATGATGTTAAATGCAGAAATACACATTACCATCTAATGGGACAAGAGTCTCTTTTCTCTGTGTTCCTCCCAGCAGTCATTCCTCCTCTGGTCACTGCTACGGCTGCACGGCCTGACTACTTAACTGTATCACCTCTTCACCTGGATATTTCCTGTGCAACGAAGGCATTGGGAAGGAAAAGTCCTATCCACCACTTATTACAGTGAATAGATTAGTTCACTTCAAACTGCAGCCCTCATAAATTTCCTACAATTGCCCAGTGGTAAGGACCGCACTGAGCAGATCTCATGCTTATCTGTCATTCATACCTCACACATGAAGTCACTTTGGAGGTGTTTTGCCATTTTTTTTTCTAAAAATGAGTACAGCATAAATATGAAAAAAGGTCAAAAGCAGTAAGATCATGATATATGGCACTCCAGGAAAAAGCAACAACAGCCAGAGCTTTTGAAAAATATAGGTTTGATAAATTGCAGGAAATAGCAGGTTAAAGAAGAGGATGTTCACTACTTTTCTTCCCAAATCCCCTGAAACTGCTGTAATGAGTTGGTGATAGGATATTTCACTAGTGCTGGATGGAAACACAGTTTTATTTTTTTTAAAGCAAAACAAAACAAAGGGTTGGAACTTAGAAACAGAGTTACAGAGTCCATGGTAAACTAGGACTATCGTCCAAATCCTGAAGACAAGTGGGACCTGTTGCAGATTCCAAAGTGGATTCTTGTTAACCATCCACCCTTAGAGTATGCTAAGTCCTCACTCAGCTATTTTGGGTCCTCTAGCTCCCCCAGGACTGGCCCACCTATTAGGCAACCTGAGGCAATTGCTTCAGGCAACAGTGGTGCTGAATTAGCACCCCTGGGACCATGCTTGCTTGCCTTGTCCACCATCACTCCTCTTGCCCTCCTCTATTTTAATGTTTTGCCACTGCTTATGAGTTAACAATGTACCCCTACTTCCCCTCTGTCTCATTCTGAGGAAGGGAACAAGGCACAAATTGCTGGGGAGAAAGTCCAGGATCTGCATTCCCATCATCCGATGTTTGTGAGATTTCCAAGGGCATCTGCTGGGCCATCATAGGAGATCAAATGAGTGATTAGTTTGTCCCATCCATCAAGGCAATTCTTGTGCTTTTACACTGAGTGCTATACTGTTATGTATATTGTTTTCATTGTAAGATGCTCTGCATATTTGTTTGTGTGTGTTTTCTGTAAATTTCTCTGGACCATGTTTTTGAAAAGAGACCAATAATTTCATATAGAAAGAAAATAAACAAATACTTTTTGAAGATCCTGACCTAATTTCTTACAGAAGAACAGGTATCTCTATCCCCACACTCCTACTGGGCCACTCACAGAATCCTGAAAGCTTTTAATAAAACCTGTTCAACCAGCAAATTAAATAAAAATATCTATTTGGGAAGTGATGACAATGTGCAATCACAATAACGGGAAGCTAAGGAGAAGCTGTGGTCATAACTCAGTTACTTAAAGCACATTTAAGGCGCAAATATCACTGTGGTTTTTTATTTGTTTCCACTTGTTGAGTCATTACATTCTGAGAAATTCCACCAGCTTGTGTAAATCCCTAGTTGGGTAGATGCACTTGGCTGCCCATCAGCTCAAAGTACCAAAGAAACTGGTGTGGCAAGGGGATTGCAAGACCCCACGGTTCAGTTCAGCCTTTTGATGTAGGATGCATAATGCCATCCTTAGTCCAGTGTTGAAGGACGACAGCAATTCTTCTTACAAGAATATACAACACACTCTCCCAGAAAAGGAAGTATTTGCTTTCAAGAAGCGGAGTTGTTTGTCATGAATATAAGCTGCTGAAGTGGCAAAAAATTGTGGCAGTGTGGTTTTGCCTTGTTAGCTGAAGAAGAATTCGTTTGACAGGAACCGTTTGAATATTTATTGCAAAATTATATCCTTCTGGTTTTTTCCCCTGCAACCAGAATGTTAGCTAAATCACTTTAAAGCAAACAGCTTAGCAGTTATTGGTGTGCAATACAGGAACCATTAAGTAGGTTCATATACTTGTAGAAACAACCTCAACATCTAGGTGTAAATCTAAGGGGTTACTTTTCTACTCTGAATTAGCAGGTTGTGAAGAAGGTAGAAAATACCCAAAGATTGTCTGGCTTTGGGAGAGAGAACAGGACACTTAGAACAGGGTTGTAACACTGGCTGTATGATTTTGCTATTTTATTCTTTCTTTTTCAGTTCAGTTCAGTTGTGTTTTTTTTATTGTTTTGCCAATGTCCACAACAAGACTCCAAGAGGAAGAAGAAGACAAGGAAGAGGAGGAGGAGGAAGAAGAATTTGGAAATTCAAAGATCTAAAATGAATCAGTACAATAAGACCTTAAAGGTTAAAATCAAACAGTAAGCTAAGACTTAACACCTGTAATGCAATCAGTTTCCTCCTACTTAAATTCTGTCCCTGATTTGGCTAATGCCTTTAAATGTCGCTTCTTTGTTATTCGGATGTAAAAATCTTTCTATTACAGCCTGGGACAACGTGCGATTGTATTTTGTCAGTCAAATATTTATATCCCAAGTTGCCCAGCCAGGTTCTCAAAATACAATAATAGCAATACTAACAGTAACAGTAACAATGACCTAATGAAACCCTTTCAAGTCCTACTGATATTTTATTTATACTCTATATAATACTAAATTATATACTGATATACTAAATTATACTCTAATTTGGCTTCATAACTTGGAAGCAACTTGGAAATCTTGACAGACTTTCTGAAAAATGTGAGAGAGTCAGGCAGGCAGGGGTCTCCAGCAATGTTGTTTCAAAAATGGAACAACAATAAAGAAGGCTGACTAGAAAAATAAAATAAAATAAGATGGGAAAGTAAATAAACAGGCAACATCCTGTTGCTGAGGATTTGAGATAGAACAGGCACTATTGTGCAAAGCATATGATGATACGTAACAGAGAAAACAAATGACTTCTGGCTATTTGAGCCAAAATATGCTTTGAATCTTCCTGACTTGGCCAACTTGGGTTCTATCTATGGCCACATTCATACGTCATGATAAACTGTGGTTTATTGTGATGTGCAGGAGCTAATTACTGTCCCCTCTAAGCTTTATTACTGCCAAGGGACTTCCATCAGAAATCAGCACGTACTGCTTTGAGGAGTAATTGTCAGCTTTGTTCTGCTAGCAGAAACTGCCAGAAAATCAGAAGACAGACATCGTTGCAATTGAATTGGGATAAACTGCCATAGGGAAGTGAGAACATGAAAAGGGAAGAAGAAACAGCAGCAACCCAAACTCTAGGTAAACTATTTTAATCACTTCCACATTATTGACAAGCTTATAGAAGGAAGGTTCCCCCCCCCTGCCCCGCCGCAAGATGCAGGGACCCACAGAGAACATTCATGACTACATTCTAGCAGGGAAGACTTCTTCCAGACCTTGCAGAAGTGGGATCCAATGACAACAGAAATGCAGACAAGAGTCATGGCTAGTGAGAGATGAATCTGCCAGTTTCAGTTCTCTGCATTTCTCACTTTTCCAATCTTAAATTCATTTTGCACTCACAAAAGTCCTCAAGGAAATCCACCAGCATTTCAGTGTAAATTTATTCTGAGAAACACATTTTTGACTAATATGCACATTTTTGCAAGCAGTGTTCCCCAACAGAATGCATTTTTGTATGTTACGATCACACTTTATACCCGCATATACATTGTTGTACACGTCACAAAAAAGTCCAGGGTATGACTTGCAACATGTGTCAGGCTAGTGATGGAATGAGAACCCCAAGGTTGTCCCAGCAGCCATGAAGTCTTAGTAGGCCACCTGAGGTGCCCCCCCCCCAGTGTAAATGTTGAAATCCGCAAGAACCACAGTTTTGGGGTTCTCCAGCTCCAAAGAGATGCCTGTCAGCTCAGGCAGGGCCAACAATGGGCACTAGGTGGATGATACACTAGCAGCAACCCTTTTCTGTTCTCTGTAGCCCAACACCAGGTCACCCTATTAAAACTCACAGCAGAATGGATGGGTCTTCTCAAGAGGGAAATAGAATCCCTATAGAGGAAGATGAACTTCCTGACTGTTCAGTATCTGTTGCTGCTGCACTAAGTATCTGAACTATATCAAATCAATCCCACCCAGCCTCAGTAATAAATACAAGGATGGCCCCCTCGTTTGTGATCAAATTGCCAATTACTTGTTTGATTATGTAGTTACCTACCATCACCAGACTGGAGAGTATGCTTGGTGGATAGGGCAAAAACCAAATGGTGGAACAAATTTCAACCATCTATCAAGTTTTCTTATTCCCAGAACTATACCTCTCTGTGTCTGAGATCACAGCAGCAAACTGATGTTAAAGGGAAAGTTAGAGGATCCAGTTCATGAGCTGGCAACCAGAGCATATTGCCAATTATCCTGTGGAAATGCCATCAGCAGCAATAATCTTGACAAGCAGAATTTCCATTATGATGTGGCGGAAATTTCACAATTTACAGAGAAGTGGTGGAAGATCCTCTTTCCCGCCTAACTCACAATAGTTTAGAAAAACAGAGAGCAAACTCATGCATATTCATATAGTCCATGACATTGTGATACATTTATGCTGATAACCTTCTTTTCCCTACCACTGTGAATTAAACAAGATCCATGGGATTTTGAGTGCTGGGTTTTAATCCTAGACATGGGAAGCTCCCCTCCTGTGCCCTAAGACTGTGTGTATGATTATCGTCAGGATCATGTCTGGGGAAGGAAGAGTTAAAAACCCCTTCCTGCATGCTGTGATCCATACAAAAAATTTAAACCCCGTTCCCAATATTAAAACTAAATTTAGTTGCTAACCATGCAATTAAGGTAATGTCTATTCAGGGTCCATGCTTCAGGGAAAACTAGTATTTCTTTTAATGTCTTAATGAGGATCTAAGCATGAAAAGTCTATTTGCTTCAGCATAAATTTGAACCCTTCATCCTTACTGGCTTGTAACCATTGAAGACAGCAAGCGAGGAAGGACCCTCCCTCCCTGTTCTCTAAAGCAACTTTTCCTTTATGCCACAATGGCCTCTAGTGGATCGCTAGCAACTGACAGACAGCTCAATCATTTCCTCTTAGCTGCAAGCTGCCAACTCCAGCTGTCTTTGACATTAATGCTAGGCCCTGACTGACAGAGGCCTTGTCCTTGGACTGTGCTCCCGAGGCCCAGAGAGTACATTGAACTCTCTTTTCAGTGTGTTGATTTATTGTCCCTGCTGATCATTCATTGATCCATTTCCCCCCTCCGTTAGCTCACAGGGCACCCCAGAAACCATCCTCTAGCCATATATTTTGTTTATGATTTCCTTAGGAGCAAAGGAAGAAAAACAAACCCAAGTCTGTGCACCTGTTATATTTAATACACAGAGAGTTTGAGATTTGGATGGGGGGGAACAGAGAGAAAGGGAAGCCTGTACTCACGCAGATCCCAGATGGAGCTAACATTAGCCGCTGGCTATATCAGCAGAGGACAACCAGTTCCCTTAGAAATACAATTGGTATTTTATTTACAACTGCTTCGCTTTGACCTCCGGATAGCGTCTTTCCCATTGCTATGAGAAAAGAATACAAATAAAGAGAGGTTTGGACACAATTTTAGGTAGTTGAATGACATTCAAGATATTTTCCATCTGGATATATGCGTGGACACACACACACACACACACACACACACACGTTTAAGAAGATTTCTCCTGGATCAGGAACCCGTCTAGTCCAGCATCCTGTTCTCACAGGTCAACCAGATGCCTATGGACACATATTTCTTTCTCTTTCTCTCTCTCTCTCTCTCTCTCTCTCTCTCTCTCTCTCGCTTTCTCATTATGTGTGTATAATACCACAGTTTCATACCACTGTTATGGAGTCCATTAGAGGCGCAGAATTCAAAAGAATTGCTAGGTGAACTTGCATTTCATAACTTGAATGTCTAAATTGGACATCTCTTTCATTGGCAGCCATTGTCATCTGCCTGAGAGTAAGTGGAACCAGAGAACAATATGGACAGAATCCTGCACCTAGAGTCAAGTATTTAATATGCTGCGGCTAAGTGCATGCAGCCATATCTGCAGGAAGAGCTGAGCCACGTTCTAAAATGGTTTCCTTTGATCTGTGTAACTCAGCACCAAGCTATGTCCTGCATAAGTGTGTGATAAGAGCTCCTCTGTTAGATTAGAGGAGCGCTTCCTCTATGGGCCTGGGTTGGACCAGATGGTCCTAGGCGTTTCAGCTGTACAATGCTGTTGCTAACAACCTGAAAGTAATGTTTCCCACCGAGGCTGCAATCCTCGGCCACACTCACCTCTGAGAGTAAGTCACATTGAAGTCAGTGTGGTTTACTTCCAGGTAAATCTGCATAAGCCTAGGCTGCACATACATCCAATATGAGGAGGATGAGATGGCTGAGTTCTTCTGGACAAGGCAATGGATGCACCAGTCTCAGAGCCTGTCTTGGGACGGCTCTCAGATGTTATGCTGAAGGGTTGTCTCCACTATTTTTAAACAAACTATGCTTGCCAAACTAGCTGGCAAAATGCAAGGCTGCTCTTTGGGGATTAAAACCAACCTCCTTCAGACAAACAGGAAGACACAGCACTGTTGCCTCCTCCTTTATTTTCTCTCCCATCCAGCTCTGTAGGAGCTCTCAAAGAGTGCCAGCCCATTTCCTTTGCTTTCAACTTACTTGTCATTACTTGAGGGGGGACAATAGACTGCCGAGACTGACATGGATAGTTTACTGAAATGAAAAAGGACAATAAGATGACTATTTTTCAGTCGTCTGTAGGGATGAACTGACTTTCCCTACCCTTTCCTTTTCTTATTCCTTTATCATGGGTTGGCTCTGTCCCCTGTTTCAACACCTTCTGGATTCCAGTTTAGCTGGAAAAAAACCTGCCTGAAATTTGCTCCAGAACTGGAGTATGTCACACTTTGCTCTACATTTCCAGTGTTCACCTGTGCATACAAAAAAAGGCAACACTGATATGATATGATATGATTTTATTTTATGCATGATTGTGTGACGGCCCCTGTATTCTGAAGTAGACTAACAGCATCACCTAGAGCAGGGATTGAGAAACTGTGGCCTTCTAGATGTGATTGGACTGCAACTCCCACCATCCCTTGCCACCATGGCCTTATTGTCAAGGACAATGGGAGCCTAGCAACATCAGAAGGGCCACAGGTTTCTCACCCCGACTTAGCATTTGTATCTCACATCCCTACTAAGGAAGCCCCAGAATGTATTATGTCCCAATTATTTAAAAAGAAAGGAAAACAAAAAAATTAGCAGTAACAGTACAGTGGTACCTCAGGTTACAGACGCTTCAGGTTACAGACTATCTTGGGTTAAGAACTTTCCTTCAGGGTGAGAACAGAAATCGCACGATGGTGGACCAAGCGGCAGCGGCAGGCCCCATTAGCTAAAGTGGTGTCTCAGGTTAAGAACAGTTTCAGGTTAAGAACAGACCTCCGGAACGAATTAAGTTCTTAACCCGAGGTACCACTGTAGCCCAGATGATTGGAATTGACCGTTTCTTTGGTAATGGAACATTTGAAGTGGAACTAGCTTTTAAAGAAATTCTGATTGGCTTCCTAGCCAATTACATCAATTATGAGGCTAGCATCTAGTGGTTTCAGATTGCCCCTCCAAAATGTGAAGAAGCCCCTCAGTCCCTTGTCTCTATTTGTTCTGAGGATCTCTGCTAATTTATTTCAACCTTCAAATGGGTCCCATACAACTCTGTGTGTACCAGGACATTGTGCTATATATAACTTCCTGAAACTAATGTAGGAACAGTATCGGTAAGGTTAGATAGAAATTACTGGTTTTGTTTTTCTTTAGTGCTGCTTCTGTGTTCCTTCCCCTCTTCTCTTGAATCCTTTAATAAAAACTGGAGTTGGAAGCCAGAATAACTTTAACTAAGTTATTCACATCATACTTTAAAATCACATCTAACTCTCATTTAGAGCAGATGGCCTTACCTTAAAGAATCATGAGAACTGTGTTTTGTTAAGGATCCTGGGAATTGTAGCTCTGTGTGGGGCAAACTACAGTTCCTAGGATTCATTGGGGGAAGTCATGTTATTAATATGTGTGGTGTTGATGTGACTCAACTCATTACATTGGTCTCACCCATGTGTTTGACTGTTCACGTCTAAAATTACCTAGTTTGTCCCTTCCTCTCAAAAAGCCTCAGGTCTGGATTTCCACGTATTCAGATGTCGGATACCACATGTGATAGTGGCAATTAATTGAGAGAAAGAGGACCTAACCTGCCCTGCTTTGCATGGCAAGTTGGAGAGTGCACATGTTTTCCATCACAGATCGCATCGAGACTGTTTGTGCGTGGTACACAGATGTGCTCCTGTGCATTAGTACACCGGACAAAAATAATCTTGATGCAGTTATTAATACACGAAGTCGTAAGACTGCTTTTTTCCATAGTGTTTTATTGATGTGCATATTACTTTTAAAGGACTTAAAAAGTAGAACCAGCATCCTTATTGCTTTGTGCCCTCTAGTGCCCTCCAACCACTGTTGCTTTCATAATTTCCTTGTGTGGTAACTTCCGCATAGGGAAAGAAATGGCGAAACGGAGCAGGGAAGGATTGCAAGATGCTTATGAAAAGCTGTGTGAAAAGATCACCTCGAATGCCCTCAGGCTCTGATCCTGCTTGCAGGTTTCCCATGCACATCTCGGTGGCCACCGTGAGATCAGGAAGCTGGAACTAGATGGGACATTGGTCTGATCCAGCAGCCTCTTCTTTTGTTTTACAGAGGCTGGGGGCAGTGGCACAAAGGCAACAAGTCCTCACCTCTACACAAGACCCTAACCTGATTCCCCGAAATCAGAGTCCCAGCTTAAATCCTGCTTTCTGCGCATGGCTCTAAGTTTCAAAAACAGTTGTGGCTTTCCCCCTTTTTTAAAAAAAAGAAAAGCTACATTGTTGTGCCTCTCTTAGAGTAGCTACGGGAATAGTCGAAAGAGTGAAACAGAGAAGGTCATTCTTCATAGTACAGTTCATGAAATTAAATTAGGGGAAACAAGAACAACACTAAGGTATATCTGTCAGTGACTGAAAGCAGAAAGAGCTACGTAGCTTAGACCAGATTAAAAAAACACATATAATTGAAGGATTTGCAGGCTTGAAGAACTGGAAGAATGTCAAGTTCTTTTATTGGGCTCCAGAGAAAGTTTCTCTTAATATTCTATTTCATTCAGAACTAGTCAAGGATTAGTGGTTTTTGGAGAAACAGGTCAATAGTCATCCACAGGAAGCCTGGTGAAAGATTAGGTCTGACGGATGCTGATGGAGCTAGAGGAAAATACCAGGGGCCAGTTCTTCATCTCTGTTGCCTGTTTAGTTCAATGTTATCTTGGGTTTGGGTTAAGCTGCCACCCCTCCTGAAAAGCTGATTGCTGGGCTTCAGACAATAATTTTGCAGGTAACATTAAGAAATGTTAAAACAGAGATGTAGTATCCCAAGTGCCAGCTAGCAAGAAGGTGTGGCTGCTAATGGTTCAAATGATGCTTTTTACTGGATTTGAACGATACTTTCCTTGTGCATTGGATAAGGTTTGAATGGTAGTTTGAAACTACCTTTCAAATTACAGAGTGGGGAGATGCATATAGAAATCACTAAGAAGGTCTTTGATTTTGATTTTTGGGAGGCAACATGGTATGATTTTATTTTTTTTTACAAATAAAGAAGCACATGGCTATATGGTCCCTCCTGTTTACTCCAAGGTGTGGCTTTGTTGAGGCAGACATATGCTCTTTATATTTCTGTTGGACTGCTAATCATTGGGAAGCGAGGGAAACAACAATATTAACTCATTCATTCCTCCAGTTTTTCACTGGGCAAGTGAATTCCTTAGTTTAAGGAAATGCCTGCTTGCATTGAAAATATTGTAACTATTTTGCCTTCTGTTTTGCTGGATCTTATGTTTCATATGATTTTAGTGCCTTTCACCCCATTGTTTCCTTCCATTTGAGTGTAAAATTTTCTCTTTCTTTTTATTGTTCACAAATTTTAATAAAAACTTTTTTTTAAAACAACAACACACGTCTGTGGTCTAAAGTGACATTTGCTCAGAAACAGAGACACTGCCTTTGCCCAAACTGTGATATCTACACACAATTCAACTTCCCCTGCCCCCAGAGAGGACAAAGATGCAAGTCAGCAATGTCTCTTTTGCCTGCAGCGCAGTCCCATGCGAAATCAATTCAAAACCCAGGTTAGGAGTGATGCTGAAATTGCCAAAGTTCATAACTGTCTGGTTTGAAATAGAAATTTGTTTAGCATGCAATATTGGGCAGTGTTAATTTTTGAATTGGTTGCCATGCCCCCCCCCCAAGTTATTTCCTGCTGAGAATGTAAAATGTGTGTGTTTTAAGATCCAGTGGTCCTGGTCAACATTCAGCAAACCAGGTGCCTAAACCCTGCCGTCTTATAAGCACACATGCAAAAGTTCTTCAATGTTAAATCCCCCTTACTCTGGCTGGAACGCTCTTCGATGGTTGCAAAACTACACGAACCACAAAAACAGCTGCTTTGAGGAAGTACAGTTTAAAAATGTTTACTTCTTGCTGTCAGAGAAACTCTCGTTGATAACTGTGAACTAAGTGGCCAGAGTCAGAGATTAACTAGATGTGACACTAAACATGTCATTAGAAACAACATTAATAAAAAAAGGAAAGAAAGAATTGCAATATCCCCTCTGCAGCTGTGTTCCAAATAAAAACCGCCCTTCTGCAAAGGAAAAAAAAGTTTCACTTTGCGCAGTGGGAGGCCTGGGTTTGTTTGTTTGTTTGTTGTTCCTTTGGAATCTGTTTGCTACTGTATGAACCTCCCTCCTCAAAAAAGTAGGCCATGCTGGTGGCGGAAGCCAATCTTCCTAGTCTGGGGTTCAAATTCATTCA
Source organism: Podarcis raffonei (assembly GCF_027172205.1). Taxonomy (NCBI): domain Eukaryota; kingdom Metazoa; phylum Chordata; class Lepidosauria; order Squamata; family Lacertidae; genus Podarcis; species Podarcis raffonei. The sequence goes on along the minus strand of NC_070604.1, from coordinate 94,967,617 downwards.
GGGTGGCCACGTGCTCTGCATTACAGAGGAGAATCCCTTATTTGAAGGGCTGCCAGAGGACTGTCCTCTGTTGGAAAAAAGTCCTCTGTTTGAGTCCCAAGTCCAGCTTAAAGGTGAAGAACCATAAGAAAGGAGAGCAGGAAGCAGGAGCAGGTGAGATGGAGCCACATCAAGAGCTTCCCAGCTGCTGTGCAAATGCTTAAGATGGGAGGTGATAGAATTCCCAGTGCTTCATCTCTCAAAGCGAGCCTTTATTCTCACAGCTATTGTTGTGCTGTTGATTCACTTGGTTATTGACTGTAAAACCACGACCACAATAAGCCAGCATTAGCCTCGGCGCAGCAGCTGCTTAGTTTACTGAAATCATATCGTTGCTCTGTAATGCCACATTCCTCAAATTATTTAAAGAGGAATCTAGAATAGTCAGATAGTGAGAAATCATACGAAAAGGATAACTTTAGTGCTGGGGTGGCTGACTTGAGGCCCTCCAGATGTTTCTGGCCTGCAACTCCCACATCTCACCATGCTGGGATGGGGGCAGTTGGGAGCTGACCACATCTGGAGAACCATAGGTTCTTCATCCTTGGATGGAATTATATTTCTGTCACATAATCCATGTTCCACAGGATGCAAGTGGATTCCACCACATATTTATCGCAATAACATTCAGCAAAGTCATGGATGGTAGGAACTTGGAGGAGTTACTCTGTGTGTTTGTCATTCAACAGCTCCTGCCTGTTTACACATGAAGATAGCACCATTTTAAACAGTCCAAATTGCAGCTGCTTCATGTCACAACTGCATCAAATAGAGAGGGGAGCCATATGGATGGCAAGAATTTTTATTTTTCTGCTGGTGAATGCCGGGAAAGTTGATGAAGACCATGCAGACAAACCAACTCCTTGCCCATGTGAAATGTTTTCCCACAATGCACAGAGATTTCCAAACCCTGCTCAGCAAATTAGACTCTGGTTTCTCACACGACCAATTATGGGGATTAAGATAGGTTATACAAAGAAAATGAAAACAAAATGATAGTGTTTCCCCATCTTTTCATAGGAACAGTTCAATATGAACTTTAAAGTCTTGTTTTTCCAGGACAGTATCATCTTGCTCATAGGCAGAAGAAAGTTCCTGAAAAAACGACTTGCTACTGAAGTGGCATATTTATGAGGTGAAAAATTCAGCAGAGAGACTGTCACAGAGGTCTCTGTTTATTTTGTGTCCCATCACATGCTCTCATGGCACCTGACATACAGGTTCTCAAGGGAACCCCCAGCCCCCAAAAAGCAATATTAGTAAAGCAAAAATAAAATACTGTACCGAGTCTTATGTTCATGGTATTAACTATTTTTATTGTACTTCTGGGACTCAGCCCCCAGGGATTTAAGCAGGTGTTTTCCCCCCTTTATATTAAAGTTGGGAAAGATGAAAAGAGAGAGTATAAGTTAAGACATTCGTATCAAATAAATTTCCTGGATGAGGGCCAGTGTCCTAAGAAGGAGTCCTGTGATGTAATCCTGAAGTAGGTGTTAGTAAATAAATGTAAGGCAAATTGGCTTATATTTAAACCATTTGACAGCACGAGCGCTTTGAAAAACACATACAGTTGGCCTTTTACCATTTTTTTTGGACTGGTTTCTCTAACTAATGTCATTTGTTATTACTGGTCATCAGCTGAAATCTACTTGCAAAAAAAAGGAGCTGTTATTTATTTATACATTTTCTTGCCTCTGGTTTCTCCTAGACTTATAGCTGTGTTGATGTTGTAGCTGTTCTTCTTCTTCTTCTTCCTGCTATTAATAATAATAATAATAATAATAATAATAATAATAATAATAATAATTCTTACCCACCTGTCACCATAACATCCCAGGTGGGTTACAGAAACACAAAAATACATTAATATCAGTTAAAACAATTTACAACCAGTGGATCCTAAAAATATATAGCTCAGATAGGGACGGGTGATGAATTTGATTCAGTTCCTATTTACTCTTTCTGAAACAATATGTGAACTGAAGCACAGCCATTCTTTAAAATTTACACTTCTCTGAGTTTTGCAGTGCAGTTCTCCAAACAAGTAATGTGTACAAAAATGTATATTGTTACACGCTACCCCCAATTTCTGCAGAGCGGTAGCAAGATTCCGGGGGGGGGGCAGGTTGTGTTTCCCTTGGGAAATCAAGGCACAGCAGAGACTAGTGTTTTTCAGAAGGATGGCTTATTTACACATATTTACACCTAAAGCTTCACTGTGTGTGTGTGTGTGTGTGTGTGTGTGTGTGTGTGTGTGTGTCTAGGAGGAACTATCAGAGGAACTGATGGTTAAACCATTCTGGAAATTGTAGCTCTGGAAGGGAAATAGGGGTCTCCTAACAACTCTCAGCTTCCATAAGAAACTAAAGCTCCCAGAATTCTTTGGGGGAATCCATGACAGTTTCAAGGGGCACCCTACTGCTTTAAATGTGTGGTGTGAATGTGGCCGAACTGCTATGTGAAGTACTTCCTCTTGTTTGTCCTGAATCTCATTATCATTCAAATTCTTCAGATGACCCTGGAGAAAGGGGGAAACCCTTGTCATTCTCTACTTTCTCCATACCACATGTGATTTTTTTTATAAGCCTCTGTTGTGTCTCCTTTACTCAGGGTTCCCCCCAGCAAAACTAAAAAGCCCTGAACATTGTGACCTTTTCTCAAAGGGATGTGGAGCAACAGTTCTATGATTGTAGTTCCTAGGGGGGCATGAAAAAGGTGCTGAGAAAGGAATAATTTTTTCCCAGCCCTTGGATTGATTTGGGAAGATCACCCAGATTATTTCAATCATTTCTCCCCATGGAAAAACTTGAGTAATTTATTGAAAGGAACTACAACCTGGTGCAGAAAGGTTGTATTTGAATATTATCTGCGTGTGCTGGAATTATGCTTAATTGAAAGAACGTTGCCCTTTTAAAAACAGAGAAAGGTTCTTGCATAAATAATTAGCTCCTATTTCCAAATCCTCGTAATCTGAAATAACCACTCTACACATTTTACCATTAACATTATTTTACTTCCAGCACACACAGATGGTTTATGAATTTCTCCCTTTAATAATTTTCAGTGGGGCAATATTATATGTGCAGCAGAAGAAAGCAAGGAGAAATAAATTTTTTTGCAGTCCTAAACTGCATATCAGGTTCATAAACTTTACTACATTTCTCTTGTCCAAAATCCAAGAGAGCCTTCTCGAAAGCTGGTTTCCCATTTCCTCTTAATTAGGGAGTTCGCTTTCGAGGTCAAGGAAAAAATAGTGGAGTACATTTTCATAACAATTCTATTCATAATAAAAATTAGCTCAGAGGAATCCAGCCAATTTTCTCTGGAAGAAGAGCAAAAAAGAGGGGAGCTCAGCAAGGAGATATTGGATACCTTATCTGGAATTGCCCAAAAATGTGTCCATTTTCCAAGGAACACATAGTACATTCTGCATTAGAGGGACAGGAGCCAGCTATTGAATGAACTGTACAGTTTCCCTTTCTACAAACTGTATTTACCGCCTGAAAAAATGTAAAGAATTGAGCATTAATTTAACCGGGGCCTCTTTCCCAACCAAATACCACAGGAGAAAACCAGACTCTATAGGAATCTCAAATGATAATACGAGGAAAAATAGACCAGAAGACAAGCTGTAGTGGGAACAAATGATGATTCTAGTTGTTCAAAGGCATAGCTCTTTATTGGAAATACATGTCTAGATTCAAATCTCATAACAAAATATCATGCTGAGCCATAATATGTGGTTCTATGAATTGAGCCCCTTGCAGTAGTTAATTTTTCCTTCCTGCCATCAGGAAGGGGGTTCCTGTTCTGACCTGTTCATCTTTTGATCGCATTATTGCTACTCAACCTCAATCCATAGTAGTTTGTATTTTTATCATTTTTAATTATTTTGGCTGGGTATGGTGATTTGTGAATGTTCTTGTTTTCAATTCTCCTGAAGGTGGAGGGACAACCTCATTTTTGTACAGCAGTGTTTGAAACCATGACTCTGAGAATCTCAGAGAATCCTTCTTTCTTTTAAAATTTATTTGCTTATGTATTTATAAATTTACATTATAAAGGTTTTTTTATTACTGTTTTTGATTGTTGGATGCCTTGAGATGCTTCTGAAGTCCTTTTTAAAAAAATAAATGAATCTTCCTACAAGGCAGACACAAGAAAGTGCTTCTTGACACAGCACAGAGTTCAGCTATGAACTTTGCTCCCTCAATATGCAGTGATGGCCACCAACGTCGGAAAATTCATGGAAGATAAGTCTACCAGCAGCTGCTACTCATGATGGCTCTGTTCTTCCTCCATTGTTGGTGTGCCTCTGAATAGTAGTCATTGGGAACTGCAAGCACAGAGATGATTGCTGTACTCAGCACTTGTGTGCTTCAATAGGCATCTGGTTGGCCACTGTGAGAACAGAATGCTGAACTAGCTTGGCCTTTGGTCAGATCCAGCAGGGCTTTGCTTATGTTCTTATGAATCAGCTTTATGCATGTGCAAAAGAACCCAATTACCATGGTACCTCGGGTTACATATGCTTCAGGTTACAGACTCTGCTAACCCAGAAATAGTACCTCGGGTTAAGAACTTTGCTTCAGGATGAGAACAGAAATCGTGCTCCGGCAGCATGGCGGCAGCAGGAGGCTCCATTAGCTAAAGTGGTGCTTCAGGTTAAGAACAGTTTCAGGTTAAGAACGGACCTCCGGAAGGAATTCAGTACTTAACCCGAGGTACCACTGTGGAGCCCTGTTATGTGCCAGCTAAACACACAGATGCAGAGGGCATACAGGGTTAGTTTGCCTGTCCCCTCAGCTTCCCTCACCCAGGGAAACTTGTGGCTCACGGGGGGGGGGGACAAGGTTTAATCTTGAACTGTGAATCTTGCAAACTCCCACAGAACATCGCCAATGCAGATTGTCCGCATGAAAGAATTTAAGCCACTCACTGAACCAAATATGTTGAAATAAATCATTGTAAATCATGGCAGGACATCCTATAGCTAACAGATGCTTCTGAAGTTTCTCATGCAAACCTCCAAGGAAAGAGATTCTTCTATATCCCCAAGCAGCGCATTTTGTTTGGTGAACTGCATTTTTAGATCATTTTAAGGAGGCACATAAAATCAGTTTAAAAAAGAAAATCCACAGCTGCTCAATCCCTTGGGATGCATCATGCATGTTCTGATGTTAGCGTTCTTCTAGAAATACCACACCCACCATTATCTAGAGCAGAGCCTAGATGTTCTTAGTGACAACAGTGGTGATTGCTAGCCATCTAATTAATATAAAAGAGTGGGCAGAGAAGCTTTTTCAGCCCAAGAGCAATATGTCATGGACAACCTTCTAGGGACTGCAGACCAATATTGGGAGACAAGAGGCAAAAGTGGGTGGGGCCAAGAGACAACAGTGGTCAGAGCAACAGGTGTGACCTTTGTACAGTAGGCTACATTTCAGCCAGAGCCAGAGGTTTCTAAGCCCCACCCTGCCCCTGCCCCTACCTCTCCACCCTTCATCGAGGTAAGCAAGAGGCATGGTCACACTTTGAGGACACATTTTAGCCAGACAAAAGCGCTCCAGGAGGTTGTGGAGAAGGGTTAGTGAACAGCATGGCCTTAAACACATAAAAGAGCCTTCTGGCTCAGGTCAGGCCAATAGACTACCTAGCCCAGCATCCTGTTCCCACAGTGGCCAATTAGATGCCTCTGGGAAGTATGTAAGATGGACCTGAGCACAACAGCACTCTCCCCACTTGCGAGTCCCAGAAAGTGTATTCATACAGCTTCTGACAGTGGAGGGTGTGGCTTGAGGAAGGGGCATGGCCTGCAGGAGAAGTCAACCAGATGCTTATGGGAAGCCCACAAGATGGATCTGAACACATCAGCACTATACTGCTTCTGTCAGTGGGGGCCTTCGGAGGGTGGGTAGGTGTAGCCTGAGAGACTCTTATGGGCTGAACAGAGAGGTCTGGAGGCCACATTCCTCCCCCAAACCTGAGTTCCCCCCCACCTGACATATAAGAAAGTTCAGTTAAAAAGAAAAGAAAGAAGCACATTTCAATCTGCATTGTAGACAACAAGCTGGCATTGATGTTACTTGGGCTTGTGATGCAGTTAGAAAGTCCTTTCTAATGTATTGCTTAGCCTACATTTAGTACCTTGTAGTGTACAGTGGTGCCTCAGGTTACATACACTTCAGGTTACAGACTCCGCTAACCCAGAAATAGTGCTTCAGCTTAAGAACTTTGCTTCAGGATGAGAACAGAAATCATGCTCCAGCGGCACGGTGGCAGCAGGAGGCCCCATTAGCTAAAGTGGTGCTTCAGGTTAAGAACAGTTTCAGGTTAAGAATGGACCTCTGGAATGAATTAAGTACTTAACCCGAGGTACCACTGTATAACAATTGTTCCTCTAGGCTTAGGGTGAACACTTGTTCCTCTTATCTCCCTGCCCTCTGACCCCGATCCTTTTTAATGTTTGGAAAGTTTCATCAACGGCAAATCTTCCCCTTAATGTGAGCTGCTTAAAGCTGTGCGTTCATGTAGGCCTTTGGAAGACTAGCTGCACCTGGTCATCCAATTAAAAGTGGGTTAATGATCCCTTAGCAAAACAGGCAAGAGAAAGGTTATCACTCATTTAAGACAATCATTGCGACTTCCTTCGCTTTTTCCACTCCATTGCTGCTTATGTGAGTAAAAACAACAACCTCAGCGGAGACCTTCTCGTCAGCTGGGGCCAATTAATGCCACGTGACTTCCTCCCAGGCTTCCATGAAAATAACTGTATTATAATGGTCTGCGATATTAATATCGGCTTTGGGAAAGTCGAGCAGCAGCTCCATAGGGAAGGAAGTGGCGTGAGCTAGTTCTGTGGAATGTGCAGTATTTGTCAGAAGAGATGAGGAGGTGTCCTTTTATAAGTTTCATCTTGCTGCTTTTGGTTGATTTGGTCTTGTTTTTGCTCCTTCAAACAGCAGGGGATAAAGTCTTATTTGTGGTTATCTCTCACCTTTCATTCCTTTTTAAGATATATATGTATATTTTGTAAATATATCAAAGAAGGGAAGGGGGAAAAAAGAATTATACTAATGGTAACAAGAAACCACCATCAGTTCGCAATACAGACACAGTATTGTACATGCATCTTAGGTTAAATATATAAGCTAATATAAGCCTCCAGATTTCCAAATATGTATCTACACAAATTTGACCTTTCTATGAAATTTATTTACATGCAGCCAGGGCTTTCAATTGCATTACAAAAAAAAGTTCATTGTTGAAGGCTGAGAAAAGGACCCTGGCAGGGCCTGCCAAATCTGATGCATCGTCTGTTCCCCCAATGCCTATCCCCCCTTTGGAGTCACTACTGCAGCTGACATTCTCCCTTGTGCTTTCAAGTGATCAGGCTTAGCCAATGGCTATCCTCTCCTGGTGCTCCCTTACAATCAGGCTTCTGGCAGTGCCTTAATGCACTGGGAGCCCAGTAGCTGCCAGCCCCCTACAGTGGTGCCATTAAGAAAGCCCGCATCTAAGTGTGCGTGTAAATACGAGAAGAAAGGTAAGGCTGGCAGCTTCACCAGCGCCACCTACAGGGGAAAGTGGTAGGTGTTGTTAGGGGTGGGGGACTGCCTGGCCCTGAGGAAGCTGGTGGAGGACATTCTGCATAGGACTCCACAAAATCTGGAGTTGGGTCCAAAGGCTGTAAGCCCTACTGTGTTCAGTAAGGCTTACCGACAAGTGAATGTGTGCAGGATTGCATTTTGATTTGGACTTCGTGGTTTCGAATATCCCTAAGTTTAATACCATATGGTTAGGTGGTGGTAAAAAAATGGTAGTAGCAAGGAGTACGACAAGACTGTATATTGTCTCCCTGCTTATTTACCGGTAACTTATATGCAGAATTCATCATGCAAAAGGCTGGACTGGATGAATCCCAAGCCAGAATTAAGATTGCTGGAAGAAACCTCAGATATGCAGATGACACAACTTTGATGGCAGAAAGTGAGGAGAAATTAAAGAACCTCTTAATGAGGGTGAAAGAGGAGAGCACAAAGTATGATCTGAAGCTCAACATCAAAAAAACTAAGATAATGGCCACTGGTCCCATCACCTCCTGACAAATAGAAGGGGAAGAAATGGAGGCAGTGAGAGATTTTACTTTCTTGGGCTCCATGATCCCTGCAGATGGTGACAGCAGTCATGAAATTAAAAGATGCCTGCTTCTTGGGAGAAAAGTGATGACAAACCTAGACAGCATCTTATAAAGCAGAGACATCACCTTGCCAACAAAGGCCCATATAGTTAAAGCTATGGTTTTCCCAATAGTGATGTATGGAAGTGAGAGCTGGACCATAAAGAAGGCTGATCGCCGAAGAATTGATGCTTTTGAATTTTGGTGCTGGAGGAGACTCTTGAGAGTTCCATGGACTGCAAGAAGATCAAACCTCTCCATTCTGAAGGAAATCAGCCCTGAGTGCTCACTGGAAGGACAGATCCTGAAGCTGAGGCTCTAAGATTTTGGCTGCCTAATGAGAAGAGAAGACTCCATGGAAAAGACCCTGAGGTTGGGAAAGATGGAGGGCACGAGGAGAAGGGGATGACAGGAGGACGAGATGGTTGGATAGTGTTCTTGAAGCTACCAGCATGAGTTTGACCAAACTGCGGGAGACAGTGGAAGACAGGAGTGCCTGGCATGCTCTGGTCCATGGGGTCACGGAGAGTCGGACACGACTAAAAGACTAAACAACAACAAGCACTGTGCAATGATAAATTTAGCCCATGCTGGGGGCCAACCAGCCACAGTTCCTAAGTCCATCTCTGTCTAACCTCAGTGCTCACTCAGGAATCCTACAGGAGCCATCTGTGGATCAATATGGTATCTTCTCCTCCAACATTCTGCTATTGTCACCATCCTTTGGTTTGCTCCATCATGCTAAGCTTCTTGCATCTCCAGACTGCCAGTATTTTGCAGGAGGGATTCAAGTGCATACTGGAAATTTTGGTTGGCGCAATTCATGTGCTCTGTCACCCTAGCCAAACACACCCGCTTTAAAAATATAAGGCTTCTTGGTGTACAGTGGTACCTCGGGTTACAAATGCTTCGGGTTACAAACACTTTGGGTTACAGACTCTGCTAACAAGGAAGTAGTTCCTCCTGGTTGCGAACTTTGCCCCAGGATGAGAACGGAAATCGTGTGGTGGCAGCAGTGGGAGACCCTGTTAGCAAAAGCATGCCTCAGGTTAAGAACGGTTTTGGGTTAAGAACGGACCTCTGGAACGAATTAAGTTCATAACCCGAGGTACCACTGTATTAGGGAAGTGATGGGGAAATTTCACTGAAACAGGTGGAATGAAGGAATGATTAATGGGAAGCAAATGGATATGAAAACTCATTGTTGTAAAACCTCCCTACAAACCAATCAGTATGAATGCTCAAAAAAAGAGGAGGCATTGTATAACCTCTGTGTAAGCTTTGTGCAAGTAAATCAGGAAGAATGTTTATTTACTTGGGTGATAAATGGCCAGCCTTTGTAGTGTAGCGACTTGTTAAAAAATAGGAATTTATTTAAATGCCTTTGGCAGAAGCGGGAGCTCTGCTCCCATTACGGGGAAGCTAACACAACAACATTGCTGTAGCATCAGGAACACCATTTATGGAACAATTTAGCCTTGTGGCTTTGATGATTTATTCAGACCCTGGAAGTAGACTGACAAATGGACTTTCAAGTGAAAGGTCATCAAAAAGAACTGAGGATAAAAGCATCTGGAGTTATAATTTAGAAATATGCAGAGGTTTAATGCTCTACCAGGTTTGTTGTGTAGGTGTTGTTCTCTCGTCTAATCTGGCAACTTCTTCAACCCTCAGATTTAGACTGCAGAAAATAAAAATTCTTGGGGGATTGTTTGGATTTATTATGGGTGTGTGTGTGTGTGTTTGCGTGTGGTGGGGAAGTAGATCAATTGCAGAGTTTTGGCAAGTTCAGCATAAAGAAATGATGTGCTGGAGTTGTTTCATAATGTAGGTGACTTCCAGAGCGAGCTGTATAAGGGAAAATAATAGGTCTCCATTGAGTCAGTTATACACACAGAGATCTATATAATAAGCACAATGTAGGGTTATTCATCTGGAAGTGTCACTCACTGAGCCTGGAGTCCTTCTTGCAGCCTGAGAATGAAGTAGCAATGTTAGATCTAGGTATATCCATTCATCTTTCAACATATTATTTTCTCCTCCCCTCCCTCCACCTGCCCCCCCCCAATGTTTAGGGAATGACTTTTTTTGCTCATAAATTCAGCCCAGTCAAACAAATCCACAAAGGTGGATAAGTGTCACAATGTCAACTTGACAGCGGGGGGCAGTAGAGAAGGCAGCCATCACTGTGCACAAGGAGGTGGTGTGGTGTGGTCCACCTTGCCTTAGGCAGTGAAAAGATTTTGCTGGCCCTGGATGTTCTTTATCAACTTCTTCCTGGTCTACCCCATGTTCCTACTACCATAGCTGCTGCTGCTGCTCTGAGCTGATGGAATCACTTTCTCCTAGCCCTTAAAACTCTTAGACAGCAATGGCTGTTGGAGGCAGAGCGATGTATAAGGTCCTCTATTCACTGTTCCTGCAAGTGTTGCAGAATTCTGCAGCATGTTGCGTGTCAAGCCACTCCCTACGTTTGGGGAAACTACTTGCAAACCTGTTGATGGTTTGGGATTATCACCCACAACAGTGTATAATAATAATAATAATAATAATAATAATAATAATAATACATACCATAAAGGAAAACGTAAAGGGACCCCTGACCATTAGGTCCAGTCGCAGACAACTCTGGGGTTGCGGCGCTCATCTCGTTTTACTGGCTGAGGGAGCCAGTGTACAGCTTCCAGGTCATGTGGCCAGCATGACTAAGCCGCTTCTGGTGAACCAGAGCAGGAAATGCCGTTTAGCTTCCCGCCAGAGCGGTACCTATTTATCTACTTGCATTTTGATGTGCATTCAAACTGCTAGGTTGGCAGGAGCAGGGACCGAGCAACGGGAGCTCATCTTGTCGTGGGGATTCGAACCGCTGACCTTCTGATCAGCAAGGCCAAGAGGCTCAGTGGCTTAGACCACAGCACCACCTGCATCCCTCTACATACCATAGTCACAAACAAAAGCAATACCCCCCAGATTATAAGACCAAAGATTGTTTAATCAGTCAAAGGCTGGGAGAAGAGGAATATTTTTGCCTGATACCTAAAGAAATGTAACAAAAGCAACTGATGAGCCTTCCTTGGGAGAGCATTCCACAAATGGGAAGCCATCATAGAAAAGGCTCATTCTCGTGTTACCACCCTCCAAAACCTCTGTGGAGGAGGCACACCAAGAAGGGCCTCAGATGATGATTGCAGGATCTGGGTAGGTTCATATAGGGAGAGGTGGTCCTTAAAGGTATTGCAGTCCTGAGCAGCTGAAGGCTTTATAGGTCAAAACTAGCACTTTGAATTAGGCCCGGAAACCAATTGACCACCAGTGTAGTTGGGCCAGCTTTGATGTTATGTGCTCAAACCCTCTTGTTCCTTCTGCAGTTTCCAGCTACTGGTACTCAGAAGGCTACAGCCTCTGACAGTAGAGGGATAGCATAGCAATCATGGCTAGTAGCCAATTGGCATTCCCTGCAAAGCACCTTTGGATCAAGCCCAACTCCTCCCTGCCCCACATCTGACACCATCTATAATGTCAGGTGGAATGCAGGTGGAAATGGCTTCTGATGCAGAGGCACTATAATGCCCATCATGTGGACTGGTGCTGATGAGTGTGGTAGTCCAACAACATCTGGAAGATGCCACATTTGTTTAAGACATCTCCTTAAATCTGCTAACACCTCAATCTTCTTCTAGATCTGGTAGCTTAAGAGAGCAGTATATTAAATATTGCCCATTTGTACCACATAATCTGGGTTAAACCACAGAGTCTAGGACTTGCCGATCAGAAGGTCGGCGGTTCGAATTTCCACGACGGGGTGAGCTCCTGTTGTTTGGTCCCAGCTCCTGCCAACCTAGCAGTTTGAAAGCATGTCAAAGTGCAAGTAGATAAATAGGTACCACTCCTGCGGGAAGGTAAGTGGCGTTTCTGTGCGCTGCTCTGGTTCGCCAGAAGCAGCTTAGTCATGCTGGCCACATGACCCGGACGCTGTACGCCAGCTCCCTCGGCCAATAAAGCAAGATGAGTGCCGCAACCCCAGAGTCATCCGCGACTGGACTTAATGGTCAGGGGTCCCTTTACCTTTTTACCACATAATCTGCTTAACAATGGGCAAGGGGTCTTTATAGCAATTTCCCCATAAACTCAATGCCAACTATGTTATTTCGAACTCTTTTTGCTTCCTTCAGTTTTGTGTTCCTTTCCCCTCCCCGTTTTGTCTCTGTGTCATGATTATCATCCATATCTTCACATTGCACCTTCGTGGAGAGGGGAGCAACGTATTAAAAAACCAGATATGCCAACAAACATCTGCAGCTCGCAGCAATGAGCAAGCCGTTACAAATTCTTTCAAGTCTGTAACTTGCTTCATGTTAACACACTGTGTGTTTTTACAGCCCCGTTTCAAAGTTTATGGCTCTTTTTCCTTAGGTGCTTGTTCCAGTTGCATCTTATATTTCATCATATATGGTAAAGAAACCATGAGAATGAATTGATGCTCCATATGAACTTTTTTTTCTGTAAATGGATGGTGCCAAATTGCTATAAAATGGGTTTCCTTCTGAGCTTTGCTGAACTGTTAGTAGGCTGATGAGGCCAAACTCTGCAGGGAATCATTATGCCCATTTAAGGTATCCCAGCTTTTATGCTTCAGTACAAAAGGCCTAAGGGTGAGGATTTAAAATGGATGAAGTGGAGAAATTTGCACTTCCTAAAGAAAACACGGAGCATTTCCTTCCATGTGTCAGAAATGAAAACGGAAAATACAAACTAATTCATCATGAACTTTTCATTTTATAGTTCTCTCTCTGGCCTCCCTCCCCCCAAACCCGACGAGTCATATTTTATCCTTTTTTTCTTGTCAGCTTTATGGCTTATAACTGTGATGGACGATCTACCCTTCTATATATCATGTAAAAGAATTCTGTCTAAAAAGTCTACTTGTGTTCACAGCTTGCCTTCTGTCACCCCACCAAGCCTCTCCGCAACACATGGAGGTTAGTATCATACAGGGACATCAGCACAGCAAAGGATGATTTTTTATTGTTCAGAATTAATTGGACACTGGTGTAAAATGAGGAAACTGTCATGCTTAAGAGTTAATGTGAGTTAGCGATACGTTGGGATCCATTAGTTAAAGCACATTCATCCAGAATCTGAAACTTTGCCTTTTCGAGGGGATGGTGGGTAGCTTCCATTCAAACAGACTTTTCCAAATATAATTTCCTCTCCCCTCTCCTTAGCCACTGCATAAATTTCAAGTGATCCATAGCACCAATTGCAATGCAAAAAAGAAAAGGCTCAGTTACATAACTCAGAGTAGACAGTCGAGAGCACAAAAGCAGCAAAGCAGCATGGTGTGCCCAGGAATTGGGTGAGAAAATGATGGAAGCTATGCAAATACCACCTTAGGGAAGCTTTTAATGTTTGACAGTCTATTGTATTTTAATATTTTGTTGGAAACCACCCAGAGTGGCTGGGGAAACCCAGCCAGATGGGTGGGGTATAAATAAATTATCATCATCATCATCATCTTAAGAAAAGGCCCATTCTACACAATTCAGGCCTTTGGGATGGTGGTACCCACCTTTTCGAACTCCCTCCCGTCAAATATTAAACAAGCATCATCTCTTTTGGGCACCCGCTGAAGACCTCCAAGAAGCAGAACTTTCCCAGGCTGTATTGGAATTGTTTTTAGGTGTTTAAATTGTTTTATCACTTGTGTGTTTGCCACCCTGGGCTCCTTGGGGAGGAAGGATGGGATGCAAATTTAATAAGCAAGCAAACAGATAAAATATCCTGTTTTGCATTTCATTTTCTATGACCAGCTGTTTCAGTGCTAAGCCAGTGACTGGCAGCTGTCATCAACTAGGCAAATTTAAATGGGCTGAGGATGAATCCAGACAAAATGGATGCAAAGACTGGATGTTCTGGTAGGGACAATTTTATCTGGGATTGACTGGGATTTCCTGGCTGTGCCTGGAAACACTTACTGTGGAGACAGATGGGGATGTCTTTTCTCAGTTACATTTACTGTGAAGGTTGCACCGCTCCTTCATTACTTTAGTTTCTCTTTTCAGGACCATTTGCAGCTCTGCAATATAAATTTTGAGACATGGCAGCCAGAAGTACAAAGATTTACAAATATGTCCACACCTTAGATTGGTACTGGCAGCTTTTATTTTCAGTCCCTTTAATAATTATTCCTAACATGAAATTCACCTTTAAAAAACAAAACAGCTGCTGCAAACTGGGTCAACATTTTCATTGAGCTATCCACCATAGTCTCATCCTTTCGTCAGTCACTTTCAATGTATATACAACATTATATACGAATATACGAATTTTTTGTCCCATTAAAACATGTGGCACATGCGTTGAACCACATTTGCCATTTTAATGCCCATTCACCCAGTTAGCAGAGATTTTTGCGTGGACAGGCGGAGTCCCTCAAACCCTGGGCGGCCCCCCTCATGGGGAATAACGACTCAAGACAACGTGCTATGGGATTAAATTGGCCACAACTTTATTTCAGATGTAGGTAGACCTTGGCTCAGGCATTGGGCGTTTATCCCTCCCCACTCCCCAGCTGGGGATCTGGGGAACATCAGGGTTATCCAGTGTGTGGGGGGGATGGGCTGGCTCTGGAGAACATATGTTCAAGCAGAGATAGCCGCCCCTGTTACGCCGCCGTTGCAGGGGAGGGCAATGACGACCTCTTGGCGTACGGTCAAAGCCTCCCCTCAAAAACCCCTTTAACGGGGAACCCTGGAATCGCCGTCACAAAGAGGAACGGGGCATGGGTCACCGCTGCACGCCCCCCCATTCAGGAAGATAGTCTAAAGGATTCTGCCCAAGGCCTGATACTGCCAAAGTTGTGACATTTTCCTACAGGAAAGGCAAAACCTGCCAATACAGAGGAATTACTTTCCAGCCCTTCAACAGTGACCTTGATGTAGCAGCGCCCGCACACCTGTGAAGAAAAAGTTAACCTGCAAAATAAGTCTTAACTGAGGGTGGGTAGGGTGGGAGAAGCTCTGGAGCCAACTGAAGATTCCCAGGTAAGATCCTCCCTCTATTGTGTGGGCAGGTAGTCCCTCCCCTACCTGGCCTGGTCACCTTGGCAACACTTCCCCAGGCGGGATTGGATAAGTGACTGAGGTAGGCGGAGACCTCCAGGTACCCCACCCGGGGGGAGGCGAAGCCAAGCCTGTGCTAATGGAGCCACACATGGTCCAGGGGCTGCTCACGTCCACGCAAAGGGCACCCCCCGTTTAATGTGGGGAGCGGTCATTACTAACGTAAGGCATTTTTGTAAGATGTTCTCACCAATACATCCATTGCTATGCACACTTTCTCCTAATATATGCATGGGTTGGAGAACTGCTTTGCCCAAATTCAAAGAAGTGAGAATTTTGAAAGATGGCTGTGTTGCAGTTCTTGCAGTGCTTTGGAAATGGTAATCTAGGTTCACCTTTAAGTAAAAGAACTGGCTCTAATGTCTCCCCCATCCCTAGCTGGCAGTGAACTTATTATTTGCTGTGCAGTGTGACATCATGGTTCGAGTGTTGAACTAGGACCTGGGAGACCAGGGTTCGAATCCCCCCTCAGCCAAGAAGCTCACTGGGTGATCTTGTGCTAGTTGTCATCACTTAGCCTAACCTACCTCACAAGGTTGTTGTGAGGATGAAAAGAGGAGGAGGGGGAGAACAATGCATACCACCTTGGAAGAAAATGGTGGTATCAAAATGTAATAAATAATAAATTAAAAAGTTTCCAGTGAGCTGCCTCCACAAGACTACATTGACAGGACTGCTCAAAAGGGCTGGCAAATAAGATCCCTGGGCTTGGCCTTTCTGTCCGTTTTTGGAGGATGCTGGGACAGACCTTGAGTTTTCCTGTAAGGTTTTCCAACAAAATTGAGAAAATCAAGAAAATAAAACAATTTGGAACCTGGAAAAAAATTCCAGAAAATTGGATGATTAGCAGATGTGAAGAATAAAAGTAATCTTTATTATATATACCCTCCTTCAATGAGGTCTCAGTTCGTTCAATATTCTTTTGAAAGATTGCTGTCCAACTGTAATAAAAAATAAAGACATTCATCTTCTATCTTAACCTTCTATTTCCCCTCAGTATGTTTCATTGCATGCTTTGAATGTCAAAAATAGGATTTACCCTTCCCTTGATGGCAAATTCTCTGGTGCTTTTTTTCTTTCTTATCACAACTGTGTGGCCTCCTGCCAACGTCAGCTGTATCAACCCACTTCACTCCCCAGGCTCTTAATCCCTGTGTTTTATGATCAGATATGTGATGCAAAGAGTTAATCAAGTTGCTTGCAATTTCAAAGCAGTAATTAGCATTACCATGTTAGCAACATGATGCTACTAATGAGTTCAGTGCCTTTCTGCTAAGGATTCCATTCATTCAGCAGATTTTTATAACTACCAGAAATGTTCATGTATCACCCCCCTCACCACATTATATGTTAAAAATAAAAGCCAGTCTTGACTTATTTGAGGTCAGAGAAACACAATCTAATTTACTGCTTCTAGCTGGTTAGCAGAATAAACTCCATATGTTCTCAAAACTCATAATACACACTGTATACCTTTGTTATGAAATTTATGTGGAGCATTTTATAGATTGTTACTACTGTGCTGGTAATGAATTTTCATTTTTAGTTGGTAAGCCAGGCTTAGAGGAAAGTTTCCCCGCTTGCTGATTCAGAATAAGATCTCTCTGCTACTTCTGTGTTGTGCAAGTGGTACCCTGCAAGAAAATCACAGAATCACAGAACTGTAGAGATGGAAGGGACCACAAGGGTTAAATAATAATAATAATAAATAAATAAATAAATAAATAAATAAATAAATAAATAAATATTATTTATTTATTATTTATACCCCGCCCATCTGGCTGGGTTTCCCCAGCTACTCTGGGTGGCTCCCAACAGAATATTAGAAACACGATAAAACACCAAACATTAAAACTTATCTATTATTTGTATTAGTCCAACCTCTGCAAAGCAGGAATATTTTACCCAATGTGGGGCTCAAACTCAGAACCCAGGGATTAAGAGTCTCACGCTCTACCAAATGTGGAGTGTTTCTGTTCAGGTCATTTTCTCCATATTGGAATTTTTTGAGGGTGGGGTAAACCCAGTTGCGCCTAATCGCAGGCATAATACAATCTTTTATTCCCTCCCCCATTGATGTCTCTGGATAGCTCTCACTTCCATTTCTGGAGACATTTTGAAACAGCTTTCCAGTATGAACCTGGAAATCCAGACAATGAGATGATTCTGTTGATACTTTTTATCTTGATGTGGCTTTTTCTTCTTCCCGCCACTAGATTCTCCTCTCCCATCTGGTTTTTATTATTTCTGCGTCACACTATTCTATTACTATTCATAGTCAATTTTCATTTCCCCCTCCCCCCTAAAGCTACAATCCTAGAAAAATTCCTGGAAGTAAGCCCCATTTAACTCTATGGGACTTACTTCAGAGTTGACATATGTATAGGATTCTGTTGTAAGTCTGTCAACATTCCATGCTGTTGAGTTGTCAATGGGCAGTTTTTGTTGGTTCCTCACACTTCAGGATTTTGTAAAAAACCTTTTTTCTTGTCTCTTTAAACTAACCTAAGAGTTACCCCTAACTTTGCTGATACCTCATTTGTGTGTGTGGTGAAGTTTTGGATGCACAAGCAGAGGAAAACTTGAATCCGTATCAGAATAAATTACGATGTTCCACAAAATAAAAGAGAAAACCGTGTTTAAGCCCTGATTTAGCAGTCATGAACTTTTCTGGCAGCATCTTTTGGAAACAAAGTCTGTAAATTTTATTACTATTAAATGTTTCTAATGGGAGTTGACAAATAGTTGAATGGATGTGTTTTTTTCTTTGTACTTGGCAAAGGGAGAGGGAAAATGTTTCCCCTCTTACACAATGAGAAATGCATTCATACTGAAACCAATTCATCTCAATTTGGTAGAAATATCATCTAAGAGTTTTTACAACTGTTGGTGAAATCACAGTGTGCTGCAGGGAAGTTGCAAAAATTTTATGAGCGCAATAAAATTGTCATTGTAATACCATTATAGGGTGCAGGGACAATATAGATATTCTTGAATTATCCATTGTCCGTGTGCCAGGTTTGGAGAAGGGGGGAATCCACAAGGAGGAATTATGGCTTGTAATAGAGACAGTTGTTGAAAGAAGTCCGAAAACTGGAACCCAGAGAGCCGAAGAAAACCTCTCACAGCATTTGCTGCAAAGTTAATGTTACCATTTGTATCAACAGCAGTGAAATCTGCGCAGACAGCCTGCTTTTCATGTGGGTAAAATAATAGCCAAAAGAGTAGCTAATTAACGAGACGTTGCTTGCGTAAGGCAGTGTGGCAACTGATAAATGATCAGCGTCGTTTCATTAAGAACTGTTCTCCTGGAACTCTCAAGCCCAGCTCCCGGTGATCATAGGCAGGAAATCAGGGTGGTCTGCATTAATTTCTGTGAAGTTTGTCTTCCATTAAAGTCTTCAGTTCACCACAAAATCTTCCATGAGCTTAAAATGGTATTTTTAAAACCTAATGTATCTGGCACCTCTGGAAATTCCGGCGCACTTTTCTTGCTGACACAACCAAAAATAACAATAAAAATATAAACAATGGGAAATAAAACGGGATCTATAACCTTGTAAGCAAGCAATTTTTCATTAGCCGGGTCCAAGAAAGTAATAAAACAATGAAATAGTTCAAGCCCTGCCCTTGCCTGAGAGACAGATGTAATTATACACAGAAGATTAGACTTCCTTTAAATCCTTGAATTTGATTCTCATCCCTTCTCTCTTTCTTTTGTTGCTGAAATGAAAAACTCCTGATGAGACCATTATATTTTAGTTTCAAAACATACATACAATATATCATCTTGCTGGAGGAAAATGCATTCAGGGGGAAAAAAATCAATGGAAATCAAAGGCATGTAGGAGAAATGAGATGTGGGACAAGCTGTAAAATTGGCAACTTGATCTCAAATCCCTGAATGAAGATCCAGACCTAGACCTTTGCATTAAGCCTCTCCCACATAATCACTTGAAACAATAATATGACATTTATTGTTTGTTTCCTGAGGTCCTTCAGTTAATTGCTTCTAGTCTAGTTAATTAATCTGCTTGATTAATATCATGCGCCTTATTATAATAGCCTCTCCCTCCTACCCACCCATTTACCGCAAATCTAACAGAGCTTCGTTACATATTTTAGGGCAATTCACTTTTCCTTTCATACCAAGACTAGATGTTGACTCAGAGAAGGCATGCAATGCTCCTATGCAAAAACCCCTGGAATCATAACACATCAACAGTTCGAGAATGGATATCAAGCTCTTCTTTCCTGAGAGAGGAAAGCTGTACTTGAGAAATGCTTCCATCCAGTCATCTTTAGCTGAGATTCCTTCATCGCAGGGGGTTGGGCTAGATGACAAGATTCTTTGATTGTATGATCTTTTCAGGAGGGAGTGTTGCAGTGGGGAACACTTATTTTTAGGTCTTCAGTATTGCAGTGGCGAATGCCACTCTGTTGCTCCTTACCCACTAGTTTTAACCCCCACCTCTGCTGAGCATGCTCAGCCCTCATTGGATATGTAATGGGAGTTCCCTGCCTTAAGTTGTTGTGTTTTTAATACAGTGGTACCTTGGTTCTCAAACGCCTTGGTACTCAAACAACTTGGAACCCAAACACTGCAAACCCGGAAGTAAGTGTTCTGGTTTGCGAACTTTTTTTGGAAGCTGAACGTGCTCCATTTTGAGTGTTATGCTTCCATTTTGAGTGCCACACTTCCATTTTGAGTGTTACGCTGAGGTCTGTCTGTTTTTGCTATTTATTTTGCATTTTTGTTTTTGCGGTTCTTTTTGTTCTGTTTTTTGTCATTATGTGGAACCCAGTTCAGCTACTGATAGATAGATTGATTGTGTGACTGCAGTACATTGATTATTGCTTTCATTTTATGGGTCAATGGTCTCGTTAGATAGTAAAATTCATGTTAAATTGCTGTTTTAGAGGTTGTTTTTAAAAGTCTGGAACGGATTAATCCATTTTGCTTTACTTTCTATGAGAAAGCACAACTATGGGAAAGGAACGCTTTGGTTTTGGAATGGACTTCCAGAACGGATTCAGTTTAAGAACCAAGGTACCACTGTACTTCTACAAACCTTGAGTTATCCTCCCCACAGCTTCCTGCTATCTCCCCTTCGTGCATGTATAGTACTGTTTTGGCTACATGAAGATTCACAACAAACCGAGCTCTGAACCCTCCAATCTCTCACAATGCCAAGAAAAATAAACATATATAGAAATAAAGGACCTACCCACGGGATGCTGACATAAAAACCCTGCCCAAACACTATGCAATAGAACAAAATATCATTATCCCCCCAATCTCTCCCCCTCCCTCCCCCGTCCCCCCCAGATGTCTATGAGAATAGATGTAAACAAAGTGTGAAAAAAGACTCTATGAACTGAAAGCGGGGATGCTATATGTACTTCTTGTTTATTTGCTCGTCTTGTAACACAATTTACACATGCGCGCGCTCACACACACACACACACACACACAACCTAAATTAGGAAGGAAGGAAGGTCTTTTGAGAAGGTGGTTGCTTTCTTGTTGTTTAGTCATTTAGTCATGTCCGACTCTTCGTGACCCCATGGACCAGAGCACGCCAGGCACTCCTGTCTTCCACTGCCTCCTGCAGTTTGGTCAAACTCATGCTGGTAGCTTCGAGAACACTATCCAACCATCTCGTCCTCTCGTCCCCTTCTCCTTGTGCCCTCCATCTTTCCCAACATCAGGGTCTTTCCCAGGGAGTCTTCTCTTCTCATGAGGTGGCCAAAGTATTGGAGCCTCAGCTTCACGATTTGTCCTTCCAGTGAGCACTCAGGGCTGATTTCCTTCAGAATGGAGAGGTTTGACCTTCTTGCAGTCCATGGGAGTCTCAAGAGCCTCCTCCAGCACCATAATTCAAAAGCATCAATTCCTTGGCGATCAGCCTTCTTTATGGTCCAGCTCTCACTTCCATACATCACTACTGGGAAAACCATAGCTTTAACTATACGGACCTTTGTTGGCAAGGTGATGTCTTTCCATTTTAAGATGCTGTCTAGGTTTGTCATTGCTTTTCTCCCAAGAAGCAGGCGTTTTTTAATTTCATGGCTGCTGTCGCCATCTACAGTGATCATGGAGCCCAAGAAAGTAAAATCTCTCACTGCCTCCATTTCTTCCCCTTCTATTTGTCAGGAGGTGATGGGACCAGTGGCCATGATCTTCGTTTTTTTGATGTTGAGCTTCAGACCATATTTTGTGCTCTCCTCTTTCACCCTCATGTAGCATGTATCTCTGTTGATGGGGCATCTGGCCAACAACATTTGATACCATTGTTAAAGCATCTACAGTGGCTGCCAATCCACTACTGTGCGGGGGTCAAGGTCCTTGTATTAATTTACAAAGCCCTGAACAATTTAGATCCTGGGTACCTCAGAGACCACCTGAAGCCTTATATTTCAGCTCAATCACTGAGATAATCTGCTGGAGTGTCATCGGTCATTCCTCACTTTGGCGAGGCTCATTTGCCAACAACAAGGAACTGAGCCTTTCGTGTCATCAGCCCAGTCCTGTGGAAGACTCTGCCAACAGAGATTCAGCAAGCGCCTTCTGTATCAACCTTTTAAATTTTTAATATGGATTTTCCTGTAGACTGTTGTAAAACACTTTGATTTTTTTTTTAAGAATTAACAGTATACAAATATTTTCACAAGTTAAAAAAGAACAAGCAAAACCACATATGAAACACATCATATTAGGGGTACATTGCAACGCAAAAATCTGCATAGCAGGAAAAAATGTATGAAGATGGTTATTATTATTATTAAATTTATATGCCTCCCTATTCCCGCAGGTCTCAGGGCAGTTCACAGAATAAAATCAAAATATAAAACCACATAATACATAATCAAAATAAAAAAGCAACCCAATAACCCCTCCCCCCAAAACTCCACATTTTAAAAGGGCATAGGATGTCAATCAAATCAGTCAAAGGCCTGGTTAAAAAGGAACGTTTTTGCCTGGTGCCTAAAGGTGTATGAAATATACTCGGAGTCGAGTGTGGATTTCATGCTCTTTATTCAGCTCATAGTAGTGAGGAATGAAAGTTTCCCCAAAACATCTGCTTTATATACATTATTTACACAATGGGCTGCACGTGATTGGCTAATTCTGGGATTCTCCTGTAGACCAATCAGGTTGCGGATTCACTTCCACCTGGAGCTGGATTGGGTGGCTCCTGCGGACCAATCATACTGCTGCATTGTTCTAGGACCAATCAGACTGCCGCATTCTGAATCCTATTGTTCTAGGACCAGTCAGACTGCTGCCTTTTGGATCCTATTCAACTCAGTACGTAACAGTGTATAATGAATTTTCACGAGGACTAAAATAAAAGCTGAGCAGAATTTAGGATTCGAAAGAAGAGAAACAGAGGGAAACCAAAACAGACCCATTCACCCATCTCAGCACCCAAGTTTCATTCCTTGTCCAGGACGCCTTTCTATGAGTTGGTGAATCCTTTCGTTTATGATCTCATCCCTTTGGCAGCTTCCTTGGCAATCACCGTACAGCCTGACCAGCATCCTTAATTAGTAATTTTCATAGGCTGTTAGTGATTCCCTCCCTGCAACCTGCAACCTTCATCCTTCCCAGCTTTCCCTTCTCTTTCTCTGTTGCCCCACAGTTATTCTGCGGAATGATAATAATACACACAGCAGCCCTGCTGGCTAGGAAAGGACGAGGAGGTGGGGGACAAACAGTAAGAGGATCTTTCTGTGCTCACACCTGTTTTAAGATTTGTTATGGTTAGAAAAGAAAGCTGTAGGGATTCACTCTGTTTCTTCCTTGTAGACCCCAGCGGAATATACCATTAAACTGCAGGGAGGAGAGAGAAAGCCGTCAGTGCACTTAAATATACTTATGTCAAATCCATCCCATTCTTCCTGGCTTCTTTCCTCAATCTAGCCACCATCCCCAAGGGCTGGAGAACATTACAACCCATTCACTTTATATGAATGGGCACAAACAGACTTTTTCACCATTTCAATATGTCTACATTTGCAGGCATATCCTGTAGGCCAACTGAAACAGCCTTAATTTCAATTTGCTGTCTCCCACAGGGCTATGCCATTCCCCCCGAATGTGGAAAAAAGAAACCCCTCAATAGCCACCCCCCACCTCCCCTCTCGGGTTAACGTTCTGATCAGGAAGTAAAATTTTGCTGAAGATTAATGGACTGCAGTTTTGATGCTTATAACAGGGGCACATGATATTTATTAAACAAGCAATGAACACATTGGCTCCAAAATATTGTCGTTTGCGGAGTTTTTCAGAAGGAACGGACAACAACTCATCGGAACCACAAGCAGAACTGTTTTAGACTGCAAACGGATGCGCACTTACCCAGGAGTAAGCTCCATTGAACTTGGTAGGGCTTACTTCTGAGTAGACATATTATATGATTGCAATAATTCCTTAACGCTGGTTTGGCTTGCTTTTCATTAGGAACGAAAAGGACAATAAACAGCATTTTTAAAACAAAAAAAAACCCCCAATCAAGTGTGTGTGTGTGTGTGTGTGTGTGTATGTATGTACACACACACAGACACACACACAGACACACAGACACACAGACACACACACACACACACACACACACTGCCCAAGTCAGGGATGATGGGAGTTGTAGTCCAACAACATCTGGAGGGCAGCACATAGCGCATGCCTGTACTATGATGAGATGTATTGTATTTGCATTTCTATTTTCTATGTCTAGTGACAGACTAATTAAACTAAGTCAGCATACGCAAATGTTATATAAATATGTTTTCTCTTTTTTTGGTGATATGTTCCTTCCCTTCCCTTCCCTTCCCTTCCCTTCCCTTCCAATTTATCAATAGATCTATCAATCTATCTGGGCTTTACAGAAGCTAAGTTATGCCTTATGTGTCTTGTTTGTTATTATGTAAGTTTTGTTTATTTGAACAATCTCTTTTTAAATATCTATTTTTATTGATACTTATCCAAAGATATACAAAAGTACATACCCAATAAAAGGTATATTTTTATAATACACCAGAATAAAAGAAATACTTTTAAAATCTAAAAAGGTACAGAAGAAAAGAAAGGGGAAAATGGAAAAGGGGGGGGGAGACTAAAAAAAGATAAAGATACTTCTGGTTCTCTGTCCATCAGCTAAATATAATATTCACTCATTAAAATCCAACTTTTCTATTTTCTATAAGCTAATATTTTTTCAATATTCAAATCCAGATTCATTTTCTTTTTCTTGCAAAAAGCCCCTAGGAAGTTTCCAATTTTTATTATTATTATTATTATTATTATTATTATTATTATTAATATCCTGCCCATTTGGGTGGCTCAATGTCAATAATGATTTCTTCTCTAATTAAACACATTAACTTTGCCACCTCAGCTAAGTCCAATAATTATTTGAACTATCTCAATAAGACGACACAAAAAACCCACCAAAGCTTTAAGCTGGCCCTGTAAATAAGGAAGTATACAAAGGTCTCAGGCAACGTGGAGAGCTAAGTTCTGCTCTGTATTTTTCCCCACAATAATACTTTCTAAGAATCATGATATCCAGAGGATAGTCAGCCCCAGAGCTGTGAGCCACCTTGAGAGTCCCGAATAACAGAAAGGCAGGCTATGAACATGCAGTTTCATTTAAGGAGACCTACTTCCCATGTGACTATCATCTTACAGGGAGAAGCAGGATGAGATGCCTTTGGTCATGTGTGCCCCAGTTGCTTAGAAGACTCAGAGGCTCCTGGTTGGGTCAGATTAGGTGTTTCTCTGAGTTTATGACCTTCAGCTTCATGGTCAATAGCAAGATGGCAGCACAGACACATGGCTGACAGGCCATCATGGCCCAGATATGTGACTGTTGGCTGTCAAGTGATCCAGCATAGGCATAAATGTCATGGTCTACAAAGAGCATTGCTGGACCATCAGCAGCTCCATATCTGAACAATGGTCATCTACCAGTCCCTGTGCCATCTCTAATGGCATCACCTCACTGGTTGCTGAGATAATAATAATAATAATAATAATAATAATAATAATAATAATAGTTTGGATTGATATACCACCCTTCATCACAAGATCTCAGGGTGGTTCACAAGATAAAAATACAAGATAAAATCACAAATAAATAGTTAACAACAAAACATTAACCCCCCTCCCACAAACACATTTAAAAGGCTGAAGAATGGTTGAAGAGGAATGTTTTCACCTGGCACCTAAAGATGTTTAGTGAAGGCACCAGATGAACCTCCCTGGGGAGAGCATTCCACAAACTTGGAGCCACTGCAGAAAAGGCCTGCTCTTGTGTTGCCACCCTCTGGACCTCACAAGGAGGAGGCACACAAAGAAGGGCCTCATATGATGAATGCAGAGTCTGGGCTGCTTTATATGGAGAGAAAGAATCCTTGAGCTATTGTGTCAAATTGTTGACACCGATAGTCAAGTCAGGCTCAAAGATGTTTCTGTTCTCTTTCTCAGTCCCCACTGCCCCAAGCAGACATGCCTTCACATCTACAGTTTTACAGAGTATACTCTGCCTATTGAAATGGGCTCAGTTCAACACAAAAAGGAAATATTTCATTATGTGAAATCTGAAGGTCCGTTTTGAGCAAGCCCTCCAGTTTAGCTACACATTGCTCTCATTGGGCAAAGACATCAATTTCAGTTTCTCTTTTTTTTTTCAATCTGAAATTTAGCTCTCTACATCAGTTTGCATTTTTTTAAAAATCTGCATGAAAATTCACCAGCATTTTAGTGTCAGTTTCTTCCAACACACACACACACACACACACACACACACACACACACACAGACTTTTGTATGCTTAATAGACACATTATTGCAAAGCAGCATTCCATAATAGAATGCATTTTTGCATGACATTTCACTAATATATGCACATATGCACACTTAACCCTAGTATATGCATTTTGTACATATTACTTGCCAGAAGAACTATGTTGCAATATTCAGAGAAGTGCAAATTTCAAACACCGGCTGTTTTGGTTCACATAAAGCTTTATGCGGTAGCTAGACTGGTGACTGGGAGTGGCCGCCGAGACCACATAACACTGGTCTTGAAAGACCTGCATTGGCTCCCAGTACGTTTCTGAGCACAATTCAAAGTGTTGGTGCTGACCTTTAAAGCCCTAAATGGCCTTGAAGTTGTTGAGGAGTTTTTTAGGATTTTACCCCAGGAAATAAACTGCCACAGGGGCCAGATTAAACCAACCAGCGGGCTGGATTAGGCCCCCAAGGCAGACTTGGGACATGCCTGACCTAGACCATATTCACACCATACATTTCAGTTTAAGTAGGGATGGCTGTTTTCCAAAAAAAACAGAACTGTAGTTGGCTAAAGATGCTGAGAGTTGTAAGAAGATTCCTGTTCCCCACTCAGAGCTACAATTTACACAATAAATTCACCTTCTCAGGCAGCCCCTGGTGTTCCTGAATGCAGCCCCTAATCAAAGAGGAAGCTCTTCCCTATGTACCACTGTCGAGGAATATGCATTATTTGCCAATGTGAGAAGGGTAATACCTGTGGTGGCATCCCAGCTATGCAGTGCCAGTGTACTTCATCAAAAAAGAACCGATATGGACTGCCAATGTTTTAAGACCATCTAAAATGACATTCGCTTGGCACCTGCTTCATATAATATTGGCAGGTGGTTAAAAACCTACCCCCCCCTCAGGTTATAATCAACACATTGCGGCTGATTTTCTGAGCTGCTTTGGAACTGCTATTATTACGCTATGCATTGCTTTGTGCTGGATTCTCTCTTTTACTGAATTTGTATGTAGCCATTTTAAATTACATTTTAAATTAAAAGTTTAAAAAAAGAAGTGTACTTGATGCCAATGCTTATATCATTTTGACGCCAAATAATGACATATCTGTTTGCCCAGGCATTTTCAGGGTTGTACAGTGCAATGCTATGTCTACGCAGAAATAATCCCTCTTGAATTCAGTGGGACTTACATCTACAGGATTGCAGTCTCTATGTGTTAATGGCTTAGGGTGAGTAGCCTCCCCTGTGGTTTGAACTGCTCTTGCCATTTAAATTGGTTTTATGCTTTAGGATTGTTTTTATTCCTGTGCAATTTAATGTAATTTGTGAGCTGTACTTTGTGAGCTGTACTTTGATCCACTGTGATGAAGAGCAGGGTATAAATGCCCTTAAAAAAATATCAAACAAACAAACAGAGCTATTTTAGCTTCTCAGTTATAGCATAACAGCAGGTCAGCTCTCTTGAAAAGAGGATAATGTTTCCGCTATCATGGCGAATGTTGATTAATTTACTTTCATTCAAGTGGAACCTAAGAATCCAACTTAAACTTTAGTTTGGGTCATAGGAAATATCATGCTGTTTGACCTTCGCATTTTGCTCGGTGCAGCAGGCTGGAGAGGAGGAGGAGGAGCCATGTAGCAAATAGCAAAGCCAGATTTTTCAAAGCATAAAAGAAAGGGGAAGGGGGAAAAAGCAAAACCAAGAACAAAGGAAACAGCTGTTACAACTGCAAGAAGCTGCACTTACACTTTGAGAAAGTGAATGAAACCAATTACCTGCAGGAGTCTTCAAGTTGTAAACTGGTGTAATGTTTTCTCGGAACACATGTTCCTTCCAAACCACAGGATGATTCCAATTCAGTGACAGGCTTCCTGAAGAGAGCCTGTTTTTCTCAGAGGTGTTCTTTAGAAGTCTTTAAAGATGTCTCCTGTAGGTTGCTCTTTCCATGCAAGTGAGTCACATTTTGCACTCTTCCCCCCTTCAAATCCATCTGATCGGAAAATACCCATCAATCCCCACAACCCAATTTTTGGGGCCAATTCTTACATCATAGAGATGACCAGAACCTCAGAAGGCTTGTTTTCTACTGCAAACTATTGAAGCCTCCAATTATTTTACTTTATTGGTTGTATAGATCGCACCAGCTCAAGGGATTAGCTGGATTAGCATAACAATTTGCTAATTATTCGACCTAATCCCTTCCTATCAGTGTCTTCCAAAAAAATAAGAATGATTTGAATAAATAATATAGTCGGATGCGGGTGGGTTAAACCACAGAGCCTAGGACTTGCCGATCAGAAGGTTGGTGGTTCAAATCCCCATGAAGGGGTGAGCTCCCGTTGTTCGGTCCCTGCTCCTGCCAACCTAGCAGTTCGAAAGCACATCAAAGTGCAAATAGATAAATAGGTACCGCTCTGGCAGGAAGGTAAACGGCATTTCTGTGCGCTGCTCTGGTTCGCCAGAAGCGGATTAGTCATGCTGGCCACATGATCCGGAAGCTGTATGCCGGCTCCCTCAGCCAATAAAGCGAGATGAGCGCCGCAGCCCCAGAGTCGGCCACGACTGGACCTAATGGTCAGGGGTCCCTTTACCTTTACCTTGGATCTCAAATGTTTTGACTCCCGAACAAATCGGCTCCCGAATGATTGAAACCTGGAAGTGAGTGTTATGTTTCTCAAACTGGAAGCCAAGCATCCGGTGCGGCTTCCGATTGGCTGCAGAGCTTCCTGCAGCCAATCAGAATCTGCGCTTTGGTTTCCTAATGTTTTGGAAGTTGAATGGACTTCCGGAACGGATTCCACTCGACTCCCAAGGTACAACTGCACTTGAAACTTTGAACCAAAAATGCTAGTCACATTAGCTCTGCTAGTCAATTAGGATCATTGCATCGAGGAAGCAACACTCACCAAGATACATGAATTCTAGAGAAACAGGTGGATTGGAGCCACACTCAGTCACACTTAAAAGGCAGGGCTTTTGACCAAGTGTAGTGCAATGCTGAGCGTGTCAAGCTAGGACCTGGGTGACCAGGATTTCAATCCTCACTCAACCATGAAGCTCACTGGAGATCTTGGGCAAGTCATGATCACTCGGCCTAACCCACCTCACAGGGTTGCTGTGAGGATAAAATGGGGAGAGGAGAACTCTCAAAGGTTTCTTCTAGGGCATGGGGGAAAGGTGATATGTAAATGTAATTAAATTAATAAATAATACAGGCCAATTGAAATAAATGGGCCTTAAGTTAGTCATGGAGTATGACTCCACTCTTTACTCAATCTGGTGTGTGTTGTGGTGGAACAGCATGAACATTTATGCATTCTTAGAAATGTGGACAGGTTGTAAATTTGGTACTATTTTGTGTGTGTGTGTGTGTGTGTGTGTGAATATTAAGAAACATTTGTTGCAGTCGTTGTTTGGCAGTGGAGGGAAAGGTAGAGGAATGTATTTCCTGCAATGCTTTGCCATCCCAGCATCATGAAGACAATGCACAGAACCATTTGTCTTGCTGAATCAGTGGGGATTAAACACACCAAACTGTGTTGATGAATGCATTTGCTAGCTATTATGATTCCTCGATGAGTTGCGCAATATAAGAAGCAACATGAGGTTTGCGAGACAGCCAGAGAAGTAATTAATCCAGGCTACTTTATTGTTTCCATAAAACAATATGAAAGCAATATAAACCGTTGCTATATGTAATGCAATAGCATAAATAAACTCAAAGTAAAATGAGAAGAATGTGGATTGACAAGGTCCAGCGAGCTCATTGCTGGCTGTGAAACTGGATGCTTTTTCTACCGTTCTGATGAAGCTTGTATTTGTTTGTTTATCATTGATGTGTGCAGGACGAGGAGGGGAAAGTCCTGTTGCAGAAATCCTTGTTAGAAGATTTGTTAGTAGAACACTGCCCATTGTTGAGACTGACTGGCAGCGACTCTTTGGGATTTCAGATGGGGGTCCCTCCCAACCCAACCTGGAGATGCTGGGGATGAAACTGGGATGCTTCACCACTGAGCTATAGTCCCCTTCCTAATAGTAGTCCCTTCCAGGGTGAATAATAACTTCAGGAGGGGTATTTTTTGTTTGGGGGCACAGCACAAGTGGAAAAGGTTAAACTGGTACCCTCCCTGTGTACTGTGGTCCCAATCCCTTCCACCCCTGCTACTTAGAAAACATCACATGAGAACACTTGAGAAATGTGATGATGCTCTTCAAGTCTTGTCTGGTTTGGACCTGAGTCAGCTGGTGTCTGGCCACACATCTCACATCTTGAAACTATGTCTGATGAGAAAGAAAATATAATGTAGTGCTATATAATTTCTATCACCATCAATACGCTCCATGGATGCTGAATCTGGAAACCTTCCCAGGTTTCTCCTGTAGCAGGTGCTAAAACAGCCCCACCCTAGTGGCACTACTAATTTGGAGGAGGGAGTTTCCAGGGATCTGGACACCACACAAAAACTTTGTTCTAAAGCAGTCTTGGGATTCCAGATGTTGTCGGACTACCACTCCCATCATCCTTGAATGCTGCCCCCGCCGGCTATGGATGATAGGAGTTGTACTCCAACAAAATCTGGGGAACCAAGGTTGGGAAAGGCTCTCCTCCTACAGCAGGGAGTAGAAACATTTCTTGGCCCAAAGGCCACATGTCTGGGTAACTTTCTGAGGGACCGGAGGTCAAAGCAGGCAGAGCAGCAAGTTTACATTTTGCCATTGTACAGGAGACTAGTTTCTAGTCTCACTCACTCCCTCACTCCCTCACTCACTCACTCACTCACCTATCCCTCTCTAGCCTCCACCCAGGCAAGAAAAAAGCACAGGCCCCCTCAAGTGTCCTGATTTAATCGGGACATCTCAAATTGACAGAAGCTGTGCTGGCTTCTGATCCCAATCTGGGATGTCCCAATTTTCCAAGAGGCTGCTTCAGGCTGTGCTGCGTCTGGAGAGGCAGGATCCCATTAGCAGGAGGCCAAATATAGCAAAAGAGAGGGGAGGGAAGGAGGGGGTGAGTGGAAGGAGAAGAAGCAGGGAGAGGGGGAGCAATGGAGATGGAGATGGTGCCCCAAACTTTTGTCACAAAATGCTGGAGGGTATGGAAGCATGATTGGAGTTCAAAGCCATATTTCAGCCAGGCAAAAACACTCAAGGAAGGTGCAGAGCAGGACTGATGATGAAGGATGTAACTCAGGGGACCTGGCCTGGGTAAAGCCCTGAAGGCCAGAAAGAGAAGCCCAGGCTTGACATTCCCCACCAGTGCCTGACAACCCTTTAAGGTTTCTCTCTTGCTAGCTAATCTGCAAGTAGCCTCTTGAGACACTTCATTTTCATGTAGCAGGATTATGCAGGTGGTGTGAGCTGAAAGGGACCATTATTATTGTCCGGTCCTTTGTGTAGCTCCCTATTCTTGGTCCGTCTATTCCTGCCCTACCCCCCCTCTCCCATGACACCCTACATATTTGAGATGTCATCACTCAGCCAGATGTTGGAAGCCCCAGCCATCTAAATCCAATTGGCTATTTGGAACTAATTCTGGGTTCCAAGGGTCGCAACTCACGATGCGGAGGTTACCAGAATTAGGGATTATTCGTTCCGAATTGTGCGTTTTTCTATTAATAGGTGTGCCTTGTTAATGCCGCAGGTGTTGGTGGGAAGTGTCCTTTGAAGCATTACCTAATCACCCTCTTTGCAAATCCCTGTAATCCGGCCCTCATAAAATGTACATGGATTATTGATTGAGAGGCCCTCGGGGATCGCTAAAACAAGGTTCAGCTCAAATGCCTGTGTGGAGCAGGAGGTGCGCTGCAGATTCGCTCCCTGGAATGTCTGCCAGGTGTTTGCCGTTTCAACTCCAAAGGAAAGGATAGCGGGAGGGAGGGGTGGGAGGGGGGTTGTTCCCATCCAGGAGGACCAGACTGCCACAGAGGAGGGAGGCAAAAGACTTCAGGAACACGAGCATCAGCGCAAGGCACCGAATGGGGAAAGGTTATAGGGCACACTTCTTTCTCTCCATGGGATCGTTTCACGCGCAGCCATAAAATGAAAGAACAGGAAGATAGATAGATATATATCCCTCTCCCAATTACACCACATGACATGCATTTATGTCTCTGGCACATTTATGAGGAGCGAGGCTTCGCTGTGAGAGCAACTGCATAGGCATGTTGGGATCAATGGAGGGGCGGCAGAGGTAGGAAGCAGCTGAATTCACTGGATCCCATAAAACTCTACGAGATACATGCACGATAGGCAAAGGAAAGGAGGCTTAAGTTTAGCAGGACGCTCATGACTGCAGCTGCAAGATATTAGGCTAATAATAGGAGGAGACTAAGAAGGCTCCCCAAGTCATAAATGTCTATAATTTGTATAGTCAAGACAGTGCGATGAGTGCCCTCCAGGGTAGAGCACATGGCGGAGAAAATAGCTCCCAAGTGAGTTAATGTGAAACAGTAGATATCCTCTAAATTAGTTGCTTCTATTTTTATTTTTGCAATGGGAACATTTTTGCACAGAAAAATATGATACAGTGGAACCTCGGTTGTCAAACATAGCAAAACGGTCTTCCATTCTGGAAGACCGTTCGACTTCCAAAACGTTCGACAACTGAGGCACAATTTCCGGTTGGCAAAATCCATTGAAAAAAATGGAGAAACACACCTCAGAAGCCATTCAACTTCAGAGGCGCGTTTGAAGACGGAAGCATTCACTTCTGAGTTGTCGGCATTCGAAAGCTGAAACGTTCAACTTCCTAAGCGTTCGACAACTGAGGTTCCACTGTACATGGCATCATAGCAGCCAACTCCTAGAGACCACTGCCATTCAAATGGTTTGCATGCACTACTTCATGTGACTGATTATGAGGGGTGGGGCTAACCTGCCCCCCATATTTTATTCAAATTGGCACCCCTGCATAGCATTCTCTTTTGTAGTAGCCGCATTGCTCTTAGTATTCCTTGTATAGTATTCTGTATATGGTTTTTCAAAGGCCAAAAAGCAAAATACAGTGGTACCTCAGGTTACATACGCTTCAGGTTACATACGCTTCAGGTTACAGACTCCGCTAACCCTGAAATAGTGCTTCAGGTTAAGAACTTTGCTTCAGAATGAGAACAGAAATTGTGCTCCAGTGGCGCGGCAGCAGCAGGAGGCCCCATTAGCTAAAGTGGTGCTTCAGGTTAAGAACAGTTTCAGGTTAAGTACGGACCTCCGGAATGAATTAAGTACTTAACCTGAGGTACCACTGTACTAGACATGTATATTCAGAAGTAAGTCCAATTGAATTCAGTGGGAATTGAATACCTCATGTTCATCATCTTACTATAGCACTCAAATTTTAAGAGCTTTCTGAGTTGTTCTAAGGAAAAACAGAGGCATGACAGGGTTAAGGGTTTTTTCCCCAGGTCAGAGCCAGAGCTGCCAGATGGAGAGTTATGAGCTTCAAAACCACTGAGGCGGCCACCGAGGTGTGTAAGCATAGCAGAAGGGACATTCCTCTGTGTCCACTGAGCAGCCATCAAGGGGGAAAGAGGGCTAAACACTTTGCCCAGAGGGAGATGTGCAGCTGCGACTGAAGAAGGCTTGGAGAGAGATAGTCTGCAGTGGCTGGGGAGGAAATGCGACTTTCTGAACTGAAGCCTGTAAATGCCAGCAGATTCGCATGGTAAACTGATGGGGTTGGAAGTCAGGAATGCAACAGGGGCCAAATTTGGAGTGAGGGAATCTTGGGGGCAGGGGGTGAAACTCACTACCAGCACCTGAGCTGGCTTGGATAACCCACATTTCCCACAAGGCCCCAGAACAATTTTACCTAATGATGCACTGACAGTCTTGAAAAAATGGGGCCACTGCTTTTCCCCCAGTAGCCCATGCCAGAGCAATAATGCATCGTCACATTATGCTGCTATAATGGCTTTTAAGGGAAGGGATGGCACCAGTGTGGCTGCTATGAAAAGCTCCTGCAATTTGGAATGAAAGTGAGCACCTCTCTTGTGCTGCCTCACTGACTTCTACTGACAAATCCAATTTCTTTCACGATACCTTTGTCATTACACATCCAATCATTTTTTCCTGGCTGCCAACATCTGCTTTGTGTTGCCCCGAATAAGCATCATAATCACCGTCATTATTTATAGTAATGTGCTAAACCGTAAGAATAACCCATAAAGTACTGAAAGGGTTACGAAACACCTTCTGTAGTTCGAACAAATCCTTAGCTTAATATAGGCAGATGTTTAATAATGTACCTGCATCATGATTATTAGAAAGAATTTGTCCAAAGGGCCTCCAGAAAGATGCATTTGTGAGTCAGGCCATAAAGTTGAAGATTTGAACTATAAAGGATCATTTTCAAGTGTATCATTGACTCTGCATGCAGATTTGTGTCCTTAATCCTTGTGTTTCATAATACTTCAGTTGGCCCAATAAAATGGTGTCACATTAATATCCAGAACACCTCATTATCCTATTTTTTTCTCATGAGAACCCCATAAAACCAAGCAAGCAGTTTCCCCATGACCAAACACCACAATTGAAGCACTGTAAATATATAGGGGCACTTGGCTTGAAGGGAAATATAAAGGATATGAAAGTGTTTGATCTGCTCACACTTTTCCTTATTGTAATTCTCTAGAGAAGCCAAACAAGTTGCCATAAAGTGTGCAAAAGTTGTTAAGGCTGAGCTGAAAATTCTCAGAGGAAGAAATTTGGCTTAGTGTTTGTGTGTTTGCGTGTAAATTCTGTCCCCAGGTCATCATGGGGGCGGGAATGACTGCTATCTCCTCCACTCAAAGCCCCCTGACAGCAACTCTAAGTGATCATAGAATCATAGGAATCTCAGCACAAACATCCATGACAGATGGACATCCAACCTCTTTCTGAAAACCTCCTAGGAAGGAGAATCCATCCCCTCTTGTGGGAGTCTGTTCCACTGCTGAACAACACTTACTGTCAGAAAGTTTTTCTGAATGTTTAGTTGGAATCTCCTTTCTGCAACTTGACAGAGCCGTCTTTTCCATAGGTCTTAGTCGTGCGTCATGCCAGTGCGCTGGCCTCTCAGGGACACCCCAGCAAGTGGGGGAGCTGTGCGGCTTTGCCGGCGGCCTCCCCTTTCCCTGCACACCCACCAGCTGCGCCCCACCAACCATAAGGCTGGCGGGCGTGCAGCTTCCCTCCCAAGCCTCCTCGGGAGGAGAGTGATCCCCACAGAGGCTTAGGATGGAAGCTGTGCCCCATCAACCATATGGCTGGCTGGCACGCAGTTTCCCTCCCAAGCCTCCCAAGCTTCTGTGGGAATCGCTCTCCTCCTGAGGAGGCTTGGGAGGGGCGCAACTTCACTCCCAAGCCTCTGTGGGGATTGCTCTCCTGAAGCAGCATGGGGGAGAGTTGTGCCCCCCCCGGATGGCTGGCAGTGCGTAGCTACGGCCACCCCAACACTATCCGTGGTAATTTGGGGGCACTGGGCGGATATTTGCACCCCGGCGCCGCATCTGCTAAAGATGGCCCTGCAACTTGAAACCATTGGTTCGAGTCCTACTCTCCAGAGCAGGAGAAAACAAACATGCTCCCTCCTGCATGTGACAGCTGTTATGATATTTGAAGATGGCTATCATATCTCCTCTGTCTCCTCTTTTCCAGGCTAAACATACCCAGCTCCTTCAAGTGCTCCTCATAAGGCTTAGTTTCCAGACCCTTGGATCATCTTGGTTGCCCTCCTCTGCACACGTTCCAGCTGGTCAACATCCTTCTTAAATTGTGGTGCCAAGAATTGGACAGAATATTACAGGTGTGGTCTGACTAAGGCAGAATAGAGCGGTACTATTACTTCCCTTGATCTGAACACTATACTTGTGTTGATGCAGCCTAGAATAGCATTAGCTTTTTTTGCTGCTGCACCATACTGTTGACTCATGTTCAGTGGCGTAGCGTGGGGGGTGCAGGGGGGGCCGGCTGCACAACATCTGGGGTTAGGGCAAATCCACGGGTTAGGGGGCGCAAATCCACGGGTTAGGGGGCGCAAATTACTTGCCTTGCCCCGGGTGCTGACAACCCACGCTACGCCACTGCTCATGTTAAACTTGTGGTTCACCAAGACCCCTAGATCCTTTTCACATGTACCGCTACATGTGTTCTCCATGCTATATTTGTGCACCTTGTTCTTCCTGCCTAAGTGCAGAACCTTACATTTGTCCCTATTGAAATTCATTTTGTTAGCTTGCACCCAGATCTCCAATATGTTAAGGCCATTTTGAATTCTGGTTCTGTCTTCTGCAGCATTAGCTACCCCTCCCAGTTTGGTGTCATCTGCAAATTTGATGAGCATCCCCTCAATTCCTTCATCCAAGTCATTTATAAAGACGTTGAACAATAACAGGCCCAGGACAGAACCCCGAGGCACCCCACTTGTCACTTTTTTCCAGGATGACGAGGAACCATTAATGAGTACTCTTTGGGTATGGTCAACCAGCTACAAATCCATCTAGCAGTTACCTTGTTCAACTGAGACTGAGATGGTGCGGTCTTAAGATGCCAACCACTTCTTCTAAATTAAGGGGCTCCACGGAAGCCACCACCCACCCCAAACATTTAGAGCTAGAATTGCCAAATACATAAATATTCTGGTGCTGCAGTTGCCCACTCTAAAGTTTTTTTGTCCTTTCCCCAGTAGTCATGGGATCTTTATTGGATACAGCCGGATGTTATTAGAGTAGGATGGAGAATACACAGTTACAAAATCCCCATTCAGACTGCATTGCTGGTTGTTTTATTTTTATAATGGATTTTAGGTTAGGGCTTTGTCAGATGGCTGTGGTGGTTGCCCGAGAGTAACCAGACAGGACTCCAACCTGTCTTTTACAGGCTTTATTCTTGGTGCAAACTATGTGAAGAGCGTTGTAAGTTCATGTCTGTCTCAATCAGTGGCAGAATCTGGGAGTGGTCGGTCTTTGTACCTCCCCCAGCATAAAAGTCACGTCACCCCCAGCCTTTTCCGCCCCTCCCTGTGCTGAAGACTACTGCGCAGAATGGGCGCTGGCAAGGGCACGCTCCCCGCCTCTCCGGCTTGCTCAGGCTCAGTGTTAAGGCTCTCCCTAGGATCCCCTTGCCCCTGAACTTCTTCTCCACTGGAGGTGGGGCTTTCCTCCCAAGTGCCCTTCCATCTCTCGTCTCTGAGCTGATGGCAGTTCCCTGACAGGCTTTAATTCTGTTTTTAACTTTGAGAGCAGCCCTGGGATCTCCAGGAAAGGCTGGATGCCAGGGTGGGAGGAAGAGGAGGAGGAGGAGGAGAACAACAACAACAACAACAACAACATCACTGGGTAACTTTTGGCCAGTCGCCATTGCTCACTGTTACCTAATTTACGTGGTTGTAGTTAGAATAGACTGGGATCAGATACACTTCCCAGAGGAAACTCATTCCTCTTCTATCTTTTCACTAGGAGGAAAGGAATGATTTTTGATTTCTTTTGCCAAATTTATACTCTTCTGTTCCATTTAGAGCGATTTTACTTGTTTTATAATTGCGATGGTTTCATCTGCTTTTAAAATGGTATTTTCCCTCGCTGTAACCCGCTGTGGGATCTTATGGTGAAAGGTGGAGTGAGCAATCTTAAAAATAAATAAATAAGTACTATAAACAAATAGGCTGCGAGCAGCCACAGTTCCTCACCTCGTTTCCTGATGCCATCTCAGACGGCTTCACTTGATGCTTCCAACATCCTAATTAAGGGCATATTGATGTCCCTTTGGGAGTAAGTCAGTTAACAAACACCATACGGCATGTCACTCGCAAACCATTCGCCCCGAGAATGAGAAGAGGCTGGTGAATTCCCTAGGAAAGACTCAAATGTACCTGTTAATGGGCAAAGCATTAAGATGAGTGGGGACCCCTCAGTTAATGATCTTAAGCTTCCAGGAAATGTCAGAACCAAAGACCTGTTTATTTATCTAATGCCCTTTCCGGTATCACATTAAGACTCCCTTCCCATTTGAAAGCGCTCATAAGCAACAGAAAGTAGTTGCAACTAAATGACTTAGCTCTCAACAACAATCTTATAAGCATTTGGGAGGGGGCTCAGAGGGAAGGGGAGAAAGCGGAAAGGAAAAGTAGTAAAATTAAAAGGTGCCACCAGCTTTTTGTGAATGCTGTGTTCATTGATCTCTAGATTTGGGTTGAATGAAAATGGCCTCCAAAAGTTCTCCACATTATTTGAAGCATTCATGGTGGGGCGGGTGGAATTTTGTCAGATATGAAACGGGGAGAGAATCTCAGATATTTTCCCCTGGAAAATTCTCCTCTGAGAAATTCAGGCTCATGTATCGTTGGATTAAGCTTTATTTCCAGTTCATATTGGTGGATGAAGTAAGCCATGGCTAATATAGGGGAACCGGAAAGAGTGAAGGGGCACCTCTGTTGCTTCCTTGAACAATATTAACATGAGATTAAACGATATTAAGACTGGTCCCACAGATGGTGAACTTGGGCGGACCATTTCACTGAATGTTCTCCAGGAGAAATCCCTCCTACAGTTCAGGAGAATATCAAAAAAATTACCCCAGAGGAATTCCTTCTTGTCGGATTTGCCTGAAAGGAGGATGGAGAGATGTATGTTGTGTGTGTAATATCCTTTGATTTTTATCCTGACTGCAATGTAAAAAGGTGAAAGTCCACTCACTTTTGCAGCTGCCCCTGCCCACTTCCAATATGTGGCCCCCCAGAAAGTTGTCCACAAGGGCTTGAAAAGATTTCCCACCCTTGCTATAGAAGAAGGGTGGATTCTAAACATTTAAAATAAAATAAAACAATTCATAAAACCAGTTCAAACTGGTATGCGTAGGATTTGCAAACATAACATAAGACAGGGACCCTGTACTTTTAATAGTTGTTTTGGTGAGGGGAAAAAAACCCCCAACATTAGGCAAAAAAATCCCTCCAATGCACCACTTTAAAAACATCCAGGCTTCTTATCCTCCAGCACATCTGATGACCTCATTGAAACAGACACCAAACATTAAAATGCCCTCAGTCAAATGATACATCTCAGTTGAAACACAGACACAGAGTTTGGTGAGAGTTCCAGCTTATTTACTTATAATTAATTATTATTATTTAGGTTTACACTCACAGAATAATGGGTTTCAGATATGAAGGAGGGAGGGGGCAAACAGCTTTTGTTTTGTTGAGTCGGGACTGGTTTGTATGTGTCTACATGAGGTGTGTGTGTGTGTGTGTGTGTGTGTGAGAGAGAGAGAGTGGATTTCATCTTTACTATGGATGTGGCAAGGATTTGGTTTCCTCACTTGTTTCTTTAGCCTTAACCAATTTAAACACACTAATCTTTATTGTCCTGAGAGTGCAGCACACAGTAAAAACCGAGGCTCTGATCCAACACCAACAAGAATCGCAATACAAAGCCTTCGATTAGCAACAGTGAAACAGAATTATGCCTCTTTAAATTGCTTAAAAATAATAATAATACAAGAAGCAATTCTTCCAGGGTAACATTTCAACTATTTATATGCTGCCAAAATCAAGTAACTGATATTCCATAGGTACCCAGTGTAAATTGTAGGTGAAATGTAAACTGTAATGTCAACACCAGTAATATTTCTCTTTTTCTGTTCAAGAGCTACAACGCACTACTGTTCAGGATGTGCTTGTGTGCTTCTCTTGGGCATGTAGTTGGCCACTGTGAGAACAGGATACTGCCCTTGAATATCTGAGAAAATTCTGTTTGCAGGTTGAAACTCTTGTGTCCAGAGTTATGTACACTTAGGCTGAGGTATGCACACTTTCCTGTGCGTAAATCCCATTGAACACAGTGGAGCTTACCTGTGAGTTGATATCCACAGGCTTGCCTTGTTGAACTGTCATTGAGGAACAAGCTTGAACTGCAGAGGTTATTAATAGTGTTTTAATCCGATTGTTGTCAGTGCACATGGCATTTTACAGAATTCCCTTGGCAAAAAAATAAATAAATGATTAGTTCCATCACCCAAAGCAGCATATATAATCCCTGCCCTTGAAACATGTCAAACACCTCAAAATTATTAATTTTCCCTATTTCAGGGAAAAACTTGTTACTGAACCTCACATTGAAACATAAGCTGGCACAGAACCCAATAAAAGAATAAAGAGGTGATCAAAAGTTTATTGACCTGCTAATAGTAAAACTACAGTAATTAACTGCAGATGGCAGAGGATCTATAAAGTTAGCCAACATGCTTTGGGACATTAAGGCTGCAACCCTATACCCATTCTTACCTGGGAGTAAGTCCCCTTGAGGTCAATGAGGCTTACTCCTGAGTAGACATTATAAGCTTGCACTGTAAGGGATGTATGCATTTAATTACAGTTTTACTGTTTCAGTTAATATGCTGTTTTCATTTTATTATATAATATACCACTGAGGTATTGTTTTATTATAATTCAACTATGGTTTTACAGCAGATACCATTTGCCCACTTCTGCAGTCCTGGAGTTGAAACAACCCCCTGCCCCAGTTCTCCCAAGCAAAAGTAGAAGACAGATATTATCCAAACAGAGTGAATATTTGGTCTTCAGCATTGATCTCTGCTGTCTGAAATGGAAATGTAAGAATGTAAGAACACAAGAAGAGGCCAAAGGGTGATCTATCACAGTATCATATTGTTGGGGGGGGGGCAACCAGATGCCTAGGCAAAGCCCACAAGCAGGACCTGAGCACAAGAGCCGTCTCCCCTCCCGTGGTCTCCAGCTACTGGTATTTCAGAAGCATTGCTGCCCCTCACCATGGAGAACAGAGTATAGATATCGCAGCTAGTAGCCACTGATAGGCTTACCCTCCATGAATTTGTCCAATCCTCTTTCAAAACCATCAAAGATGGTGGCCACCACTGCTTCTTGTGGGAATAGAATTCTGCAGTGCTGTGTTTTGCCAGTCGTGAATTTTACACCCCAAATCTATCTATTTATTTACTTCAGCTTTCAACAGAAATCTCTCAGTTTACAAGTCCCAGCAAAAAAGCAATCAACATAAGAAATGCAATAGGAAAGCCACATGCAAAACTAAACAACACTACTGCTAAGAGTCACAATCAATCACCACCATCATGACAACAGGATTCTATCGGGTTTTGCAATGACCTGGTACACATCTGGCCGATATAGTGCCCTCCAGATGTAGCTGGACTCCAACTCCCACTGGCTCCAGCCAGTATGGCCGTTGGCCAGGGATGATGGGAGTTGTAGTCCAACCGAGTTCAGGAGGGCTCCACATTGCCTACATTTAACTAGCAGTTTGTTCCCCTTTCTGATCTTCCTTTCACATCCACTTGATCTCGTGCTCTCCCTTCTTGTATCTCCTTTGCCTAGGAAAGTAGGAAACAATGAAATGAGAACTTGCCTTGGTTAGCTTCAGTTAAAAACCGATATAAATGATTTGGTGAAAAATGATACTTTGGAGCTGTGGAAT
Source organism: Podarcis raffonei (assembly GCF_027172205.1). NCBI lineage: Eukaryota > Metazoa > Chordata > Lepidosauria > Squamata > Lacertidae > Podarcis > Podarcis raffonei. The sequence continues at coordinate 94,926,028 of NC_070604.1, read as the reverse complement.
CCACCCATGTGGACATTCTTGGGGTGTGTGTGTGTGTGTGTGTGTGTGTGTGTGTGTGTGTGGTGAAATACCCTTCCTGAACAAATATGTTTGAATTTGGGGTAGAAACAGAATGTGGGCAGGGCAATCTCATTCATACTCGCAAGAACATTCACACAAATGGTTCAGCACTTCCCCTTCCCTCTCCCCCCCAAAACTGGCAAAAAAATGTGACAACATTATTATTATGATGAACAGCAGAATAAAAGTGTACTAAATAAAGCATGTCGAATTTATCTGGACAAAACGCTCGTGCTCAATTCAACATCAAAATGAATTATTTGTTTTCACATCATAGGGGGATTTTCTTTAAGTACGGATTAGCAATGGGCTGTGACCACCTGAATCATTCTTAGGTTGTCATTGCTGTGACAGTGGGAATCCTGGCTAACCCGGGGATAACACTTTCTCTTAGGGAGTTGGTGTGGTGCTACTGCTGCTGCATGCTCTCAATAGGCAAGATCCAATACGCTCCCAAGCAAACCCTAGACTGACCTTTGACTCTTCCTCTGAAATATGACCATAAAAATAATGAGTCTGTAAACTGCTTTTGGCAATTATATCATTCCTGGAATGAAAGGACATTGTCATTAGCATGCGGCTTATGGACACCAGCTTGCTGGGCTTGGCTTGCAGCCAAGCTGGGAAAGGGAGCTGGATTTAAAAAACTGACACAGGTTCAATGGGATAATTAGGCAGGTTTTGTTTGAGTTTGTTGATCTAAATGTGCAAGAGATTAGCCTTTCCCCTTTCAGCTCTGGGTAATGATCACAGCTAACAGGTGGCAAGCTAATGGCAGAACATGAAAATAATACTTTGTTTCCTGGTACCTTTCTTTGTTGTTTTTCCACAGGGGATTTCTTCAACATCTTCCAACCAACAGACAGCATTTGGCTGTCCCCTTCATGTCCTTGCTTCCTTCTTGCTTTTGGATAATTTCTTTTTCCTATCTGGAAAAAAGAAAAACACCATCCATACCATCCATTTCAATCTGCAGTTTTTAAAAACACACGCTCCAAAATGCACCCCCAAATGACAAATGTTTACAAGATGGCCCAAGGACTGCCTTTAATAGTTTAAACAGGTGTGAGCAACCTTTAGCCCTCCAGATGTTGCTACAACTACAGTTCTCATTATCCCCAACCACTGGCCATGCTTGCTGGGCTGATGGGAGTTGTAGTTCAGCAACATCAGGAGGGCCACAGGTTCCCAATGCCTCTTTTGAAAGTTCCCTCCACAAACACAGATTGCAGCTGCTCTAAGCAGCAAGAATGGCCAGTTGCTACTGGGACTGGACACAACTAGGTAGGGCTAGGAGAGAGCCTTGTCTGAAACTTCAGAGAGCTGCTGCCAATCAGTGCAGACAATACTGAGCTAGATAGACCAACGGTCTGACTTAGTAGAAGGCAGCTTCCTATGCCCCAAATGCCACTGGAGTGATGGGACATGCCAATATATAACATCTTTCCCAGGGATATTGTACAAAAAATACATTGTTGGTTTGTTTAATTTTAAAATTTTCTGTTTTACAATTTAGAATATTCGTTTAAACAACCTTAAAATATCAATGACCTCCCTTCTTCTCTCCCCATGGTTCATTTTGCATAGCATAAATCCCTGCATATTTTATATAAACTAAACCATTCAGTATTCCATCATTACTTCCATCAAAGATTATTTACACTGTTGAATTTATCTTAATGCTGCCAACGTTTTCAATTGTACGCAGTTCCCCCTCATATATTCAATAAACATTTTCCAATCTTTTTAAAAGAATGTTTTTCTTAGTTCTCTTATTCTGTAAGTTAGATCTGCAAGCTGCGCATATTCCATCAGTCTAAGTTGCCATTTTTCTTTGGTTCGGACCTTGCTCATTTTCCATTTTTGGGCTAACAAAACACGGGCTGCCATAGTGGCATACATAAATAACCTTTTTTTGACACCTGGGAATTTCCATCTGAATTATCCCCAATAAAAATAACTCTGGTTTTTGGTTTTGGAAAGGTGCTTTTAAACATTTTTTTCAATTCATTATCAATTACTTCCCAATCATATTTTACCCTTTTACAGTTCCACCACATATGAAAGAACGTACAAAAAGATACATAGTTTAAACCAACCTTCACCAGCCTTCCAGAGTACCTTCCATATGTTTTGGACTACAACTTCCATCAGCCTTAGCCAGTGCAGCACTGGGCTGGTGAAGATTGATTTAAATATTCTGATGGTTTGAAGACTCTGGTATTTAATCCCAAAGGTTTGACGGTTCAGTCATCATTTATGGGCTATGCAGTCAAATTCCACTCAGCCAACAGTTGTTTGCCATCCTGCTTGCAGCTTACTTTCAAAGATCTGAGAACCATTATATCACGATCACCCTGGAGCCTTTAGGCCCCTAAGCTAAACATGACCAGCTCTTCAACCTTTCTTGCTATCTCTTATCGTTGCTGCTCTTGTTTGGGATGCTCAGCAGCTTCTCAAATTGCACGGGCCAATGTTGTGCGCAGCGCTCCAGCTTCTGGGCCGTCGCCAAGTCCTGTGGAATAATATATTCCTAATACTTAGATACATGTGCTTCTGATGAAGCCCTCATAAAGATCGCTTTCTTTTTAGAGCAATAATTTCTGCGTCGTGGTTGCCAAAGGCCTTTGCAATTCTTACCGCGCTTAAAGCCACAAAGAAAACCTGTAGATGGATTAGGAGGAGAGAAGAACCCCTTTCAGGCATTTTTTTGAATGTGTGAAGGGGGAGGGAGGGAGATCAATTGCACTGACATCCACACATTCATCTGAAGGTCGGGACAAAGAGCGTCTCCACCCCCATCGTTCAGCCCAGACACTGAGGTCCAGCTCCGAGGGCCTTCTGGTGGTTCCCTCATTGCGAGAAGTGAAGTTAAAGGGAACCAGACAGAGGGTCTTCTCGGTAGTGGCGCCCGCCCTGTGGAACGCCCTCTCTTCAGATGTGAAGGAAATAAGCAGCTATCTTCTCTTTAGAAGACATCTGAAGGCAGCCCTGTTTAGGGGAGTTTTTAATATTTAATGCTGTATTGTTTTTAACACTTGATTGGAAGCTGCCCAGAGTGGCTGGGGAAACTCAGCCAGATGGGCGGGGTATAAATAATAATAATAATAATAATAATAATAATAATAATAATATATTATTATTATTATTATTATTATTATTATTATTACATCACCTTTCCCCAACCTGGTGCCTTACCAATTGCTGGAAACTGCAGGAGATGAGCCACTGCCATGATCCAGAAGGTTTTTCTTAGATGCTTTGGACTGCAATTCCCATCATCCCTGACCATTGGCCACACTGGCTGGGACTTGGAGTACACACAGGGTTCTCTTAAGAATGTAAGAAGGTGCAGCAATCCTAAACTGAGTGATGAGATTTCACCCACCACTGGTAGCCATATTCACTCACCACACATAAAATAAGTCCTGTGACAGTTTCAAAAGTGTATGGCCACATCAACCTAGTTGGCTTAGTCTGCCCCATTACTCACCTCAGCATTCAGAGAACAATAACTTACATGCCAATACTGATTTTAATTCATTTGAATCTTTCGCTCTTTTGACAAGGCAAGTATAGCCTGGTGTTAAACCACAGGATTTTGGGTTTCTTAAAGTAGTTCGTGCCTTCCATCATGTTCTCAGGTACTTTTTGCTCACCATGCAATTGTCAAAAGCAAAAGTAATAACCAGACAGAGATATGAAATAGGGGGATTTCCAGCTAAATATAATGTGATGGACATGGTTTGAATATATACTGTTGGAGTTATTCCAAGGCTATGTTATGTGAAGAAACAGGAATAGCTGATTCTTAAACAATGTCTACAGTTACCAAAAATCACAACATGGGAAGATAACTGACTCGTGTTGCTTTGTTTCAGTCCCATAGGATTCTTCCACAAAGAGAAATTAATACCATCAATTCTGAATTATGCTTTTAAAACTCCCACAGTTTAGAATGAGGGGTGAATAAGCTTAGAATGAAGGTTCAAAGGCACCTTCTCGGTGAGAGAAAATAGTGTGAAGAAGGTGCTATTAAGATCCAAAGGCGGAAAGGCTATTTCCACCTCAGGGCTTTCCCCAAGAGCCCAAGAGATGGAGGAGAAATTTGACCTGGTCTGCATTTAAAGGTGAGTCTACCTTTGGCAAACTGCAGGTTTGGAGGTGAGGCAGATCACTGATGCCACTGGGTGCTTGGGGAGGGGTGGGGTATTTCTTTGGTGAGGAAGTGTTAATGTCTCTTCCTGCACTCTACTGTTCCGAACTTGCTGTTGAAGGTTGGGGAAAGATTCGTGTCTCCATCAATGAAGCATTCAGTACCATGTGCCATTGGCCTCTAGAATCCTGGACAACCCTCCTGCCCCCATTAATGGAGAACAGCAATGACTAAATTGCCGGATGGGAATATGAACACACAACTGGTGCAGCTGAATAAGTTGGAGAGTCCACAACCAGCAGCTGAGGTTGAATACCCTGGTTGAGGAGCTTTGACATAACACATGGAGAGTGAAGGCATGAGGCAGATGAGTACCCAGATGTGTATTTTACAGATGTTCTTCCCTCTGGGTCTTGCTGATGAATGGAAGATCCCAGCTGCTCCCTGACAATGAATACACAGGTACCTTTCAATTTTGAATGTGTATTAATGTACAGCTTCTTCCACTATCTGGGGCTTGCTGCTCACATGTAATTAACTGTGCACAATAATAGCTTAGAAGCAACCAAAGCCATTAATCTGCTCAGATCTGTTCAGATAAAGAGGGGATTTATTAATCTAGAATCTTCTCACTTTCTATCCAATACACATAGCCCCTCTTCTTAAAGAAGGCTTTGCCTGCTCGAAAACCTAAAACCATAAATATCTTCCACTGGGAACTCTAACAATGGTTTGAGATTTGGTCCAGGAAATAAATAAGCACCAGGTGTTGCAAGCAGCTTGTTTTAGAGGCCTCTATAAGAGATTCCGAAAAATCCTTACGGTGTCTCTGATAATATATTGCTTAATAATGTCGTCAGCTCCCTATACTTCCCCTTTAGAGGAAAATGATGGATGGTGATTTTATGTTACATAATGAAGTCATCCAATGATCCCCGTACTCTATAGAGGATTTTAAAGCAGCCCTATAAGGACACCAATGCAAAAGAGGCAATAAAGAGGGAAAACAGTAAATACTAGCTGATTGGATCCAATTGTCATACTCAGGAGGCGACCCACTGAAATCAACTAGCTTAAGTCCATTTATTTCAATGGGTCTACTTCAGAGCATTTTTTTGGGTGTTGCTACAACCCTGTGTGTTTTAGAACTGCAAGGCTGCAATATGGAGATTTTTGCACATGAAATGTGAAGTTTTCCATGGAACTGGTGATAGGGGGGAGGGGGGCTATAAATAATTCTACTAAAAAGATGCAATCTCTTCCTCATAGAGGAACAGCAGTTTAATTCCAAGAAATGAAAAGACTGAGCACATGTGTACAGTCAAATTAGATGCACTTAGGCTCAGTGAATGTGTTATACTGAATGCGTTGGCCGGGGAAGGGGGGCTGCAGGCGTGATCCTGTTCTTTCCCATATACACATCAACTGTTCTACAATATAATATGTGTACAAAACCAGAGTAATCTTGAATCAGAATAAAAATAAGCATGGAAAAGCAAATGACAGCTTTTTGATCCAAGATAGTATCCAAAATCCCAGCTTTTTTCAGGGACACAGAAAATTAAAAACATGATTTCGTGGACATTTAGCGTGATTTTCTCAGTGAAATCAACAGGGCTTTGAGGCTGCAGTGTTGTCCCCACTGACCTGGAGCTACATTCTAGTGAAGTCAATGGGACTGACCTCTGAGTAGATATACAGGATTGCGCAGCAAATTGCTTGCACCTTAAGTAAGTATGGAATCCTCCAGCCACTAAAGTTAGTTCTGCAGAGCCAGTTAAATGCATAGGACTGTACCAATTGTTGGGCACAGGTATAATAAATTTACTGAATGCTTAATCTTTGGGCCAAATGAAATGTGATGTTAATTACATGAACATGTGCTTTTTTGCAGGGCTTTTTCCCCCAGCCAGAACCCAGTTACAGCACCTTTGCTCTGGTTCACCAGAAGTGGCTTAGTCATGCTGGCCACATGACCCGGAAGTTGTACGCTGGCAAATAGAAGAGGAAGAAATGGAGGCAGTGAGAGATTTTACTTTCTTGGGCTCCATGATCACTGCAGATGGTGACAGCAGTCACAAAATTAAAAGACGCCTGCTCCTTGGGAGAAAGGCGATGGCAAACCTAGACAGCTGATCGCCGAAGAATTGTTGCTTTTGAATTATGGTGCTGGAGGAGACTCTTGAGAGTCCCATGGACTGCAAGAAAATAAAACCTATCCATTCTTAAAGAAATCAGCCCTGAGTGCTCACTGGAAGGACAGATCCTGAAGCTGAGACTCCAATACTTTGGCCACCTCATGAGAACAGAAGACTCCCTGGAAAAGACCCTGATGTTGGGAAAGATGGAGGGCACAAGGAGAAGGGGATGACAGAGGACGAGATGGTTGGATAGTGTTCTCGAAGCTACCAGCATGAGTCTCCCTAAACTGCGGGAGGCAGTGGAAGACAGGAGTGCCTGGCATGCTCTGGTCCATGGGGTCACGAAGAGTCGGACACGACTAAACGACTAAACAACAACAACAATAGGGATATATATATATATATATATATATATATATATATATATATATAGTATTTAGTAGGATATATAGGGGCGCGGGTGGCGCTGTGGGTTAAACCACAGAGACTAGGGCTTGCCGATCAGAAGGTCAGCGGTTCAAATCCCCGCGACAGGGTGAGCTCCCGTTGCTCGGTCCCTGCTCCTGCCAACCTAGCAGTTCGAAAGCACGTCAAAGTGCAAGTAAATAAATAGGTACCGCTCTGGCGGGAAGGTAAACGGCGTTTCCGTGAGCTGCTCTGGTTCGCCAGAAGCGGCTTAGTCATGCTCGCCACATGACCCGGAAGCTGTACGCTGGCTCCCTTGGCCACTAAAGCAAGATGAGTGCCGCAACCCCAGAGTCGGCCACGACTGGACCCTTTACCTTTACTGCAGGATGAAAACACTTAAGAATGCACTTTTGAACACTCAGGTGTTGCACGCACTTACCAAAAATCTGTTTCTTCTTCATGACAGAGTAACTGAAGGTTGTGTTTAAAAGAGCCCTGGAGTTTAAAGCAGGAATTAGACACCCATTAAATGGTTTAGTAATTATTTTATTTTATTTGCTTATTTTCGTCAAAGGAGTCCAGACTGTTTCAATTCAGATTCTTTAGTTCATGGGTCTTTTGGTACCATTGTGTCTCTCTGGTTGACTAATCTGGTGGGGAGTACATTTATTTGAAAAAACAATGCTTGAACATCCAGCCATTGGACCTGATGCCTATAAAATATTTTCGTTAGGTCTGGAGCCTCTCAGGGGTAAACTTACAGGTGCTAAAGACAGAACAGCTGCAACAAGTGATGGATTTAGGGAATGGGGCTGCATTTTAAAAACCAAGATGACCAAATGATACATTTTACAATCAAAGGCTCAGCTTATGTTAAAGATTAGAATGCCTTTATAAATGTTTCTCTTCTTCCCCTGGGGCTTTTAAAAATCAGCAAAAGGGCAGCTAACTCAAGACTAATGACCAAAGGATGTGTCTATTACTTGCAAATTTCAGACTCACCGAAAAGTGGTAGGATAAACTGATTAACATACACATGTATATTGACCAAATTCATAATAAATAGTTCATATGAGAGCTTCAAGCTAATGATATGAGATTATTTTTTCTGAAAATTATTTCTAACATTTACATTGCACTCTTCAATGCCTAATCAAAGCAACATATATTATATTATATGTAATTATATGTTACATTATATATATATATATATATATATATATATATATATATATATATATATAAATATTATTATTATGTTATGTTATATTATTGTTATATTCTTCTTCTTCTTATATTGTTATGTGCCACCCAATCTCCAAAGCAGTGCAAGATTCCAGGAGTCCAGGCACTTACTTGGGGTTCACGTTTCCTTTGCAAATGGAAACACAGCAGAAACTGTGGTGTCTTTATCAAATATATGGTCTATTTACACATGTATACAATCTGAGCCTATGTTGCTGGGGCTTCCAGCTTTACACTCCAAGAGGGACCCGCTTCTCCCATGGCCACAGTCCTAGATTCATCCTGTCAGCCCACATGGTGCTCTGATCCCCCATCCTCAGCTTGCCATGTTTAACAGGCTGACACTTTTCAGCTGGGTCTCATTTTGTGGAGAAAATCTGCAGCCAAAATGACAATTTATGTTTACTGTATAAAGGGGTTAAGCCTCACAGAGAGCTGAATTCCTAGAGAGGACACCTCTGTGATGCCATTACCTGGGGAACTTAGACAAAGGATTTTAAGCCCTACTATTTTCTCCTTACCTCTTTTTCATTTGCCTGTTGATGGGAATGGGAATGTTGTTTGCTCTTTCCAGAAAGCACGCAGTATCTTAAGTACTTAGGTATGTAGAAAGTAACTTATAAATATCACTGCACTGCCTGCTTCATATTCTTCACTGTTTCTATGCTAAATCCTGACAAGACTTAACATGTGAGTAAACATTTAATGATTGTAATAAAGGAAACTTTGTTTGAATTATGTGTATGTTTGATCATTTCTGCTGTAAATTTTAGTAACTGTAAATAATGCTTATTAGTACTACGATGGTTTGTAATTGCCTTAGATGGTTTCCCAATGAAGTATGTTTAGAAAGCATAGAAACATTTATTAATAACCATGTATCCCTATTCACTTGAAACCAACAGTTGCTGGTCTCTCGGCTGAGCTAATGGAGAGGCCTGCAGACCAATCTCTCCCTCTGCCATCTATTCCCTGCTATAAACATCAGAAGGACACCCATCACTCTCTGCTTGTGCTCCCTTCTTGGGCATATTGGTCTACTGTCTGTAAGGAAAATGATGAGTGATGTATATGGTTGGGTTGACTCAGCATGTCTGTTCTTATGTTTGTAAGAATTATCTCCGTACAGTTTAATGGCAGAACTTAAAGAGAGAAACAGCTATTTGTTTGTTTGTTTGTTTGTTTGTTTGTTTGTTTTGGAGGAGTGGGGAAGAACCACATTAGTAACATCAGTCAAGCCAAGAAAATGGTCAGCACAAATCTGGATATTGGACTGTTAGCATTATTTTTTTTTCCATTTTGAGAAAAATCACATGGCTTGCCTAATTTATTTCTGATTTTTCTTCTTCCATAAATAACTTTTGTCAAGAAAGCAAAGTCCAACTGTATATTTATAATGTTGGGTTTTTAAAAAACCCCCACCAAAAATGCACATAGAAATGTCCTTATATCATATTCTTCCAAAATTCTTTTATGTACTTTATAAACACTATTAATCATGCAGAGCACATGTTGGTGGTGTTAGCTGAAGCACGCAACTTGGGTTTGGAAAGTTTGGAGTCATAATGCTTTTGATTGTAAAGTCAACATCTCTGCATTTACCCTATCAAAACAAATGGCTAACTGGCCTCCTTTTTTATTTATTTAAATGCACCACACACACAGAGAAAGAGTAGTTTTTCCAGGAGACCCCATGTGTTAGCTGAATCTGATATCAGCAAAAGGAAACATGGAGCAACATGCATAACATCAGAAAAAGCTGAATGGGAAGGATCAGGAAAAGTATTTCCTTAGACTATTTCAGAATTATTTGATAGATGTATTTCATTGACTCTTGCCAGCCACCTTAAGAGTGCAGATACATTAAATAAATGCTAAACAAATAATAATACATATATAAGGAAATGTCAGAAGAATGAAGAAGACAAATGGACCCATGCCAAACTACAGAACAGAAAGCATTTCTTTTGTACAGGATAATTCTGAGAATCCACAAGCAGTCTTAAGAACCCCTCTCATCACATCCATTCTCTTTTTTTTTTTTTAAATATTTTTATTCAAGAATTTTTCCATAACATACATAAACATACAAAGACAAAAACAAAACAAAAAACATGTACCATTTCATATCCTGATTTCTTATACCTTCCTTCCCCGACTTCCTCATGCCTCCCTTTTCTGTATTCCAAATTCTTATCAATTACTCAGCAAATCTTCCCTTATTTTAATTTAAGTTTAAACTAATCTTCCTTATTCTCCTTGTCTTAACCATTACTAATAGTAACCGTTTACTTTCCAGTCCATCATTATTCTAACTTTCATTAACTTTGTGATATTTCTTTAGATAGTCCTTGAATTTTTTCCATTCTTCTTGCGCTGTTTCTCTTCCCTGGTTTCGGATTCTGCTCGTCATTTCTGCCAAACCCATGTAGTCTATCACCTTCATCTGCCATTCTTCCAGTGTGGGTAGATCTTGCGTCTTCCAGTACTTCGCAATGAGTATTCTAGCTGCTGTTGTAGCATACATGAAAAAAGTTATGTCTGTCTTTAACACCCCTTGGCCGACAATACCCAAGAGAAAGGCCTCTGGTTTCTTGGTGAAAGTATATTTAAATACCTTTTTGAGTTCATTATAGATCATTTCCCAGAATGCCTTAATCTTCGGGCACGTCCACCAAAGGTGAAAAAATGTACCTTCCTTTTCTTTACATTTCCAACATTTATTGTCAGGCAAATGGTAAATCTTTGCAAGCTTGACCGGGGTTATGTACCACCTATAAATCATTTTCATAATATTTTCTCTTAGGGCATTACATGCCGTAAATTTCATCCCGGTGGTCCACAACTTTTCCCAATCAGCAAACAAAATATTATGACCAATGTCCTGAGCCCATTTAATCATAGCTGATTTAACTGTTTCATCTTGTGTATTCCATTTCAGCAGCAAATTATACATTTTTGACAAATTCTTAGTACTGGATTCTAACAATTCAGTCTCCAATTTGGATTTTTCCACCTGGAAGCCAACTTTACTGTCCAGTTTAAACACTTCATTTATTTGGTGATAATGCAACCAATCTCTCAACTTCCCTTTTAGTTTCTCAAAACTCTGCAATCTCAGTTTGTCCCCTTCCTTTTCCAAAATTTCCCAGTATCTTGGCCACTTAGACTCCATATTTAACTTTTTAACTGCCTTAGCTTCCATTGGCGACAACCACCTTGGAGTTTTGTTTTCCAGCAAATCTTTATATCTAACCCAGACATTTAATAATGCTTTTCTGACAATATGGTTTTTAAAACTTTTATGTGCTTTAACCTTGTCATACCACAGATATGCATGCCACCCAAAAATATTGTTAAAACCTTCCAAGTCCAAAATGTCTGTGTTTTCAAGAAGCAGCCATTCTTTCAGCCAGCAGAAAGCTGCCGCTTCATAGTACAGTTTAAAGTCTGGCAGGGCAAACCCCCCTCTTTCCTTTGAATCCGTTAATATCTTAAATTTAATTCTGGGCTTTTTGCCCTGCCAGACAAATTTAGATATGTCTTTTTGCCACCTCTTGAAACAGTCCATTTTGTCCATTATTTGCAGTGCTTGAAACAAAAACAGCATTCTTGGCAATACATTCATCTTTATAACTGCAATTCGACCTAACAAGGAAAGCTTTAAATTTGACCAAATCTCCAAGTCTTTTTTCACTTCTGTCCAAGTTTTTTCATAATTATCTTTAAATAAATTCACATTCTTAGCTGTCATGTTTATACCCAAATATTTCACTTTTTTAACCACAGTCAACCTTGTCTCATTCTGAAACCTTTCTTTTTCAACCTGTGTTAGATTTTTCTCCAATACCTTTGTTTTTAACTTATTCAATTTAAATCCTGCCAATTGACCAAACTCTTGGATTATTTCCAAAACTCTTTTCGTACTAGCTTCTGGCTCTTGCAATGTAAGTACTAGGTCATCTGCAAATGCTCTCAGTTTATATTGTTTAGCTCCGACCTGAATCCCTTTAACCAACTGGTCCCTCCTGATCATATTAAGCAAAACCTCCAGGACCGATATAAAAAGTAATGGGGAGATAGGGCACCCCTGTCGTGTCCCTTTTTCAATCTTGAACTCTTCTGTAACCACATTATTTACAATTAATTTTGCTTTCTGTTCAGAATAAATTGCACCTATACCATTCTCAAACCCTTGGCCTACCCCCATCCCCCGGAGGTTCTTCAACATAAAGCTCCAAGAAATGTTGTCAAAGGCTTTCTCGGCGTCCACAAATATCAAAACAGCCTTAGTGTTTATGTTCACTTCCAACTTTTCCAAAATGTCAATTATATTCCTTACATTATCCGACAAATGCCTTTTCGGGAGAAAGCCTGCTTGGTCCCCATGAATCTCCTCCATCAAAACTCTTTTCAATCTCTTTGCTAAAATGTCAGCAAAGATTTTGTAATCCACATTCAATAACGAGATGGGTCGGTAGTTTTTAAGTTGGGTCTTTTCAGTCTCTGTCTTTGGTATAAGTGTAATGTAGGCCTCTCTCCACGTATCGGGTGCCCTTTTCCCCTCCATAATCTCGTTACAGACTTCCTTCAAAGGTTGTATCAACCCTTCCTTCAGTACTTTATAATATTTGGAAGTCAGTCCATCCGGTCCTGGGGATTTGCCCAACGCCATGCCTTGAATGGCATCTTCTATTTCTTGTGCTGATATCTCCTGGTTCAAAATGGACTTACTTTCCTGCGAGACCTTTTTCAGCCCATTTTCCTCGAGGAATTGTTGTATATCCATTTCCTTCTGCGGCCCTTGTGTGTAAAGTTGTCTAAAGTAGTTCTGAAAACAGTTCCTAATTTCAGCTGGGTTGCTTATATTCTTTCCTTCCACTTCTATATTTGTTACCGTGTTGAGTTTTTGTCTCTTCTTTATTTGCCAAGCCAATAACTTGCCACATTTGTCAGCAGATTCAAAGGTCTTTTGTCTCATTTGCTTAATTTTCCACTCTAATTCTTGATTCGTCAGTTCCATATATTGTGTTTGATAAAATTTGATTTCTCTTAAAATCTCTTGTGATTTTGGCTTCAATCTTAGTTTCTTTCCCCCTTCTTTTATCTTTTCCAGAATTTTTTCCTTCCTCTCATTTTGTTTTCTTTTCTTTAATGTGTTTTGTTGTATCAAAAACCCTCTCATCACGGCTTTGCTTGCGTCCCATACTATTCTTTTTTCTACTTTAGTCCTTAAATTGATTTCAAAATAATCTTTCAGAGTCTTTTGGGCCTTCTTGCAAATCTCCTCATCTCTAAGTAAAGTGTCATTCATTCTCCATCTAAAGGAACCAGTTGTTGTTTGTCTCATCACCATCTTTACTGCATTGTGGTCGGAGAAAGTTTTTGGGCAGATTTCCACTCTCTTTATGTTCTGCGCCATACTGCTAGTCACCCAGATTTGGTCGATCCTTGTCCATGTCATTTTGGCTTCAGAGAAGAAGGTTCCCTCTCTTTCTAATGGGTGTTTTGTTCTCCAAATATCTATCAAGTCCATATTGTCAGTCATTTCGAAAAAGGTCTTTGGTAGTCTTCCATCTTTTGTTACTACCTGTCTTTGTGCTTTGTCCATATTTGTTGAAACTACTCCATTCATGTCTCCCATCATAATTAGATTATAATCCATATAGTCCATCAAAGTCTCATGCAACTTCTTGAAAAATTCAGCTTTCCCTTCATTTGGCGCATAGACTCCCACTATCAGATACTTTTCTCCTTGAGATTGGATTTCAATTGCCAAATATCTTCCTTGGTCGTCTTTGAAGATTTGTTTCGGTTGCAGCTTTTCCTTTGCATAAATCACTACTCCTCTCTTTTTTACTCTGTCTGAAGATATAAATTCTTGTCCCAGTCTTTTATTTATTAATAATTTCCTATGTGCTCTTGTCACATGGGTCTCTTGTAGACAAATCAAGTCCAATTGGTCTTTCTTTAGAGCATGAAATATATTTTTCCTTTTTCTGGGAATATTTAAGCCGTTACAATTCCAGGTTAGAAGTTGCAGAGCCATGATGGGGTTATTTACTCTTTCCTCCTACAGCTCCCAATTTTTGTTCCTCGTTTGTCGGTGGTTCCGTGTCCGTATCTAGTGAAGGATGCCCTTGCCCTGGAAACGTCTCTTTCTGTAGGTCTTCTTCGTGTTCTCCTAAGAACTTGTCTTTATCACTCACTGTCTTTATTCTTCTTTTCTTCCCCTTGTATTTAAAAGACAAGCCTTGGGGAAACTCCCACCTAAATTGAATATAGTTCCTTTTCAGCAGTATCACCAGGTCCTTGTAGTGTCCTCTTGCGTCCAAAATGCTTTTAGGAATATCTTTAAAAATCTCGATGTGAAAATCTTCAATTCGAAGGGTTGTTTGATAATGCAGGTTCAGTATTTTGTCCCGTTCCTCCTTTGATCTCAGAGTTATTAAACAGTCTCTGGGTCTGTTCTTCCTCTGCCTTGCTCCCAGTCTAAATGCACTTTCTATCTTAAATTCTTCTTTGTCCAACTCCTGCTTCCAAAAGTCAGAAAATTCTTTTGTCAGGTAGTCCACCAGGTTATCTCCTTCCTTTTCTGGCACAAGTCTGATCCTTAGGTTCCTCTCCTTGCGTTGCATATCTTGCATAGAAAGTGCCAGTTCATACTCATCTAGTTTCTTGAACACTGGTGGAAACTTTCCCTCAGCAGCAGTTGCAATTTCTTTAGCTTCCTCAGCTATCTTTCTTGTTGTAGATGATTCTTCCAATAATTTCCCAATTGCTTCTGCATTTGAGTTCACTTTGTTCCCAAGGTCAGTTATACTTTTTGTATTTGAATCAATTTTCCCAGAGATTTCTTCAATTTTCTTATTTGTTTCAGCAACTTGTATTTTAGTTTCAGCAACTTGTGCTTTAGTTTCTGCACCTTGCTTTTTTAGTTCCTCCAAAGAATCATTTATCTTCTCCAGTACCTTGGCAAATGATTCTTCTGTAGACATTGTTTTCACTCTTGCCTTTGGGGCAGCTGTAGTTCCAGAGGCTCCTGATACAGAAGCCCTTCTCTGCATGAAAGAGTCAATTTTATATTGTTTGCCAGATCTCAAGGTTGTTTCTTGTGAATCCCCTTTCTCTTTACCATCTGCCATAACAAGTTCTTTTAGTCAAGGTCATTCCCACACTCTTGAGCTGTCAAACAAAAGTTCTCAGATTTTACACTTCACTTGTTGCTGTAACAATTTGTAAGTCCTCTAGAGGGTGCAGAGTCAATTTTTTTTACTTCTCCAAATAGTCCCACACTCTCCTAAAAGTAAACAAAAGTTTTCCTGGTCCCTTCCAATTGTTTTTTTCTCTTTCTAGGGGACCCAAGTCAATAATGTCCTGTAAGTAACTTTACAATGCAACAAAATAAGTATTTCAAGTTGAGAGTAACCAAAGTCAATTAAAGATACTTTTTAACCTTCTTATAGCAACAGTCCTTAGCCGGTTCCTTTTCTCCGGCAGTCCGATCCCAGGTTTAAGAACAGCGGTATTTAACTCAGTTCTTTAAAGTTGGCAGAAAAACACTTTAAAATCTTCTCCCCCCCCCCTTCTGCCTTCGGGGAGGGAGTTCTTTGCTTTGGTGGTGGATTTCTTAGTTCCCGCAAATTTCCTCTCAAGCAGTTACAGCTAGAGTGCCTTTCGCTTTGATCTTGCTACAGAACGGAAAGCAGACTTCCTTTTTAGTGCTTATCCGTCTCGGTGCCCAATTTCTTAACTTTTAATGTCCAATTGTAATTTAGCGGTCAATCCTACTCATGGATAGTTGTTCTTTTAATCCAATTTCGCCGGAAGAAATCAGCGCTCTCCGCTAATGGCGACGCGGCTTCGCTTCGCAGGCTGGGTGAAGACGACTCTCAGCACCGCTCCTCACACCCTCCGCTGATCCGCAGCCTTTAAAAAGGCTATTTCACAGCGTCGGGGGGGCGCAAAGTTGCCCGCCGAGTCTCCAGTTCACAGGCAACACGCCTGTGATTTTTAAGGGTCCCCGCTCCGCCGTAGCTGACAGGACCCGAACCTACGAAGCAGATCTCTCCCGGAGCTCCGGGAGAAATCCGCCATTAAACGCTGGCGCTAACCGGAAGTCCTCATCACATCCATTCTCTTTTTGCCTTTCTCTTCTGGAATTACTGTTATTGATTTTTATACCACTTGCATTCTAAAATGACTTCGAATCAATTATAAAATATCCATACACAATAAAACAATTACATCAAAACATAAAATATATGCCAGAATAAGCCCACTATAAAGCATAATTCAGAGGGATGCATGACCAAACAGGTGTGCCTTCAAGAGCTGGCAGAACGCCAATACTGATAGAACCTCCCATGTTTCAGCATGGAGGGCATTCCACAACACTGGTATTGCCAGTGACAAAGCCCACCCCTGTGATGCCACAAGTCAGTAATAATAATAATAATAATAATAATAATAATAATAATAATAATAATAATAATAATACATTATTTATTACTTATACCCTGCCCACCCTGGGCAGCTCCCAACAGAATATGAAAAACACAATAAAACATCAAACATAAAAACTTCCCTAAACAGGGCTGCCTTCAGATGTTTTCTAAAGTCATATAGTTGTTTATTTCCTTGACATCTGATGGAAGGGCGTTCCACAGGGCGGCCTAAAAAGTATGTCACCAACAAGAAAAGTTTGGAAAGCTCTGCTCTAAACAGCTTTTCTCTTTCTGTATGCTCCCTTTCAGACTGCAGACAAGTACCGGTATCTGAATAGTCTTCTTATAAATAGCCACACCCCTCCCTGGCCCTGCTTTGCAGCCTCCTTGGGTGTTCTTGCCTGGCTAGAATATGCCCTTGAACTTGGACAAAGCCTCTTGCTTGAATATGGAATGGGGTGGGTGGGGGGTGCCATTTTGTCACCTCAGGTAGCAAAATGTCATACCCTCCAACATTTGTCTGATGAAAATAAGGACGTCCTATTCCATCATCATGTTAACAATAATTTTATTATTTATACCCCACCCATCTGGTTGGGTTGCCCCAGCCACTCTGGGTGGCTTCCTACATATATAAAAACATAATAAAACATTAAGCATTAAAATACTTCCCTTTACAGGGCTGCCTTCAAATGTCTTCTAAAGGTTTTATAGTTACTTATCTCCTTGGCTTGGAGGGTCACACAACTCTATACCCTCCAACATTTCTCTAATGAAAATAGGGACATCCTAAGGAAAAGTGGGACATTCAGGGATCAAATCAGAAACCGGAACAGCTTCTGTAAATCCAGGAGTGTCACTGGAAAATAGGGACACTTTGATGGTCTGAAATGTATTGGGTCTACCTGATTCTATCTGCTACAACACACTCTTTCTTTCTTCAAGGCAAACTTCCATACCTAAGCACTTCTTGTCAGAATGCTTTTATGATTCAAAAGTGCCACTGCATAGGAAGAAGAGATGCATCACAAGAATATCGTTTCTGCACATACAGCAGAGATATGTTTGCCCTCACTCCCCTCTTAACAAAGATGACTCAGGAATTTTAGTTGCTCCCCAAAGGAAGTCATTTGAGGCCTAACAGTCAACAGGGAAGGCGGGAAGCTTGGCCTCATAAGACTGCTCCTCGCCCAGCTATTCCTCCTTGCAAGTTTGCAGCTCCCTCCCTCCCTCCCTGTATGCTGTGTGGGCTTTGGTGTGACTTGTTGAAGGGTCTGAGTCGGAATTTTTGAGGGAGAAATCCTTGAGTTGCCTTGGGGTTGTCCTGTTTTTCTCCTACTGCTGGGACTAATTCAATGGGCAGTCTGGGAGTTGTGTGGTCTGGTAGTCATGGTGGACATTGAGCATGGGCAGGTAAGGCAGTGGGTGAGAAAATAGTTGGGAAACTGAGGCATTATTGGGTTAAGGGCATCTTTCAGAGATCTGCCAGTGATTTATACCTGGTGGGACTTGTGGATGTTCTTTAGGCCTGGCAATTTAGGCAAACGCTGTGCAGTGTGACCTGAGTGCGTGTGTTGATTTCATAACCGACACGTCTAGCAAGCAGGAGGTTCTCCCCATAGCTGTCAACTGTCCCTTATTTGGTGGGAAAGTCCCTTATCCCAGCGCCGTGTCCCGCTGCTGTCCCTTATTGATGATGTCCCTTAAATTTCCCGGGTTTCAAAGGAAGCAGCTCCTCTCCCTCCCTCCCTCCCTGCTGGCCAGGGAGGAGGGAGGCTCCAGCTGTGTTGCTTGGCTGCATTGCTCACCCAATAAGGAGTCTAAGAACGACTGGGGGGTGGAGCTTGCATGCCTTGTGCCGATCAAATCGGCCGCATTGCCTGGGGACTCGCCTTTGCTCAGCGCTTCCCAGCGGAGAGGTGATGGTGGTTTTCCTTTCTGCATCCCCTTTGCTGGGCTGCTGGGCTGTGGGAACCACCACTTGAGGCTTCGTTTGGCTGCTGGCTGGGCTTTCTGCCTTTGGCTCGGAGGGGCTCAGAAGCTGAACATACCTGTGCTGGGAAAATCCCTTATTTTGGCTGCTGGTCCCTTATTTTCGAGGCTGCCGGTCCCTTATTTTCAAATCTGTAAGTAGACAGCTATGGTTCTCCCCCTCCCCCACGCTGAGCTGGGAAGCCACAGGCTGAGACTGCATCACATGCCTAGAAGGCTGGAGAGATGCTTCTCTACTAGGATTAGCTAAATCCTTACCGGCCTCTACTTCTTTGAATTGGTTAATTGGGTTAATGTAGATTGGCAACTCTTCCCACTTGTTATATTCTAATAAATATAACCAGTGCTTTTTTTGGGGGGGATGCAAGGGTACGCATACCCCTAAATATTTTGTGAATCTAAGTTTGGCCTCATTGAGGGGCAGTATTTCAGTACAGTGGTACCTCAGGTTAAGAACTTAATTCGTTCTGGAGGTCCGTTCTTAACCTGAAACTGTTCTTAACCTGAAGCACCACTTTAGCTAATGGGGCCTCCCGCTGATGCCGTGCCGCCGCCGCTGCACAATTTCTGTTCTCATCCTGAAGCAAAGTTCTTAACCCAAGGTACTATTTATGGGTTAGTGGAGTCTGTAACCTGAAGTGTCTGTAACCTGAAGCGTCTGTAACCCGAGGTACCCCTGTATAGTAGAACCTCGTGTTATGGATGGGATCCGTTCTGGAGGCCCGCCCTTAACACGGAACTGACGCAAGCTGAAGTGCCGGGTCTGCATTCCTGCGCGGCGTGATTTAGCACTTCTGTGCATGTGTGAGTGGCAAAACTCGGAAGTAACCCGTTCCAGTATTTCCAGGTTGCCGCGGGACGCAACACAAAAACACATAACCTGAAGCGGATGCAACATTAGGTATGACTGTACAAATAGGAAAATGAGAGTACCCCTAAACAGTTTTTTAAAAGGGAAAATGCACTGAATATAACCTTATTCCAATGCTATCTCGCATGAGTCTTTTCAGGTGCAATATTGACATCAGTCTCAACAGACCATTCGCTTACAAACCGGCATCGTAGAATCCAATGAACTGTCTGTATTCAGCTGTATCTTCAGCTGAATTAATATGAGGAATATAAAAAGTGGAATGTAGCACAGCTTGCTCTATTCCTAAGATCAGTGACAGCAGGCCATATGGGAACCTTTCGTGACTTTGCCTTCTATCTTATCCTCCCAAGGTTATTGTTTTCCTTTTCAGATGCACAAAGAGCTTTGCAGGGATGAGATATGCTAAATGCACAACAAGGATTTGTTATGCAAACGTGCAACGCGAAGGCAGGCGGAAGCAGAAGGTACGCGTGTAACAAGGCGGGATCGTCATCTAGAGGAATACAATCAAAGTAAATCTAGGATCCGTAAACAGCATATAATTAGCCAGTGTTTTTCTATTTGCTTCCTTTAATATGCAATTGGGGGAAATGCAATAAAATGTCAAGGACTCAATTAAACAGATGGTTCTACGCTGCTTATTTGTCTCCACTGTATTGTTTGCGTCAATTAAAGACAAAGCGCCTTGATGGAAAGTGACTCACAGATTCCTGTAAAGCGGTTTTCTTAAGAGAGCATGTGGGGTGGGGAGGGGAGGGGGGAGCTGAAGGAAGAGGCCTCATATCATGAGCTTTTATTAGGAGTATTATTATGTCTCATTAATTAATCTGGGCATTGCTCTAGTGACGTCTTGGGCTCATTTCACAGGAAAAAATTAGCTTCCATCGCCAAGTTAAAGAGACAATTACAGGAAGGCCAAATTATGCCTACATTTCATTCCCTTGAAGGCAATGGGCCAAGTTCATGTCAAATCCATAATAACCGGACTATCCCCCACTAAAAACAGCTCCTGTGGACCTACGTCACAAGTCATTTGTAATGTACGCAGAGGATGTATTGATCTTCCTTGAGCTTCCTTTCTCATAAACTCATAACAGCAGAAGATGGGAGTTGTAAGCAAGCTGCTTCTGTTTATGCACAGGCAATGCATCAACCCCCCCTTTGGAAAATATCTAATAAGTCACAATTAACAAACAAAAAAGACGGTATGGCCTTTAAAATTTATTTTCCCCGTTCCAAATGGTAGTTAATTCACAAAATATCAAAGGAGCCACTTTGTCACTGAAGAAGGCCAGCAAGTGTACTCAAGGTTTATTTTTATCTGCTGTTCACATTGTCACGTTTGCCTGGCTTGTTCTCGGTTAAGGAGTTTATGTTTATTCCCTCTCACCCCGCCCCCTTTCTAAATAAAAAAGCATACTTGATTGTTTCAGGCAAGTCAACTGTTTTGCATATAAGGTTTCCAGATCTGCACTGGATCTGACAAAACTGTGTGTGCAAAGAACAAATCTCTTTTCAGGCCTGATCAGAAACAGAAGCTGCCATGCCTATGTTTCTTGTTTCCTTACAGTACAATCTTATGGCATGCTTACTCAGAAGGAAGCCTAATGAGACTTACTTCTGGGTAAGTGTGTACTGGCCTTTCAGTAACATTTCTGGCTGCATTCTTAAAGACTGACAACACACTCCAAAACTTCGGATAACCTCACCCAGCATTTTCATGTAGATGTTAAACAGTGTAAGGGATAAAATCAAACACTGAGGCTCTTATGGGGCTGAAGAGCTCTCTCCAAAAATCAACCTCTGGAAACAACCTTCCAAGTTGGACTGGAACCACCACAAAGCAGTGTCACCCACCCATAATATGGACAGCTGCTACCATGGTTGACGGCACTGAAAGCCACTGAGAGACTGAAATAATTAACAGAGACAAATTTCCCCTGTCTCTCCTGTCAGAGGTCATCATACAGGGTGACCAAAGCAGTTTCTGTGCCAAAACTGGGCCAAAACCCCAACTGAAATGGATCTAGTAAATGGTCTGAAGAACGATCACATCTGGCTTGAAACAGGGAGAGGATGACTGTCTCTGCTTCCTTTCATAAATGGTGACTGAGATCATGCAGTCATCCAAACAACTTTTGGAATATTTGCATAGGCATGCCATATTGCTACTTGGACCCATGGCAGAGCACACACAAAACTTGCCATCAGAAGGAAGGAAGAAGAAAAATAGGCAGCCACACAATTGGTAGTGAGGCAGGTTGTCCCTTATTCAAGGCTGAACTTAGCCCAGTACAGTTTCCACAGTTTGTTTCCACCCACTTCACTTTTCCTGATCAGCTGTAAATTAGGAAGTGTAAGAATAATCTCTAGGCCTGACTCAAGGTGAACACAAAGACACAGAGGCCTTTAAAAACCAAACTGCTTATGGCTCCTAGCAGCTGGCAGACAACCTCCCTTATTCACTTTCCCTTCCCAATTCAGGAATAAATATTGTCCCTGTAGAGCTGGCTTGCTGTTCTCACCCTGTCAAGATTACACTGTTCTGCTCAGGCAACAAATTGAACCTCTTTTTTTTATTTGTATTATTTTCCCTCCAGTATCCCATTTGCCTCTTTCCACTGCCAAGAGTTCGTACTTCCTATTATAACACTGAGAACAACTTAGCTACATGGATCTGATTCAAGTTCAGTCCCCCAGAGGTGCAGCAAGCTGAAAATGAACTCCATCCTCATGTAAATTTTCGATGAAGCTGCACATTGGTTTTGTTATTGCTGGCCACCCAGATCACATTTGTTGGATTGCAGCGATAGAACTGGTCCATTACGTTCGCTATCGTTTACAGCCACTCTGTGCACTAACTGTCCTCAGTTTTTTTGTCTTTGGGGAAATGGAGGCAGGATATTTACCATAAAATTTCCACCGCTTGAAATTTCCCACTTGCCGTGCTCTCTCAGAGACCTAGAGGCATGGCCCAGCTCAAATTAAGCACTTTTAAACCCCACTAGCTTTAAGGTACATAGGAACCTAGGAAGACGCCTTTTACAGAGTGAGACCTTTTGCTCACCTAGCTCATTACTGCCTACGGGGATTGGCAGCAGCTCTCCAGGGGATCAGACAGAGGGCATTCTCAGCCCTATCTGGGGGATGCCAAGGATTGAACCTGGAACCTTCTGCATGCAAATTCTTGAAGATGAATATGGAGCAGTAAAAGACACGGAGTTGGATCCAGTCTGGATTCCTAACCCCGCCTACCAGGGAGTTGTTGTTGTTTAGACATTTAGTAGTGTCCGACTCTTCGTGACCCCATGGACCAGAGCACGCCAGGCACCCCTGTCTTCCACTGCCTCCCGCAGTTTGGTCAAACTCATGCTGGTAGCTTCGAGAACACTGTCCAACCATCTCTTCCTCCGTCGTCCCCTTCTCCTTGTGCCCTCCATCTTTCCCAACATCAGGGTCTTTTCCAGGGAGTCTTCTCTTCTCATGAGCTGGCCAAAGTATTGGAGCCTCAGCTTCACAATCTGTCCTTCCAGTGAGCACTCAGGGCTGATTTCCTTAAGAATGGAGAGGTTTGATCTTCTTGCAGACCATGGGATTCTCAAGAGTCTTCTCCAGCACCATAATTCAAAAGCATCAATTCTTTGGCGATCAGCCTTCTTTATGGTCCCGCTCTCACTTCCATACATCACTACTGGGAAAACCATAGCTTTTACTATACGGACCTTTGTTGGCAAGGTGATGTCTCTACTTTTTAAGATGCTGTCTAGGGAGATGCTACCAGGGAGATGCTACCAGGGAGTAAGCCCCATTAAATTCAGCAGGGCTGCCTTCCAAGTTGGTGTGCATAGAATAGAACACTTTAGTTGGTTGCATTTATGTTCATGCTGAAATCAATGGGATTATGTTAAGTTGCAAGTAACTTGCCCCATTGACGGGACCCAGTGACAGCTAGCTGAATCCAACCCATTATTTGCCTACTGCTGGCATGGCTTTAGGTGGAGGTGTACGTAACTGGTCTCTTGAATTTTTTTCCACCCTGTCTGGAGGCAGAGAAATGGCTGAGAGATTATTTCACCAGATTTCTCTAGTGGGGGGAGAAATTCTCCACTTGTTTCTTGAGGGGTAATTGGCAATGATAAGGGCAGCAACTCTTCATTTCCCCCCTATAGGTTTTCATTGACTGTGTTGGCAGCCTAGCCACACCATTCTGCATCCTCCCCAATGCCACAGATCCAGCCTTATTCCAAGGCACTGTGGGGAAATGTGCCCAATAATAATGATTTCAAATTAAGAAATAATTTTAAAATGGCAGCTTATATTCAGAGTAAATTATGCAAGGGGCACCCTCCTCAACCCCAGGACATTCTCAGAATTTTTCTCAAGGGAGAAAAAAGTCTTCTCTGCAATTCTAGTTCTAGCTCTTACTCTGTTGACTTGCTTTCAACAAATGACGCAAGACACATGGTTTGCATTATGCTTACTATTTACAGTGCAAACATATAAGAACCTGAGAAACTGACAGATTCTCCAATCCCTCTTATTTATCTGTTTAATGTGTTTATATCCTACCTTTCTCTCTGTGGAGCTTGAGCAGGCTTACATTTCCCCTTCTCATTCAATCCCTACAAAAACCCTGTGAGGTAGGTTAGGTTGAGTGAGGCAGTGCGACTGGCTCAAGGTCCATTGAGCTTTATGGCTGAGTGGGGATTCAAACCCTGGTCTCCCAGGTCCTAACCTGATGCTCTAACCACTTTACCACACTGGCTCTACCTATTAGTAGGTACGGTGACTGAGTGTAGTGGGCCTTTGTCATTTGCCTTCGCCTGCGTTCTGATGAAATCAGTGCCGCTTTTAGAATGCGATTTGCAATCCGCTGGCCGACAGGGTGCCCAGCGGAGAAAGTGTTTATAAGCAGGGCAGCTGCCGAGCTTCGCGAGTCGACAGCCAAATCCTCTGTCCCAGGTTTCCTCTCAAGCCCCTTTGCATTCTTTACGGTCCCCTTGCTGAGAGGCTGTGCGATGGAGGAGGTGTTTACAGGCAGAGGTGACGCAGAACCTGCACATGCTCTCGGCCCTGTCCCACAGTTGTAAAAGTCATCAAGTAATCCCATGCTTCCTTGCAGCAGGAGATGTCAGGTGATATGATGAAGATGCTGACTGGTATGCACTTCTCCAAAAGACCAGGAAGAACATCTGTCACCAACATTTCGACTTCAGCTGCCGCCGCACCTGGTTGCTCTCTCTGCAAGTTCCTGTTGTATTCGCCTGCCATATGCTCAGACATCCGGCCGTTGCTTTATAATTTCTCTGCTGCTTATTGTGGTCAAGTAATTTGCCCAAGGAAAGCAGAAAAAGCACTTAAGTGAGTTATCAAGTGCCGCCCGGTGTATTCTACGCAGCGGTTCTCATGGGTTCGTATTAACGCTTTGCATAATTTCACATAAGGATGTCCGGCCAACGGCCCATCTAGTCCAGCATCTGCTTCTCACAGTGGAAGCCTGTGTGAAACCTGCAAGCAGGACCCAAGCAGAAGGATAATAGAATTGTGGAGTTGAAAGAGACCACAAGGATCATATAGTCCAACCCCCAAAGAGCGCACTCTCTCCCCTTCTGTGGCTTCCAGTATTCAGAAGCATCAGTGCCTCCCACTATTCCCCAACTACTTGGTGACAGAAATGGAGAAGCAACACACATTCCTTAGATGTCTCCATATCATGTCAGATCATTCATGAGGATTGAATGAAATCTCTTACTGACTAATTGTTGAAAGCAGCACCAATCCCCCATTCCTGCTAACGAAGGAATGGATGCACAAGCCCTTTAAAGCCCACTATTGTGCAGATGGCTTCTGTTTCCTAAGTCCTAATGGAGGACATATTCATCAAGCATTTACCAAACACTTCCCAGGAAGAAACTGCTAAATGGCGATAGGAGACAATGATTTGTTTTTTCAAAGGCATTGTTAAGCACCATTCCCGTTTAATAATAACCTATAAATATTGTAGATGAAAGTGTCGTATTTTTGAAACCATTATTGTTTCCCATTGTCTGAACTCTGGAATGACTGCATGTGAATCATCACTGGCTTATTTGTTCATTCATTACCCAGAGGAAAACAACAGCCCCGTATCTCCATATCTTGGGCACAATAAGCTGACACATAATCAAAATAAAGGATGCTAAAGCCATTCAAAGGGTTCTCGTTCCATAGAAACTGCTCTTTTCTCAAAATGCTGTTGATTTATTTTTTTTAATGCAGAATGGCCAATCGTGGGACACTAAATATAGCAAATGAATGACAAATGTAGCAGAGAATTCAGAAAGGACACAAGGGAAAAATGAACTGATTTGCTTGTTCTTTGGGAAGTAGTGTGTTATATGACACAATAAACTATAAGAATGTCCGAATCCTATGACAAAGGATGAATCATGAGGATAATGAGAATAACGTGGGAAAGAAGTGACCAAGAAATATGCCAGTTAGAAGCAATGTGAAAAGCCATTAAATGAGAAGCCAACACACAGTGGACAAGCAGATTGTTGAACATTGTCTGGACCTTCTGAGAGTAAAAAGTTGATATCTGCCATCTAGTGCAGCAGCCACTGAGCATATTTCTACACTTCTGTTAAAAATTGTGCTTTTTTTTACATTTAGTGAAACTATGTTTTCTGTGAGGCCGGTGATTCTTCCACCAACTCTTAAGCTGCTTTTATCATACACCTTGTTTTAATGGATAGACAGTGGGTAGCCAGTGGCAGATGGAAAGCAGGAATGGGGAATCTGTTGCCTTCCAAATGTTGTTGGACTACAACTCCCATCAAGCCAGACATTGGCTATGCCAGCTGGGGATGTTGGGAGCTGAAGTCCAGCAACATCTGGAGGACCACCAGTTGATGTAGAGCTTTGACTTATGGGTATTCAAAGCAGAAACTCTTGTTACTGCCAGTACAGCTTATATATCTACAGAGCATATGATTATCTCCAATCCCTCCCCACAAATAATCATGCACTGGATCACAATACATTTGGCGAGGCCAAATTGAAAGTGGGGCGAATGAGCACTTTTCTGGAAATGATTTGGCAGTGACAAAAATGCAACACATTCCCTTTGTTGATTTTTTTTGGGTGGGGATGTTACTCTGAAAGGGGCAGATATGTCATGCACATTTGGAATGAGGATGATCAGTGATCCAGTAATATGATCAGTTCATGAAACTTTGCCTGTTCTCTTATTAGTTTTCATTTGCCCTCAGTGGTGGCATTAGGCATCCAAAGGGGATTCAGTATTTTGTATTGTGATGTCATAACATGTGTTATGGAATCGCTGATTGGCTGGATGCATTGAAAGATGAAGAAAGAAGCAATAACTTTAAAAACTGTGCCTAAGCAGGGGAAATGAACAGCAAAGAACAGGCATGGGGTGGGGAATGAACATTAAATGAGAGTTTGGACATGTTTCAGCTCCCATGGAAGTTATCTTTTCAAAACAATAATAGAAATGGGTGAACATTTGTCACAGCAAACATTAGTGTATATAAGAGGTGCTCAAGGGATGATACTTGTTTTGGATTTTCTTTTCCTTTGGCCTGTGTTCTTTGTTTATGAAAAGGACCTGGCTGCTAAAGTTATTTCATGGCATGTGGCATCTGTCTGAGTAGCTTTCTACAGAAACCTACAAAAACAAGGACTTGTATCTGGTTCTGTCATGGTTAGCGCCTGAGATTTATTATGTTAATAATATCCTAGATTTCCCATAAAGGTAACAGAAGAAGTACTCATTTTTATAGCTTTGGATAAGTCACTTGCATGGCTCATGATTTAGGCAAGTAATAAAACTCTTTATGAAATTTATTCGGAAAAAAGAGTAGCTTTTGCACGTGCTCAGTAGCTGTTTTCCAAGTTCAATGCCTTGTCCTTTTTCATCTTGTTTCCTTCAAACTCTTTGGAATTTGCCAATCAGATTTCCATTTATTTAATCTTCAAGGAATTTTATGGAGAAGAAAAACAACAACGCACACATATATAAGAAACTTGAAATAGTAATCCTATGCATTCAACATCTCACCCCATTCCCTGGTTTGAGGTTTTAAAGGGTTTTAAATGGATCATGTCAGGCGCGTTTCGCACCTCAGAGCAAATGAGCTTTCGTACATTGCTGAAAGTAGGAATTATAAATACTGGAGGTGCTAAGAATGCCTTATGATGCACTGGTTGACTGACCAAACCACTAATGGTCCCTCATCATGCTGGAAAATAGTGACCACAGGGTTCTGTCCTGGACCTGTTGTTGTTCAACGTCTTTACAAATGACTTGTATGAAGGGGATGCTCATCAAATGTTCAGATGACATCAAACTGGGAGGGGAAGTTAATGCCACAGAAGACAGAATCAGGATTCAAGATGACCTTAAAGGATTTGAGAACAGGGCCAAAATGAACAAAATGAATTTCAATAGGGACAAATGTAAGAACCAGCTGCACAAATATAAGATGGGGAACAGTTGGCTTGCCAGTGGTCCATGTAAAAGGGATCTAGGGGACTTAATAGACCACAAGCTCAACATGAGTCAACAATGTGATGCAGCAGCAAAAAAGCTAATGCTATTCTAGGCTGCATGAACAGAAGTACAGTGTACCAATCAAGGGAAGTAATAGTCCTGCTGTATTCTGCCTTGGTCAGACCACACCTGAAGGACTGTGTCCTGTTCTGGGCACAATTTAAGAAGGATATTGATAAGCTGGAATGTGTGCAGAGGAGACCTATTATGATTAATGGATCCATCTTAGTCATAGTGATTGTTTTCAATAGGTCTGCTCTGAGTAAAGGCTAGTTTAATATTACCCAGCATTTGGATGGAATTGTCTGATTGTCTTGTGGCTTATGCCATGATACATTTCTTACTCTTTAAGGTGCCACAAGACTATTTCTGATATCTATCTAATGTCTCCATTGGCCTTAACTAGAAATACTCATACTGGAAAAACATATCTCCTGGATTCATAATCGCCCTGAAGTAAACTGAGAGCATTTTATGTTTCCACTATAGTCATTGAGAGAGTGTTAGTATCCCCCCAAAGCAAAGTAACCAAAAAGTGCCTATTTCCCTTTTCACATATACCTATACATGTGCCTCATATTGGCAGGATAAAGCCTACTGGTATTGCGCTGGGCATTCAGAATGGGTTTCTGATGGTGCAATCACATATGTTTGCTCTGTTATGGCCTCTGCCACACCATGTGATCAAGGAATAAAGGTACTTGTGAAAAGAGGGACACCTACTGGCCATATTTCAGAACATACTTATTGCTATCTATCAGAGGCCACCAGATTCTCAAAATACAAGGTGACCTTGTCAAGGGAAGTGAACACACTTGTTGGTGGAGGCCTGTTATTTTTTATGAGCCTTTTCAATAATTATCTGTGCTTGGCCATGAAACAGCAAAAGACTAGACCATGGCAAGCAGTCAGGGGCCTTCAGAGAGGTGGTGTCCCAGGCTCACTGGTCTAACCTCCTCTTGGTACCAGCTAAAGATCTTATTTTCTCAGGCTATTAAACCTGAAGGATAATATTTTAATGATGTTTTATTGGTATGCCTGGTGTACAGTTTCATAACACTGTCTACCACCTTGGAAAAAATTGTCATAGTTCTATAGAAGGTTGCCTACAAATTTGCCTTCCAACTTCCAAACAGCCTATTCGCATGGGATATCCAAGAGACCCACACATATTATTGAAAACTTGTTGGTTGCCTAGCATTCCTCCTGCAGGAATGTTAAAGCAGCTCCCATCATCCCGTCATCCTTGACCATTGGCCATGCTGGCTGGAGCTGATGGGAACTGTAGTCCAACAACATCTGCCGCAACACAGGTTGCCCATCCCTGTTTCAAAGCATTCCCACAGAGAGGGAAGTTTGCTTTTCACTGCATTTGCTTCTCTGCTCTCCATGCCCAAGGGCAGAGGGGCTAATAAGGAGTCTGTTTTGGAGTTGGGTGGGTTGCAGACCAAAGGAGGTTTTTTAACTGCTGGATACCAGACCTTCCTCTTCCCCAACTTGCCCCTGGGGGGTGGGGGTGTGAGTACACCAACCCTGAAGTTGACATACTTACAGTGGTACCTCAGGTTACAAACACCTCGGGTTACAAACACTTAGGGTTACAGACTCTGCTAACCCAGAAGTAGTACCTCGGGTTAAGAACTTTACCTCAAGATGAGAACAGAAATCGCATGGCGGCGGCGCAGCAGCAGCGGGAGGCCCCATTAGCTAAAGTGGTACCTCAGGTTAAGAACAGTTTCAGGTTGACAACGGACCTCCAGAACGAATTAAGTTCATAACCAGAGGTACCACTGTATTTCCCCTTCCAGGGGAAATAACACATCTCCAGGGTTAGACTGGTGTGAGAAAACACTTGCTGCCTATCTCCTCAGAAAATGGAGGCCTTCTGGAGCTTCTGTTGTAGTTATACACAAGGTTTACACCTCATAGTGCTTCCCCGACGAGAGCAAGCCTTCGTTGCTAAAGCATAACAGACAGGCATTGGTAGCTGCCTTGCCCTCCCTCCACGAAACTATTTTAAGCAGAACAGACAAGAAATCTAGGAGGATGGAGCGAATTGCCGTGTGTCACACCCACCCCACCACCATCTTAGAAACAGCACTCGAAACAGAATCCACCCAGGGGAGCAGAATGGTTATATTTAAAACACAGCCACTTTCAAACCGTATTGTATCTCTCCCTACGTGCCAGAAATGGTAATGAGCTAATGACTTGCAGCCCCTTTCCACCACCAACTAGTTGAGCTGATGCAGTTGGATGTGAATCCATTTGGACCCATGGAATGGGCTTTGCTCCAGCCAGTTTTCAGGTTAGCTAGCAGAAACCTAGAGATATAAATGTCAAACTCTCTTGCAGGGCAGGTATGTCATCATATGAGTTTGTCCTCTTTGGTTTCTGTTAAATTAAATCAGAAAAAGGCACTAAAAAGGAAGCAGAGAAGCTTATTGAAGTTTTCATGGAGGAGAGGGCTATTGATGGCTGCTTGCCACACTGGCTATGTTCTGTCTCCATAGTTGGAAGTAGTAATGCTTCTGAATACTATTTGCCAGGAACCACTGGAGGGAGAGAGTGCTCTTGTGCTCAAGTCCAGCTTCTGGCTTCCCCACAGGCATTTGAGACCAGGATGCTCGATTAGGTGGGCCATTGGCCTGATCCAGCAGGCTTTTCTTATGTCAGACACAACAGAGCTTTCTTTACTATGTTGTTGTTTAGTCGTTTAGTCGTGTCCGACTCTTCGTGACCCCATGGACCAGAGCACGCCAGGCACTCCTGTCTTCCACTGCCTCCCGCAGTTTGGTCAAACTCATGCTGGTAACTTCGAGAACACTATCCAACCATCTCGTCCTCTGTCGTCCCCTTCTCCTTGTGCCCTCCATCTTTCCCAACATCAGGTTCTTTTCCAGGGAGTCTTTTCTTCTCATGAGGTGGTCAAAGTATTGTAGTCTCACCTTTACAATCTGTCCTTCCAGTGAGCACTCAGGGCTGATTTCCTTAAGAATGGAGAGGTTTGATCTTCTTGCAGTCCATGGGACTCTCTTTCTTTACTATATCAGTTAAATATTTGTTGAATATCCCCAAACGTATCGTTGATGACTCTCTTAAATTGCCCAGATGTGACAAGCAGGCATTTGGGATAACACAAATGCTTTGTGAATTTTGCAAAAGAGGTTGAGAGTGATATCCAATCTGGGTGTCCCACTGGTGCATGAAGCTTTCACTCACACAAACGGGACTCTCCCTTTCTCTCTTCTCCCCTGCATCCCCCATCACGTCTCCTCCAGAGGGCCAGAGATCTTCTGGAGCAGATTGATGTAAATAAAAATAAATAAATGAGAGAAGCTGACAGAATTAGCCTTTCTGCACTGACTTTATCAACACAGAAAACCCCATAAAGTTGACATTGGCAGTTCCATGTCAAGGCTGGACCTTGGTTTTCCTAATTTCAGTGGTGACCTGTGCAAGGCCAAAATTTGGCATCTCCCCATGTGTTGCTTTCCATTTTGCTCAATTCACTGTGTAATAGTTGCAACACTCTGTGTTGCTCCCATAGATAATGCCTATCACCTTCCTCCTCCTTTGCCTCTGTGTTTCCCTTGCAGAACTCAGCGAGGGGGAGAATGGGGATGAAACTTGAATTGATTGGCTCTGCTTGTCATTGCTTCTGGATCCACCTGCCATTGACTCTGGCTCCCCCTACTGTTGGTCTCCCTTCCACCCACCCTACCATTCCTAAAGGGCACCAGCTCTAGGTTGTAGTAGCCATTATATAGAAGCATGTCCCATTGGACATAATGGAAATTCTTTCCAAATGACGGCTACGGTTCAACACAGAGCTAAACATATTTATTTGAGCTCCCTGACTGCATTGGGCTTCAGCGTGCCCAACTCTGTCAGATTTAAGTGCAAGGGTCTCTTCTTTTTTGGGAAGATTTTGGAATACATTTGGCCCTGTATTGCCATCGCTTTTCTAACCCAGCCAGCCAATTTCTCCAATTTCATCTTGGGGTGTTTCCTTTCATCTAAAGCTAAAGTCCTCTAACCAAGAAGTATAAGGTTGCTCTTTGTGCATGGAAAAACCAACAGCTCCATGCGGTGAGCCCAGGGTAGCTGTCAATTATGATATAGCAAAAGGCTTGGCACTTAAGGAACACAGAAAAAAAACCGAGGCCATATTTAGCCTTGGCAAAGCGGGTGCCATTCCCAGTGGGAGTTATAGCTGCTGACTTTAGAACTGGGTTTGGCTCATGGAACTCACAGGGTGGTCGGGTAATTAAATTCAATGGCGGTTCAGTTTGTTTCTTGAACGCTTAGCAATGTGTCATTTGCTTCTTCCTCAAAGAAGAAATGTGTTGCATAAACAAACTGGTGCATTTTTTATTACCAAGCCTTTTTTATGAGTCTGTGCATGTCTTGAAGCATCACTGATGCATCTGAAGCTGTTGGAGAGGACAGGCAACTGGAATTATTTGCTGCTTCCTCCTTATTAAACTGTACCTGTACATACACACACACACACACACACACACACACACACACACACAGCCACTGTGGTCTCCCATTCAATGAATTCCATTGTAAATGCCCCAGTATAGCATAAACCTCCTTAAAACACATAAAATTATTGGCTTCCAAGACTAGTTTTAGTGAATGAGAACTCTGTCT
This sequence comes from Podarcis raffonei, assembly GCF_027172205.1. Lineage (NCBI taxonomy): Eukaryota > Metazoa > Chordata > Lepidosauria > Squamata > Lacertidae > Podarcis > Podarcis raffonei. The sequence goes on along the minus strand of NC_070604.1, from coordinate 94,893,486 downwards.
TTTTAGTCTTTGCTTAAAACACAGGTATTTGGCTTGGAATCCAAACTCCCAACTCAATTTTAAAAGGCTAGGACCAAGGAAAGTTGACACGGGCCGTGTCATGTTAATTAAAGAAAGATTTTGCTCCTTTACAGCCAACAGGGGTATTGTAATGTTGACATACAGATGCTAAATAATTATGAGCCCATAAATAATATGGCATATTAGAATGTTTGGTCCGTGATGCTAGAGAGCGGGGCAGTGGCTGGTGGGGTGGGGTGGGGAACCAGGGTAAGAGGCATGCCTCCAGGTCACCTCCACAATAGCAGGAGATAGTCTGGCAATTGCTGCCCACCACCTATCCAAATAGTTGAGGCTGGGTTGATTTGTACCCACAAACACTTGAAAGGAGGATGTCTGGAGTGATCCAGTTTTGACACGTTGGTATTTTATTTAGCCATAAATGGGGATCAACTTAAGAGTGCTTACTCTCCCTCGAGACTAGACCAAGGAAAATTAGACAGATGTGCATGGAAAAGTGGCTTATTGATGAACTTGGGTTGAGCAAATACCGCACAGCCATATTTTCCATGAATATTTGATCAAATGGAAAGAAAGAAAGAAAGAAAGAAAGAAAGAAAGAAAGAAAAGAAAAGAAAAGAAAAGAAAAGAAAAGAAAAGAAAAGAAAAGAAAAGAAAAGAAAAGAAAAGAAAAGAATTTTCTTTGGAATTGTTTGCGGCCTTTTCAGATCACTGGCCATGAACATTCCAGTGGTAGAGTTTGTCACAACAAGCAAATCATGCACTTGGATGTTCCCACCAGATATGCCATATTGGGTACATAATTAAAAACACAACAAGGGTCCTGCTGGATCCGGCCAAAGGCCCATCTAGTCCAACGATCTGTTCTCAAAGTGGCCAACCAGATATCTACGGGCAGTGCTTTTTTCTGTGGGGGACGCAGGGGTATGCATACCCCTAAATATTTTGTGAATCTAAGTTTGGCCTCATCGAGGGGCAGTATTTCAATATGAGTAGGAAAATGAAAGTACAGTGGTACCTCGGGTTAAGTACTTAATTCGTTCTGGAGGTCCGTTCTTAACCTGAAACTGTTCTTAACCTGAAGCACCACTTTAGCTAATGGGGCCTCCTGCTGCCGCCACTCCGCCGGAGCCCGATTTCTGTTCTTATCCTGAAGCAAAGTTCTTAACCTGAAGCACTATTTCTGGGTTAGCGGAGTCTGTAACCTGAAGCGTATGTAACCTGAAGTGTATGTAACCTGAGGTACCACTGTACCACCAAACTTTTTTTAAGCAAAAAGCACTGCCTATGGGAACCTTGTCCTTCTCTGGTTTTGTCCTCTTCTCCAAAACTGGCATTCTCTGAACCTGGATGTTCTAGTTGGGGAGCACAGACACATGGACACGTCATTAACAGACCCATCCTCTGCTAATTTGTCTAACCCCAACTCCACCCCTGCCTGCCTTTTGAGCAAGTCATGGAAACATAGCTTTATGCCTCCTCAGCTGAAATGTCTGATTTAAACAATGTTTGCTTTTATTTTTTTAGAAAAACTACAGCATGATATTTTGCTGTAGTTTTATTTACTACTTTCTTACTAATATTTTAAGCTTTTACTGTTGTTTTTTATTTATATTTATAATATATTTTATATTTCTCATTCTGCTTTAAACTGTAGGTTATGAGTTGATGAAAAAACGAGAGAGATATTATTCAATTAATATCCCACCCTTCCTCCCAAAGGAGCCCAGGGTGGCAAACACATCATTAAAAATATCATTAAAATTGTTTTTTTTAAAAAAGAAAAGTTTAAAACATTCTAAAAAGCACCTTAATTCACATTCTGTAAACTAATGATGTCATATGGGATTCCTGGTTGCACAAGGAGGGATTGTTTTCGTGATTTCCACTGACTCGCTTCCTGTGCCATATTCCAAACCATTCCCAGGCATCCTCCTGACCCTCAGAATTGGCGGGATTGGAGAGGGGCTCAGAAGGCTCAGAAGGAAGAAGGTGGCAAGAAAGCCCTGCTTCAGCAGAACCCAGGCCATAGTATTTGAATGAACATAAAACATTAAAAAGCCTGCTGGGTCAGGACAAAGACCCATCTGGTCCAGCATCCTGTTCTCAGTGGCCAACCAGGTGCCTATGGGAAGCCCACAAGCAAGATCTGAGCACATAAGCACCCACTTAAGATTTCCAGCAACCTCCAATGCCAATTACTACTACTACTACTACTACTACTTGTTCTTGTTTAGTCGTTTAGTCGTGTCCGACTCTTCGTGACCCCATGGACCAGAGCATGCCAGGCACTCCTGTCTTCCACTGCCTCCTGCAGTTTGGCCAAACTCATGCTGGTAGCTTCGAAAACACTGTCCAACCATCTCATCCTCTGTCGTCCCCTTCTCCTTGTGCCCTCCATCTTTCCCAGCATCAGGGTCTTTTCCAGGGAGTCTTCTCTTCTCATGAGGTGGCCAAAGTATTGGAGCCTCAGCTTCAGGATCTGTCCTTCCAGTGAGCACTCAGGGCTAATTTCCTTCAGAATGGAGAGGTTTGATCTTCTTGCAGTCCATGGGACTCTCAAGAGTCTCCTCCAGCACCATAATTCAAAAGCATCAATTCTTCGGCGATCAGCCTTCTTAATGGTCCAGGTCTCACTTCCATACATCACTACCATAGCTTTAACTATACAGATCTTTGCTGGTAAGGTGATGTCTCTGCTACTGATTCATAAACCGCCTTCTAAATGATATACTGTATATAATTTTTATTTGGTTTTACATATTTAAGTTTACAAACATCCCACAACACATCCAAAGTTACAACATTCTCCCAAATCTTTGAACCTTCCCCCCTCCGTGGGTTCTGTTATTAAACCTTTTCTACTGCATCTTTTTTAAATAATCAAGTTTTTTATAACTCCATTGTAGCCATAGTTCTCCTTACATTACAAGTGTTATTGCAGTCCTACTATTGTTTTCAACTGTTTACAGTGGTTTTTAAGATAAATGGTAAAATTTTCCCATTCCTTATTAAAGTTTTGGTTTTCCTGGTTCTGAGCTTTCTGGTCAGTTTTGCCATTTCGACATAGTCCAACAACTTCATTTCCCAGAGTACTTTTATTACCTTACACGTCCACCACACATAAACCACCTTCTAAACCACTGTTTCAAGGTGATTTATACATAGTTTAATAAATAATATGTAGGGGTGTTATTGTGTTCAATTTGGTTGTGTACGTTTTAATGGTATGCTTATTGTTTATGACTATGTTTGTTATGTTTGTAGTTATGTAATTCTAAAAAAGTTATAAGTCGCCTTGAGCATGGTTTTAACTCTGAAACACAGCATACCAGTAAAATGATTGCTTGCTAGCTTTTAGCTGAGAATCCTGCATTGCAGATGATTGAACTAGATGACCTTTGGGGTCCCTTCCAACTCTACAATTCTATGATTGACTGAGTGAACTGCACTTAACTCTGCTTGGTATTTCAGCCCCCATGTCTATTGGCCTTTGAATCACTTGCTTGTGAAGCAATGTGACACAAACATTCTGTCTAAATTACTTTAATTTGCAGGAAAGTATTCTGTTGAGAGAAGAGTTACATTCACCTTAACATATCTACTAGTGGTCTTGTACCTGGTGGTGGTCAGGAGAAAAAATAATCAGTACAGTTTTGAAAGGGTCAGTCTGCCATCTTGATTCAACATGGCACCCAGTTGTACCAAAACACAGAAAACAACCTGCCCCTTGACCTCAGGAGCCATCATGCAAAATTTGGTTAAACCATCTAAGGAGGTATCCAAATGCATAGAGAACATGACAGAGAAGCAACTTCGCTCTTCCCCAGAAGAATATGAATATCGTGGCATTTTGAATCTGAGTCACCAGTGTCTCTATTTCTTCACCAGTCTCTTACGCAAAAATCGCTCTCGGCTCGAGAAGCAGCTGACTTTTCCCAGCCTGCTGTGTGTGGCCTGGCTCCCATACTTAGTCTCCAGAACCGTTTAATTACTGCGCCTCCAAGGGTCAATGCTTGGCTAATGAATCCTCAGCACCAAGGTATCCCTTGCCCTAATGAGCGGTAATAAAAAGCATTGAGTTGACAAATGCAACCTAAAACTCTGCATCATTTCACTGCATCTGCTTAATAAGGGCCCCGTCTGAGATCAAGTTACCGCTTGCTCAGCCAAAGCGTTGGGTTTGCATGTGAGGTGGGAGTATCGAGAGCCATAATATGGAAATTCCTCGCTCATATTCCTTGCGATATTGTGCGATTACTTAATTCGTTTAGCTGAGTGAGGCCGATCACTCTGCCAACTGTTTTCAGAAAATATACCATGACGCTAAGCAACCGGCCCCCTCACAAGGGCGACGCAAACAGTATCGCTTTTCCTGTAACTGAGCTATTAACAGTTGCTTTGGGGATTTCAAAGAGAGCCCCAGATAATGTTACCCAGAGAGATGGCTTTGATACACACTTTGTCCCCAACAAATGAACACGATAGCCGAGTTCTGAATACCAGCATTTGTTCAAACGTGGTCGGAAGAGTGATGGAAGCAAGCATGGTTTTTCCTTCAAGTACCAGCAAGGCACACTATATAATTTCCAGAGATGCTTCAGGTTGACCGCAGCTCTATTAAATAGCTGGGTCTGATTCTCAATTTGGTTTTTTTATTGGGGTATGGAAACCAGGCTATAAAATATGCACGCAGGGTTGGCTCCAGAAGTTGGCAAGGCTGGACATTTGCCTGGACCCCGAGATCTGCAGGGGGCCCACTGCCTTAACTATACTATCCTTCCCACTTTGCACAGAGTACCCGGGAAAATAAGATGCAGCCTAAGAGAGTTCACAGTGTGGATGTCCTACTTCTAAGCACAATGGCTATGCTTCTGAAAAGCAGCAGGCTCTTCTGATGTGCCGATGTACCAAAAGCATAATTTTGAAAGAAGCTAAGGATCAGAAGAGAGGGAAAACAAACACAATTAGGCAGAGACTGAATGGAAGAAATTAGTCGTAACACATCACAGGCATTTTTTAAAGGGGGAGAACTGAATTCATCTTGGCTAGCAAAGAGTTGCACAGACAGGAAACAATAAGAGGAAGAAGTGAGAAGATGGGAAACCGAGGAAGAAATATGAGGCTTTACAAGCAGCAGAGAATGAGAAGAATGCAAAGACCTCAGGTGAAATTGGAGAAGGAAGATAAGCAGGAGGTAGAGAAGGCATATATCTTAAGGAAGGTAAGGAACAGGATCTAAAACTGGATGTACAAAGCAACAGATAACCACTGAACAACAGAGGTGCTGACAGGTTTTAGGGAGCTCTAGACCAGGGGTTTTCCAGCCCCTGCTTCACCCCCAACCAGGCTACTCTATTTTTATTTTATTTTACTTTATTTAACAAAAAATTATATACCACTTCAATGCAAAATCATCCAAGTGGATCGCCTAAAATTGTATACATTAACATTATTGATAAAAGTCAGAGTTAAAAATCTGGTGACCTAAAAATAATATCAAAGTACACAGAAAACCAGCAGTTAAAAATATGCATTATGAAATAAAATTGCGCATTAAAATATGTAAATGTCAGCTTTACATATCTGAATGGACTTGCTTATGGACAATTCAAAGTGTTGGTGCTGACCTTTAAAGCCCTAAACGGCCTTGTGCCCAGTATACCTGAAGGAGCATTTCCACCCCCATCGTTCAGCCAGGACACTGAGGTCCAGCGCTGAGGGCCTTCTGGCGCTGCGAGAAGTGAGATTACAGCGAACCAGGCAGAGGGCCTTCTCGGTAGTGGCACCCTCCCCGTGGAACACCCTTCCTTCTGATGTCAAGGAAGTAAACAACTATCTGGCCTGAAGGCATCCCTATTTAGGGAAGTTTTTAATGTTTGATGTTTTATCGTGTTTTAAATATTCTGTCGGGAGATGCCCAGAGTGGCTGGGGAAACCCAGCCAGATGGGTAGGGTATAAATAAATAAATTATTATTATTATTATTATTATTATTATTATTATTAAGAAAGGTTTTAGTGAGCAGCAGAAACAGGAAAGCAGAGGCACCTGCTTAATGTCAAAGGGCAGGGAGTTCCAGAGTGTAACTGCTGCCACACCAAAAGACCAGTTCCTTTTAAGTACATCAATAGGAGTATAGCATCTAGATCAAGGGAAGTAATAGTGCCACTGTATTCTGCTCTGGTCAGACCTCACCTGGAGTACTGTGTCCAGTTCTGGGCACCACAGTTCAAGAAGGACACTGACAAACTGGAACGTGTCCAGAGGAGGGCAACCAAAATGGTCAAAGGCCTGGAAACGATGCCTTATGAGGAACGGCTAAGGGAGCTGGGCATGTTTAGCCTGGAGAAGAGGAGGTTAAGGGGTGATATGATAGCCATGTTCAAATATATAAAAGGATGTCACATAGAGGAGGGAGAAAGGTTGTTTTCTGCTGCTCCAGAGAAGCGGACACGGAGCAATGGATCCAAACTACAAGAAAGAAGATTCCACCGAAACATTAGGAAGAACTTCCTGACAGTAAGAGCTGTTCGACAGTGGAATTTGCTGCCAAGGAGTGTGGTGGAGTCTCCTTCTTTGGAGGTCTTTAAGCAGAGGCTTGACAACCATATGTCAGGAGTGCTCTGATGGTGTTTCCTGCTTGGCAGGGGGTTGGACTCGATGGCCCTTGTGGTCTCTTCCAACTCTATGATTCTATGATTCTATGATTCTAGGAATCAACATTAGTAAGAGTGCAGATCAAGGGGGTTGAGTGAGCATATATGGGATAAGGTGATCCTTCAGACTCTACTCTTCTCCCTGCCTGCTGTTGAGGAGGGATGGGTGCCCTAGGAATTGTTGCCAAGCTCCATACAGTTGTGAGTGTGGGCCCCTCTGGACTGCACACATCACAGACATGCAGCCATGATCCACCCCTCGCGGCATCCTTGGGGAAGAAAAACAGAAACAAGAGCCTTAAAGCTCAAATACATTCTACATTTTGTACAGTACCTGGCTAAATAAATGATAGCAGAATGAGAAGACTGAACAGACATACATTATTGCCAACAGCTATGAATCTCATGCAATCAAAAATATTGCCCTACTTTCTGTCTCTCCTTTGGCTACATACAACTGGAACAGTATTAGCCAATATTTCAAGTGAGTTACTTGCAGTCAAAATGGATTTATTGAAAATAAATCATGCCAGACCATTCTAGTTTCCTGATTAGATAAAGTGTCTGGCTTTGTAGACAAGGAAAATGGTCTTGATATATAGGCTTGAACAAAAGTATTGACCTACTGGCTTATGTCTGGCTCATAGATAGACTCCTTCCATGACTTGCTGACCACTGCCTCATGTGGTGAAGAGCGTAACTGCAGTCTCTTGGGGAAGAACCTTCTTGCTTCCACCTGCCAGGTCAGTCATTGGCTCCTTATAAGTGGGAAGGGACATAAGAAAACTTCTTGTCTCCTTGGTGCTTGAACAACAAGGTCTACCTGATATTTGATGTGTCTTGTGTTGGGGAAAGTTGCATCTCACTGGTAGAACATCTGCTTTGTGAACAGACAGTCCTAGGCTCAGTTCTCAGCATCCCAAGGGACCCTTGTCTGAAGCCCTGGAAAGCTGCAACCAGTCAGCAGTGTTGCCATGTGTTAGGTTGCCATATTTCAAAAAGTGAACATCTGGACACAAAAGTTGGTGAGCTTTTTTGAGGGGTGGGATTTTTGAGCTTTTTTTGGCAAAATCTAAAAAAAGAAGATTTTTTTGAGCTTTTTTGGGGGGGAATTCACCCCCCCCAAATAATCAACACTTCTGACATGGGTTGCCCAGACATTTTTAATGATTTTTGAAAATTCCATCTGGACGCTATGTCCAGGAAATTCTGGATGTATGGCAGCCCTACCATGTGCCATCTTTTTCCAGGACATGTCCTCTTTTTCAGAGTAACATTTCTGCCCAGGTGGATTTTTTAAATTTACCAAAATGTCTCTGGATATACTTTCTGGATGGGACATAGACATAAATGGTGGCTGAAGACTTGCTTTCCTCTTTTCTTCTCCTGCCCCCTCAGCAAATATATCACAGCTTCTATAGCCTATATACAGTAGGGGTATTTAAAATTTGAGTCCTCTTTTTTGCTCTTCAAAATATGGTAACCCTAGATAGATGATACAGATCTTGGTGGGCCAACGATCTGACTTGGTATAAAGGCAGCTACCTATGTTCCTATGCAGGTTTTTTCCCCCAGCCAGAACTTGGCAGAACTCAGTTCTGGCACCTCTCAGGTTGGTGCCATGAGGGAGGTGTTCATGGTGAGTTCCAGCACCTCTTTTCCTAGAAAAATAGCATTGTCCCTATGTGTATCTGATCTTGCTCTTTGATCATGAATTCTCTGTTTTGGCCAACCCTTTTGCACCCTGATTCTGATTGCTCTTTAGTCTGGACTCCTTCCTTGTTCTGCCCCTGTCTTCTGGTTCATTCTCTGATCCTGACTGCTCTTTGGCCTGATTCCTGGTACCCAGTTCCTGACTTGCTCCAGACGGCTGCCCAGCCCTGATAATTGTTTTAGAGCAGTGAGCTGCAGTAGGTGGACCTCAGGGGTGCTCCTAACTCTAGAATTCTGTGAAGATGGAAATAGCTCTGAGCGTCAGTGAGTATTTTCCAGAAACAGGAAGACGTTTCTCTCATGTTTAGAGCAAACCTGGCAATCCTATTAAGACCTAGCAGTAGAAAATAACTGAAACCAACCTATGCAGCCCCCATATTCCTCACTGAGATATTTTATTACATGGATGAAAAATTAGTATATGGTGTTTCATTACCAATAACCCTGAACTTCTGGTGAGACCTTATTTTTCAGAATGACACATTTGTCTTTCTAGTAATACTTATTATGCTATGCTTCAAGGACTTTTCTTAGTCTAGTTTGTTTTCCAGTGCAGTAAAAGTGTGAACTGCCACTTTCCAAATGCCTCTTAGAACTTTTCAGAAAGCTGGATGCAGAAGTCAAGCTAAGGCTGTGCACAGGCTGTAAGATTCCTCTTGTATCTCTTTCTGTGTCCCTCTGTACTCTCTTCTGCTTCGACCTGCAAAATCTTTGGTCACAACAAAAATGGACACCAGGCCCGATCCTGACTTCCCACACCCTTGGCAGGCCATTTTGAAGGGTAGACAGAACCCATCCACCTGCTGAGCACCTGACATTGCAGGTTATGTGGTGAGGACCGGCTGTGCAGACCAAATAGGGACCCTATTAGGCAGCGGGACAGAGGTTCCCCATGCCTAATTTGGAAGGTACAAAATGAGAAAGTGGTATCTGCAGAACTCATAGTATTTATATTGATGGCAGCTCATGGGGTAATAACTAAAAACTAGGAAACTGTAGAACTTTTGACTTTTTATTTCTACAGTGAGCTGTGGCATATATCCATTGCAGAGAAATTGACTTACCAACTTAAATTACCTATAGGCAAAGCTGAAATATTTGATTTTTATTTTGTGCAGCATGTTTTTAATCTCATATACATATCAGAGACATATGCAGCCAAATTTATGAAAGCCATTCCTCACGTTATGGAAAATAGATGAAAGTATAGAATAATGATTAAGTGTGGTTTAATGATGACATATAAAGAAAATCCCCATAAGCATATATGCTTATGTGCCTGTAAAGAGGGGAAATATGTTAAAGACACCACCTTCTGTTAGTAATTATATGATATAACACTATTTATTGGTTTTCATCTTGTATGTTTTTGTATTGGGCGGAGAATTTATTTTATTTTATTTTTGCTTTAAAACTCTGGAAGACTAACGTAAGGATCTCCCTTTTCTAAACTGGCTGCCAGAAGCACCTTGAAATGGATCCATCTGCAATCTTATCCTCCACACCAGCCCTGGAGGCCCATGTCCCCTGCATCCACAGCAGTGTGCAAATTCCCCAGTCGCCCTCAGATAATCACTACCTAAAAAGCTGCATTATGGCTCCACCTCCTGGCCTCCAAATGCACACAGAACATTTTGGAAAATCCACAGAGCCTAGGAAACTGGGGTGGGGAAGCATGAGTATGGCACCAGTACACAGGGAAAAAGCAACCACCTTGAGAGATTGTAGAAAATGGCAGGAGACGGGCATGGCAGCAACAGGAAGCAGGACACAAATCTATCTGCTCCTTGGGCCAGCCATGCACCAGGCACAGCACAGCATCCAAGGGAGCCTTGTAGACCATGATGCAAAATCGTATGACCATCAGAAGATCTCTGGGGGCCTCTGGATGTAACCTGAAGTGTATGTAACCTGAGGTACCACTGTACCACCAAACTTTTTTTAAGCAAAAAGCACTGCCTATGGGAACCTTGTCCTTCTCTGGTTTTGTCCTCTTCTCCAAAACTGGCATTCTCTGAACCTGGATGTTCTAGTTGGGGAGCACAGACACATGGACACGTCATTAACAGACCCATCCTCTGCTAATTTGTCTAACCCCAACTCCACCCCTGCCTGCCTTTTGAGCAAGTCATGGAAACATAGCTTTATGCCTCCTCAGCTGAAATGTCTGATTTAAACAATGTTTGCTTTTATTTTTTTAGAAAAACTACAGCATGATATTTTGCTGTAGTTTTATTTACTACTTTCTTACTAATATTTTAAGCTTTTACTGTTGTTTTTTATTTATATTTATAATATATTTTATATTTCTCATTCTGCTTTAAACTGTAGGTTATGAGTTGATGAAAAAACGAGAGAGATATTATTCAATTAATATCCCACCCTTCCTCCCAAAGGAGCCCAGGGTGGCAAACACATCATTAAAAATATCATTAAAATTGTTTTTTTTAAAAAAGAAAAGTTTAAAACATTCTAAAAAGCACCTTAATTCACATTCTGTAAACTAATGATGTCATATGGGATTCCTGGTTGCACAAGGAGGGATTGTTTTCGTGATTTCCACTGACTCGCTTCCTGTGCCATATTCCAAACCATTCCCAGGCATCCTCCTGACCCTCAGAATTGGCGGGATTGGAGAGGGGCTCAGAAGGCTCAGAAGGAAGAAGGTGGCAAGAAAGCCCTGCTTCAGCAGAACCCAGGCCATAGTATTTGAATGAACATAAAACATTAAAAAGCCTGCTGGGTCAGGACAAAGACCCATCTGGTCCAGCATCCTGTTCTCAGTGGCCAACCAGGTGCCTATGGGAAGCCCACAAGCAAGATCTGAGCACATAAGCACCCACTTAAGATTTCCAGCAACCTCCAATGCCAATTACTACTACTACTACTACTACTACTTGTTCTTGTTTAGTCGTTTAGTCGTGTCCGACTCTTCGTGACCCCATGGACCAGAGCATGCCAGGCACTCCTGTCTTCCACTGCCTCCTGCAGTTTGGCCAAACTCATGCTGGTAGCTTCGAAAACACTGTCCAACCATCTCATCCTCTGTCGTCCCCTTCTCCTTGTGCCCTCCATCTTTCCCAGCATCAGGGTCTTTTCCAGGGAGTCTTCTCTTCTCATGAGGTGGCCAAAGTATTGGAGCCTCAGCTTCAGGATCTGTCCTTCCAGTGAGCACTCAGGGCTAATTTCCTTCAGAATGGAGAGGTTTGATCTTCTTGCAGTCCATGGGACTCTCAAGAGTCTCCTCCAGCACCATAATTCAAAAGCATCAATTCTTCGGCGATCAGCCTTCTTAATGGTCCAGGTCTCACTTCCATACATCACTACCATAGCTTTAACTATACAGATCTTTGCTGGTAAGGTGATGTCTCTGCTACTGATTCATAAACCGCCTTCTAAATGATATACTGTATATAATTTTTATTTGGTTTTACATATTTAAGTTTACAAACATCCCACAACACATCCAAAGTTACAACATTCTCCCAAATCTTTGAACCTTCCCCCCTCCGTGGGTTCTGTTATTAAACCTTTTCTACTGCATCTTTTTTAAATAATCAAGTTTTTTATAACTCCATTGTAGCCATAGTTCTCCTTACATTACAAGTGTTATTGCAGTCCTACTATTGTTTTCAACTGTTTACAGTGGTTTTTAAGATAAATGGTAAAATTTTCCCATTCCTTATTAAAGTTTTGGTTTTCCTGGTTCTGAGCTTTCTGGTCAGTTTTGCCATTTCGACATAGTCCAACAACTTCATTTCCCAGAGTACTTTTATTACCTTACACGTCCACCACACATAAACCACCTTCTAAACCACTGTTTCAAGGTGATTTATACATAGTTTAATAAATAATATGTAGGGGTGTTATTGTGTTCAATTTGGTTGTGTACGTTTTAATGGTATGCTTATTGTTTATGACTATGTTTGTTATGTTTGTAGTTATGTAATTCTAAAAAAGTTATAAGTCGCCTTGAGCATGGTTTTAACTCTGAAACACAGCATACCAGTAAAATGATTGCTTGCTAGCTTTTAGCTGAGAATCCTGCATTGCAGATGATTGAACTAGATGACCTTTGGGGTCCCTTCCAACTCTACAATTCTATGATTGACTGAGTGAACTGCACTTAACTCTGCTTGGTATTTCAGCCCCCATGTCTATTGGCCTTTGAATCACTTGCTTGTGAAGCAATGTGACACAAACATTCTGTCTAAATTACTTTAATTTGCAGGAAAGTATTCTGTTGAGAGAAGAGTTACATTCACCTTAACATATCTACTAGTGGTCTTGTACCTGGTGGTGGTCAGGAGAAAAAATAATCAGTACAGTTTTGAAAGGGTCAGTCTGCCATCTTGATTCAACATGGCACCCAGTTGTACCAAAACACAGAAAACAACCTGCCCCTTGACCTCAGGAGCCATCATGCAAAATTTGGTTAAACCATCTAAGGAGGTATCCAAATGCATAGAGAACATGACAGAGAAGCAACTTCGCTCTTCCCCAGAAGAATATGAATATCGTGGCATTTTGAATCTGAGTCACCAGTGTCTCTATTTCTTCACCAGTCTCTTACGCAAAAATCGCTCTCGGCTCGAGAAGCAGCTGACTTTTCCCAGCCTGCTGTGTGTGGCCTGGCTCCCATACTTAGTCTCCAGAACCGTTTAATTACTGCGCCTCCAAGGGTCAATGCTTGGCTAATGAATCCTCAGCACCAAGGTATCCCTTGCCCTAATGAGCGGTAATAAAAAGCATTGAGTTGACAAATGCAACCTAAAACTCTGCATCATTTCACTGCATCTGCTTAATAAGGGCCCCGTCTGAGATCAAGTTACCGCTTGCTCAGCCAAAGCGTTGGGTTTGCATGTGAGGTGGGAGTATCGAGAGCCATAATATGGAAATTCCTCGCTCATATTCCTTGCGATATTGTGCGATTACTTAATTCGTTTAGCTGAGTGAGGCCGATCACTCTGCCAACTGTTTTCAGAAAATATACCATGACGCTAAGCAACCGGCCCCCTCACAAGGGCGACGCAAACAGTATCGCTTTTCCTGTAACTGAGCTATTAACAGTTGCTTTGGGGATTTCAAAGAGAGCCCCAGATAATGTTACCCAGAGAGATGGCTTTGATACACACTTTGTCCCCAACAAATGAACACGATAGCCGAGTTCTGAATACCAGCATTTGTTCAAACGTGGTCGGAAGAGTGATGGAAGCAAGCATGGTTTTTCCTTCAAGTACCAGCAAGGCACACTATATAATTTCCAGAGATGCTTCAGGTTGACCGCAGCTCTATTAAATAGCTGGGTCTGATTCTCAATTTGGTTTTTTTATTGGGGTATGGAAACCAGGCTATAAAATATGCACGCAGGGTTGGCTCCAGAAGTTGGCAAGGCTGGACATTTGCCTGGACCCCGAGATCTGCAGGGGGCCCACTGCCTTAACTATACTATCCTTCCCACTTTGCACAGAGTACCCGGGAAAATAAGATGCAGCCTAAGAGAGTTCACAGTGTGGATGTCCTACTTCTAAGCACAATGGCTATGCTTCTGAAAAGCAGCAGGCTCTTCTGATGTGCCGATGTACCAAAAGCATAATTTTGAAAGAAGCTAAGGATCAGAAGAGAGGGAAAACAAACACAATTAGGCAGAGACTGAATGGAAGAAATTAGTCGTAACACATCACAGGCATTTTTTAAAGGGGGAGAACTGAATTCATCTTGGCTAGCAAAGAGTTGCACAGACAGGAAACAATAAGAGGAAGAAGTGAGAAGATGGGAAACCGAGGAAGAAATATGAGGCTTTACAAGCAGCAGAGAATGAGAAGAATGCAAAGACCTCAGGTGAAATTGGAGAAGGAAGATAAGCAGGAGGTAGAGAAGGCATATATCTTAAGGAAGGTAAGGAACAGGATCTAAAACTGGATGTACAAAGCAACAGATAACCACTGAACAACAGAGGTGCTGACAGGTTTTAGGGAGCTCTAGACCAGGGGTTTTCCAGCCCCTGCTTCACCCCCAACCAGGCTACTCTATTTTTATTTTATTTTACTTTATTTAACAAAAAATTATATACCACTTCAATGCAAAATCATCCAAGTGGATCGCCTAAAATTGTATACATTAACATTATTGATAAAAGTCAGAGTTAAAAATCTGGTGACCTAAAAATAATATCAAAGTACACAGAAAACCAGCAGTTAAAAATATGCATTATGAAATAAAATTGCGCATTAAAATATGTAAATGTCAGCTTTACATATCTGAATGGACTTGCTTATGGACAATTCAAAGTGTTGGTGCTGACCTTTAAAGCCCTAAACGGCCTTGTGCCCAGTATACCTGAAGGAGCATTTCCACCCCCATCGTTCAGCCAGGACACTGAGGTCCAGCGCTGAGGGCCTTCTGGCGCTGCGAGAAGTGAGATTACAGCGAACCAGGCAGAGGGCCTTCTCGGTAGTGGCACCCTCCCCGTGGAACACCCTTCCTTCTGATGTCAAGGAAGTAAACAACTATCTGGCCTGAAGGCATCCCTATTTAGGGAAGTTTTTAATGTTTGATGTTTTATCGTGTTTTAAATATTCTGTCGGGAGATGCCCAGAGTGGCTGGGGAAACCCAGCCAGATGGGTAGGGTATAAATAAATAAATTATTATTATTATTATTATTATTATTATTATTATTAAGAAAGGTTTTAGTGAGCAGCAGAAACAGGAAAGCAGAGGCACCTGCTTAATGTCAAAGGGCAGGGAGTTCCAGAGTGTAACTGCTGCCACACCAAAAGACCAGTTCCTTTTAAGTACATCAATAGGAGTATAGCATCTAGATCAAGGGAAGTAATAGTGCCACTGTATTCTGCTCTGGTCAGACCTCACCTGGAGTACTGTGTCCAGTTCTGGGCACCACAGTTCAAGAAGGACACTGACAAACTGGAACGTGTCCAGAGGAGGGCAACCAAAATGGTCAAAGGCCTGGAAACGATGCCTTATGAGGAACGGCTAAGGGAGCTGGGCATGTTTAGCCTGGAGAAGAGGAGGTTAAGGGGTGATATGATAGCCATGTTCAAATATATAAAAGGATGTCACATAGAGGAGGGAGAAAGGTTGTTTTCTGCTGCTCCAGAGAAGCGGACACGGAGCAATGGATCCAAACTACAAGAAAGAAGATTCCACCGAAACATTAGGAAGAACTTCCTGACAGTAAGAGCTGTTCGACAGTGGAATTTGCTGCCAAGGAGTGTGGTGGAGTCTCCTTCTTTGGAGGTCTTTAAGCAGAGGCTTGACAACCATATGTCAGGAGTGCTCTGATGGTGTTTCCTGCTTGGCAGGGGGTTGGACTCGATGGCCCTTGTGGTCTCTTCCAACTCTATGATTCTATGATTCTATGATTCTAGGAATCAACATTAGTAAGAGTGCAGATCAAGGGGGTTGAGTGAGCATATATGGGATAAGGTGATCCTTCAGACTCTACTCTTCTCCCTGCCTGCTGTTGAGGAGGGATGGGTGCCCTAGGAATTGTTGCCAAGCTCCATACAGTTGTGAGTGTGGGCCCCTCTGGACTGCACACATCACAGACATGCAGCCATGATCCACCCCTCGCGGCATCCTTGGGGAAGAAAAACAGAAACAAGAGCCTTAAAGCTCAAATACATTCTACATTTTGTACAGTACCTGGCTAAATAAATGATAGCAGAATGAGAAGACTGAACAGACATACATTATTGCCAACAGCTATGAATCTCATGCAATCAAAAATATTGCCCTACTTTCTGTCTCTCCTTTGGCTACATACAACTGGAACAGTATTAGCCAATATTTCAAGTGAGTTACTTGCAGTCAAAATGGATTTATTGAAAATAAATCATGCCAGACCATTCTAGTTTCCTGATTAGATAAAGTGTCTGGCTTTGTAGACAAGGAAAATGGTCTTGATATATAGGCTTGAACAAAAGTATTGACCTACTGGCTTATGTCTGGCTCATAGATAGACTCCTTCCATGACTTGCTGACCACTGCCTCATGTGGTGAAGAGCGTAACTGCAGTCTCTTGGGGAAGAACCTTCTTGCTTCCACCTGCCAGGTCAGTCATTGGCTCCTTATAAGTGGGAAGGGACATAAGAAAACTTCTTGTCTCCTTGGTGCTTGAACAACAAGGTCTACCTGATATTTGATGTGTCTTGTGTTGGGGAAAGTTGCATCTCACTGGTAGAACATCTGCTTTGTGAACAGACAGTCCTAGGCTCAGTTCTCAGCATCCCAAGGGACCCTTGTCTGAAGCCCTGGAAAGCTGCAACCAGTCAGCAGTGTTGCCATGTGTTAGGTTGCCATATTTCAAAAAGTGAACATCTGGACACAAAAGTTGGTGAGCTTTTTTGAGGGGTGGGATTTTTGAGCTTTTTTTGGCAAAATCTAAAAAAAGAAGATTTTTTTGAGCTTTTTTGGGGGGGAATTCACCCCCCCCAAATAATCAACACTTCTGACATGGGTTGCCCAGACATTTTTAATGATTTTTGAAAATTCCATCTGGACGCTATGTCCAGGAAATTCTGGATGTATGGCAGCCCTACCATGTGCCATCTTTTTCCAGGACATGTCCTCTTTTTCAGAGTAACATTTCTGCCCAGGTGGATTTTTTAAATTTACCAAAATGTCTCTGGATATACTTTCTGGATGGGACATAGACATAAATGGTGGCTGAAGACTTGCTTTCCTCTTTTCTTCTCCTGCCCCCTCAGCAAATATATCACAGCTTCTATAGCCTATATACAGTAGGGGTATTTAAAATTTGAGTCCTCTTTTTTGCTCTTCAAAATATGGTAACCCTAGATAGATGATACAGATCTTGGTGGGCCAACGATCTGACTTGGTATAAAGGCAGCTACCTATGTTCCTATGCAGGTTTTTTCCCCCAGCCAGAACTTGGCAGAACTCAGTTCTGGCACCTCTCAGGTTGGTGCCATGAGGGAGGTGTTCATGGTGAGTTCCAGCACCTCTTTTCCTAGAAAAATAGCATTGTCCCTATGTGTATCTGATCTTGCTCTTTGATCATGAATTCTCTGTTTTGGCCAACCCTTTTGCACCCTGATTCTGATTGCTCTTTAGTCTGGACTCCTTCCTTGTTCTGCCCCTGTCTTCTGGTTCATTCTCTGATCCTGACTGCTCTTTGGCCTGATTCCTGGTACCCAGTTCCTGACTTGCTCCAGACGGCTGCCCAGCCCTGATAATTGTTTTAGAGCAGTGAGCTGCAGTAGGTGGACCTCAGGGGTGCTCCTAACTCTAGAATTCTGTGAAGATGGAAATAGCTCTGAGCGTCAGTGAGTATTTTCCAGAAACAGGAAGACGTTTCTCTCATGTTTAGAGCAAACCTGGCAATCCTATTAAGACCTAGCAGTAGAAAATAACTGAAACCAACCTATGCAGCCCCCATATTCCTCACTGAGATATTTTATTACATGGATGAAAAATTAGTATATGGTGTTTCATTACCAATAACCCTGAACTTCTGGTGAGACCTTATTTTTCAGAATGACACATTTGTCTTTCTAGTAATACTTATTATGCTATGCTTCAAGGACTTTTCTTAGTCTAGTTTGTTTTCCAGTGCAGTAAAAGTGTGAACTGCCACTTTCCAAATGCCTCTTAGAACTTTTCAGAAAGCTGGATGCAGAAGTCAAGCTAAGGCTGTGCACAGGCTGTAAGATTCCTCTTGTATCTCTTTCTGTGTCCCTCTGTACTCTCTTCTGCTTCGACCTGCAAAATCTTTGGTCACAACAAAAATGGACACCAGGCCCGATCCTGACTTCCCACACCCTTGGCAGGCCATTTTGAAGGGTAGACAGAACCCATCCACCTGCTGAGCACCTGACATTGCAGGTTATGTGGTGAGGACCGGCTGTGCAGACCAAATAGGGACCCTATTAGGCAGCGGGACAGAGGTTCCCCATGCCTAATTTGGAAGGTACAAAATGAGAAAGTGGTATCTGCAGAACTCATAGTATTTATATTGATGGCAGCTCATGGGGTAATAACTAAAAACTAGGAAACTGTAGAACTTTTGACTTTTTATTTCTACAGTGAGCTGTGGCATATATCCATTGCAGAGAAATTGACTTACCAACTTAAATTACCTATAGGCAAAGCTGAAATATTTGATTTTTATTTTGTGCAGCATGTTTTTAATCTCATATACATATCAGAGACATATGCAGCCAAATTTATGAAAGCCATTCCTCACGTTATGGAAAATAGATGAAAGTATAGAATAATGATTAAGTGTGGTTTAATGATGACATATAAAGAAAATCCCCATAAGCATATATGCTTATGTGCCTGTAAAGAGGGGAAATATGTTAAAGACACCACCTTCTGTTAGTAATTATATGATATAACACTATTTATTGGTTTTCATCTTGTATGTTTTTGTATTGGGCGGAGAATTTATTTTATTTTATTTTTGCTTTAAAACTCTGGAAGACTAACGTAAGGATCTCCCTTTTCTAAACTGGCTGCCAGAAGCACCTTGAAATGGATCCATCTGCAATCTTATCCTCCACACCAGCCCTGGAGGCCCATGTCCCCTGCATCCACAGCAGTGTGCAAATTCCCCAGTCGCCCTCAGATAATCACTACCTAAAAAGCTGCATTATGGCTCCACCTCCTGGCCTCCAAATGCACACAGAACATTTTGGAAAATCCACAGAGCCTAGGAAACTGGGGTGGGGAAGCATGAGTATGGCACCAGTACACAGGGAAAAAGCAACCACCTTGAGAGATTGTAGAAAATGGCAGGAGACGGGCATGGCAGCAACAGGAAGCAGGACACAAATCTATCTGCTCCTTGGGCCAGCCATGCACCAGGCACAGCACAGCATCCAAGGGAGCCTTGTAGACCATGATGCAAAATCGTATGACCATCAGAAGATCTCTGGGGGCCTCTGGATGTTGTTGGGCCACAGTTCCCATCAGGCCCAGCCAGCATGGCCAATGGTCAGGGATGATGGGAGTTGTAGTCCAGCAACATCTTAGATACTCCTACACTAGTGGTGCAGTAGTAAATAATATACCCTTTGTTCATGCAAGTCTATCCAAACTGACATGTGTTCTAATCTGTTTCTGACGTAATTGTTGGTTTTAATTTGATTTGAACTTTTGAAATACCTCTTCTTAACATTGTTTTTTCTTTTACTGACCGTTTTAACTTGCTGTGTGAACAGCTCAGAGGTTCCATTTACAGTACAGTGGTCTATAAATTCTGTTAAATAATAATAATAATAATAATAATTAAAAAATACATAAATCAACCTGGAGTTACAGATATCTATATAATTACATGTGTATAGAAAGCCACGTGAATGAATTCCTGTCTTTCTATCTTGCATGGATTTTTGTTTGTTGAATAAGTGTCACACACCTCCTCCTGACCTTTATATTTCATTAACTTCGGGCCACACTACATACAAACTATTTTGTTTCTTTCTACATATGTTGCATGCATGTCAATATAATCAAGAGGAGGATGTTTCCCAGATCTGTTGTTGTGGGCCCTGGTTCACAGAAACTTATGCCACAAAGGAATGGTTGGTCTTTAAGGTACCACAGGTCTCTTTGTCTTTCAAATTAACACAGCTTCCCCTCTGGAATGTATTGTGTATTGCACTGTTACAGATTGCCCAGCAGGTGGTAATATTAGTCAAACCTTTTACAGACATCGCCTCCCGGAGCAGTGATACATTGCTTCTGATTTTTATTAAGCACTTCCATTGAAAACCAACATTGGGAAGTATTTGATCACATTTGACCAATTGTAGCCCAGGTTTTCAAATCATTAATCTGTCTGCGGGGTTTTGGTGATGCTTGTTCTGCAGATGGAAGCAAGACCCATTGTCCTTATGAGGTCTTTCCAGTATATAACAGAGCCAGGAAAGATGCCAAAAGTAACTTCTGAATGAGAAAAGTTCTGAAAATTCAAATCTTTCCTTCGTCTTTTTCAAAGATGGATGCACACCAAAGTTGATGTGGGGTGGGTTTTTTTTGGGGGGGGTAATATTTATTGTGATCAGTAATACCATCTGCTGAAAGCTGAATGTCTTAAGTGTCATTGAAATGATTGAAATTTAAAGATACCTACTCATAAAGGCCTGTTTAGAGATGCCAATTTGCAACCTGTATATTTGGTTCATTTCCTTTAAAACAGCATTCCAGGCTGCAGTTGGGACAGTTCTCAACTAAAGAATTATGCTGGCAAATTTTTTTTTTAAAAAAACTTTTATCTGCACTATGTAACTTCCCTGACCTCTCCCCTCCCCACCTTCCCCATAAATCTGCTCCTTCAAGTCTCCAGAGCAGATTTAGGGGCCACACAGGAGGTGAACAAGGAGAGGGGAGAGCAGGGAGTTACATTGCAGTTAGAAGTCAGGGCTAGTGTAACTCCTAAGTTGAATTTACGCATTACAGTGGTACCTTGGGTTACATACGCTTCAGGATACATACGCTTCAGGTTACAGACTCCTCTAACCCAGAAATAGTGCTTCAGGTTAAGAACTTTGCTTCAGGATGAGAACAGAAATAGTGCTCCAGCGGCGCAGCAGCAGCAGGAGGCCCCATTAGCTAAAGTGGGGCTTCAGGTTAAGAACAGTTTCAGGTTAAGTACGGACCTCCGGAATGAATTAAGTACTTAACCCGAGGTACCACTGTATTAAATTTCTAGCCTGCTCTTCCCAGGGCAGCAAACACCGAAGTGACAAAATAATACAGTTAAAAACACTTGTCAGCTGCCTCTTTAGTAGGTCTACCCAGGTTTGATATCTATGAGCCAAACTGGGAGAGGCAGCAGTTCTGCCTTCTTTTGCCTTTTCCCTCAGTTGTCTCCTCTGCCACCACTCGCTGCCTCTTCCTCTGTGCCCGCCTGCCCCCTTTGCCATGGAATCTGCCTCCTCCGTGCCCGCCTGCTGCTTCAGCCGCCTGCTCTGAACTAAGCAACAGGTGGGCGTGGCAGGTGGTGGTAGAGGAGGGGGGTGAAATGGCCAGCAAGCATAGAAGGGGCTGGAGCAAAATTGGGCCACCCCTGATTGATATAAACATGTGGGAAGTACAGTGGTACCTCGGGTTACATACGCTTCAGGTTACATATGCTTCAGGTTACAGACTCCGCTAACCCAGAAATAGTGCTTCAGGTTAAGAACTTTCCTTCAGGATGAGAACAGAAATCGTGCTCCGGCGGCGCGGCAGCAGCGGGAGGCCCCATTAGCTAAAGTGGTGCTTCAGGTTACGAACAGTTTCAGGTTAAGTACGGACCTCCGGAACGAATTAAGTACTTAACCTGAGGTACCACTGTAGTAGGAGAATACAACTAACTACAAAGAATACAGTAAACTATGCATAATAGGAGCCAAATCCACCAAATGAATATAGGCTAGGGCCACTATGTAAATAACAATACAGTTCTCGAAATAATATAGGACGAGGTCGCGAAGATTTTACCTTGTTTCATTGTTCTTAAAACACCAATTGAAGAATATGCATGGGTGGTTGCTAATAACTCCCTATTGTCCCAATTATTCTTACTTGAGCTTTCTTCCATTTGGGAAAAATATCATTCCTGTAAATCCTGCTCAGATTCTGTAGCATACCACTAGGCGTATAAGTCCAAAAATCAGGAGTTTTTCATTCCTAGAGGAGGGGTGAAAAGCAACTTCAGATGCTCTTCTCTGATTTCCCTACTCAAATCAAGTTGATGATCACTGTTTAGCTTCTCAGATCGCCCTAGATTCCACAACAAAGGCACATTTTTTTTTAATGTGAGAGACCTTTCCCTAATATTCTCCTGGCTACCTTGCTTCTCCCATTCTCCTGCCACCGCCTTGTACTCTCACTCTCTCTTGCCTACACAACGTTTGCACATTTGACATAAAAAGACTGGCTTCTTTAGACAACTGACTTCAGTGTCTGAAGATGGGGAGTTGAATTATTTACTAGATGACTCAGTGCTTGATGACTAAATTGGTACTTGGTTCTGCACCTTAGGGATGGAAAAAGAACAAGAAATCTAATAGATATGGTGCCTTGCCATGCTCGGCTTGGGGACTGCATTATTGCAAGGCACATATAGTTCACTAATAAAGGAATGTGGAAAGCAGACGCATGTGGCTGATAGGATTACTGGAAGGCATTTTTGAAACAAATGCATAGGGTGGAAATTGGCCTATGCTGTAGATAGAACATTGCATCGCATAGTGGTTTATTAACTTCCTGGTTAGTAAAGTTCCTGGTTCCTGAAACACTGCTATACCAGGGGAAGGGAGGAGGAGGAGGAGGAGGAGGAGGAGGAGGAGGAGGAGGAGGAGGAGGAGAGAAACTTCCCTCCCTCTATGCGGAGGCACCCTCTGCAACAGCAGGCAGGTAAATATGAACAT
The DNA here is from genome assembly GCF_027172205.1 of Podarcis raffonei. NCBI lineage: Eukaryota > Metazoa > Chordata > Lepidosauria > Squamata > Lacertidae > Podarcis > Podarcis raffonei. The sequence continues at coordinate 94,870,688 of NC_070604.1, read as the reverse complement.
ACTGTAGGGAGGAATTCTTCTCCGGCTCAGATTACAGTCTGTACCAGGGAAGAACTATTAGGGAACAGGCATCTGGTTCAGCAAATAGGTACACATGTCAATGCCACACTCTAAACTGGGCATGTCCAGGTTTTGACAACACCATCAGCATTAGCATGTACAGTGGTACCTCCAGTTACGAACTTAATTCGTTCCGGAGGTCCGTTCTTAAGCCAAAACCGCTCGTAACATGAGGCACGCTTTTGCTAATGGCGCCTCCTGCTGCTGCCACGCTGCTGGCGCGCGACTTCTGCTCGCATCCTGGGGCAAAGTTCACAACAAGGGGCATCTACTTCCAGTTTAGTGGCGCTCGTAACCCGCAGCATTTGCAAGGAGGACGGTACGTAACATGAGGTTCCACTGTATTATCAACTTTATTGTTGCCTTTGCCTTCTGCTATTGCGTTTGGAGGGCAAAGTACTTTAGAGAAAATGGAGATATCAATAAAATATTTTTCAGAACTTATTCTATCAATAGCATCTGCTGGAGCAGCACAGCACCAATTATGAGCTACCACCTTAACAAACTAAAGTTCCCAGGATTCTTTGTGGGAAGTCATGACTCTATAAGATAGTAGGATAATATTTTAAAGGCATTGTGCAGATGGAGCCTGGCCCTGTAGCTGCATCTGTGTGCATGTGCAAAAGAAGTGGATAATGCCAATGAGAGATCTGTTGCCTTTGCCTATTACCTTTGCTAATGCTGTGACCTTCGGTCAGGTTCCATTGCTGTTATAAGGGAAGCAACTGGTGTTTATTTTTTATAGACTGGGGAAGAGGCATCCATCATTTTTTTGCACTCTGCCATCCTGGGGCTGCTGTGTTAGCCAAAGCAAACTTCTTTCCGAGGCTCTGAGCCACCACACATATATTCCCCATGTGTGAAGCAATCCTCAAGGCAGCGTGTCAGACAAGAGTACTCTAGCTCAGTGCAGTCAAGAAGGAGGCAAAATGTCTCATAAGCTTTTACACAGTTCACCAGTTTGGCAAGCCTTATTCATGCCTGGCTACCCATCCACTCCTCGACCAGAGCTGCACAAGTTGGCCAAGCCTTCAGGGAATGGAGATGCCATGTTAAAAGGTCATTCAAAGGGCACAATGGCCATTTGAGTTCCTGTTGACTGTACTTCCTCCCGAGGTCAGAGCAGACAGATGGAAATATTGCTGGAACTATATTATTATTTTTAAAGCAAGGTGGGCATTTACAAATACCTAAACATTTGACCACTTGCTCCTTAGCTGTTCTCCTATTTCTGTTCTTAAGTTTTCTTCCTCTGTTTCTGATTTTCTTAATATATCAGGGACCTGATACAACCAGTATGGTACATTGATACTTACTGCAGAAATAAAAGAATGTCATGCAATACTGAAAACCTTGAATCTATGGCCAGTTTACTCTACAAGGAGTAAACTGATCCACCAATAGACTTCTCATCTTCCAGATGATAGTAATAATAATGACTATTTATTTCATTTAGTAATTACTTCCCATGAGGCATCCCAAAGTAATTTACAATATCACAGCATATATAAAACAGTTATATATATAAAAACACCAAAAACCATTGTGTATATTTTAACAAGCTAAACACCCATTATTAATATGAAAAACATTTTAAAGCAATAACAGCACATGCAAAACATAAAAAAAGATGATCACAACAACTCACTAGTTTTGTGTGGAAATTATTAAGAATCATTCCAATTAAGTGCAGCTGCCAAGAATAAATAAAATGTTTACAAACCCATTCCTACATTTGGAAACTATGCTTTTTACTGTTTCCAAATTTCCATTTTTAGTGTTTTCTCCTATTTTGGAATTGAATTTGTATCTCTGAAATCTCTCTCTTCTGCTCTGCAAGTTTGCAGTAGCTATCAGCTGAAAGTAATAAAAGTTTGCTGTACTGCTCTCTGCTTCCCCTTCTGTGTTATCACTAGGTTTTGGTCTACTGTATTATGCAGACTGTGCGGCGCAGAGATTGAAGAGGTTAAGATCACTGTATGCAGCCCCTTTCCACAGCTAATGTAGCAGCCCATGGCAATCCCACCTAATAAGTCCCAGCTGACCTTGGCTGAACTGTCTGACAGAAACAATGTTCACCTCTGTCCGTAGATATCCATCCATCAGATACTTCTTCCATCTCTTGCAAAGGCACAGCAACAGCTAGAAAGTGACTTTGTGGAAAGAGATAAGCACTTCCCTTTCATTTGCTACAGAGGGTGCATGCATAATTCTCTGAACATTAAAAACAACAGCACTCCAGAGTTATACCAGCCGTGCCTCTTGTAGGAAAGTCAAATACTTTGGCTAGTGGTTTGACTTCTTATCCCTTTCTACCCTATTGATTTAGGTAATATGGAATATTTGAAGCTAACTCAGCAGGGATTTTCCAAGCTCCCTTCTTGCTGTACTGAAACTTTGTTTTAAACTGACAAACACAAACACACACACACAACCCCATGCCACCTCCTACTCACACCTCTGCCATTGTTTAAAATCACTTTTCCTCACCCCTTTTTCAAACCTTTGATGCTGTTTAAAATTGCCATTTTAAAACCTGCCTTCTTTTTTATGTTCCTCTTCCTCACCCTGACTTCTTGCAAATGCAGGATTGTGATGCGACGCTAGAAATCCTCCAATGTGGGGGACTATGTGCGACAACGGCCTTACATTTTTATGGCTATAGGAAGAAACAACTAGGTCACACCTCAGGCAAAGCCTTTTTAAACAAAAAAGGTAAACACCAGGTGCCTAGACACCGTTATGCTAGGTGCCTGCGGAATTTTAGATGTCAGTTGATTCCAAAGGGCTCACACTGCAACACGAAAAGCATAATTGATTACCAAATATGTTCAGGGGGAAGTGTAACTGGAGCCCTTGCGCCTTCAGCATTTTTCTGCAGGGTTTATGCACCTTCAGCAGGATTTATGCACCCTGACACATTCCAGTACTTGCTTTCTGAAGCAGTTCAATAATGTCATTCTTATATTATATTTAATATTTATAGCTCTTTTTTCTATTAAAATAATGCTTAAGAGCAGATTGCAATACAAAACAAGGAAGATACAATGTGAAACAACAAATACAAAATATAAAATACTAAAAATGATTCCACATTTTGGCATCATAGCTGTTGTCTTTTTGTGTGTGTTCCTTAACATCTCATTATGCTGATGGAATGGTTTTTCCTTCTAAGGTTATCAGCATCCAAGATGTCAAGGTCTCACATGACTGTCACTGGGAATCAGCAAAAAGCTCCAAGCAGCTTACACAAAACTGGCACGGGGTTGCGTCTTGCACTTCTTCTTCTTCTTCTTCTTCTTCTTCTTCTTCTTCTTCTTCTTCTTCTTCTTCTTCTTCTTCTTATCCCACCTTTTCCCACAAAAAATGACTTATACAAATTAAAACAACACACATGAAATACAGAAATCTAACATGTTAAGGATAAAACTTAATTGAACTATAATAGAATTAAAACAATATGACAACAAATTATTAAAATACAGATAGTAAAAATAGCACAGCACTGTTAAAAGCCCTTTCCTTAAAATACCCCGGACAGTTCCCCAAACCTTCAGTCGACTTACTGGTAAGTTAGCCATGCCTATTGATTTCAATGCACCTAACTCAGGGTGTGATTTAGTTGGATACAAACCTTGTGTGGGAAAAGGTGGGATTCTTTATATTAAAGAAGGCCTCTTAGAACTACAGATAGTAAAAATCAAAAGTACAAAGTCACTGTAACTAAGAGTTTACTTTTCCACCCTCCTCCTGTGCAATCATTTTCTTTTTGTGAGGGAGGAGACTGTCTTTATAATGTGGTTTGGTGGCCTTTTTCAAATATGAAAAATAGAATAAATAAATAAATAGGTTTTGGTACCTTTTTTTGAAGAGCACGAACAAGATTTTCCTCCACAACAATGGTAATTCCCTTCTATTACATTAGTGTGGAATTATTATTATTATTTTGATACACATATGGAATCAGAGCAAGGAGAGTCCTAAGGGAAAACTCACTCCTATTCAATCATTATCACTGTTTTCTTTACAAATCCTAAAGGCGAAAAAGGTGCGTTGTCCCTGAAATGCCACAAAGCCCATGCCATGTTACTTCCTTCCCAGCTAGAAGTGATGTTTAAAAGAAGCAGAAAACCATATATATCACATAGAGAAATCTGCAATCTGGCCAAGGCGGTAGCAGAGAGGAGAGAAAAAGATCTATAGTTGATCGCATTTGCCAGCACAGAGGAGAGATAGTGCCTCCTATTTGTGTCATCAGTAAGCTTTCATGTGCAGTGGACCAATGAATGGAGAGCAGTGCCACAAACCCATCCGCCTCAGACACACCACTGATGTTTATCAAAGTCTTAGCCTTTTCCAAACACGGGTAATGAGACAGAGCAAAATAGTTCAGGCTGAAATGTTCTCTAGGACTAGCATTTGTTTAAACACACCCTTCCTCTCACACACATCACCAAATAAAAGAGGACCAAAAGTGATACCGATTTGCATAACATTTGCATGTGCAATTTCCATGTCTAAAATGCACACTTAGAAATAATTGTTAACTATTATTTCTATCATACAATATCTCTCGCTATACTGTGGAAGGTTGCTGGTCTTTGTAGCTGTTCAGTCAACTGAGCTACTTGTGATGGGCAATTTCAAGGTCCCTGAGATTCACACTTTCCATAGCTCTCTACTTTTAAGTAGAATCGTAGAATTGTAGAGTTGGAAAGGATACCAATGGTCATTTAGTCCAACCCCCCCTGCTAAAGCATCCATGACAGATGCAGTCATCAAATAGAGGACTGTCCTCTGTAAAGGAGGATGCATGGTCCCTCAAAGTGTGTGTGGATATGTGCAACCACATACGTATGGGTGGATAACGAAAACTTGCAACTGCTCGGTGAGAGGCTGGATTTAATGAAGCACAGCTTGCTCATTAACAGGCTGATGAACTTCTCGTCAAAGGCAGACCCGGCCTATAATTTTGCTGCCTGAGGTTGAGCAACAAATGGCCCCTCTGCATGTCAATATACAGAGGTCTATATCCATCACTGCTGATCCATTCACACAACAGCTTCCTCTCCTTTACCTGCAGCCCATCTGCATCACCAAAATTGGCTCCACAGAGTGGAGGGACACAGTGGAGCAGATTGGGGCCTGTGGAGGAGAGAAGAGGAAAAGGAAGTCCCACTGCATGAGTGGAGCTCCTCTTGTGCAGTGTAGGATACAACCCATCATTCCCAAAGCCTTAGGCAGGTGCCTCATCTACCTGGTGGTAGGGCCAGTCTTGTAATGGGCTCCCCTCCACCCCGCTCCTGAATATATTTACAACTGCAGTTAGCTCACTCATGAAGACTGCAATAGCAAGTGGTGAACTTGTTTAGGGGAAGTTTTTAATGCCTGATGTTTTGTTGTGCTTTTAATATTCTGTTGGGAGCCACCCAGAGTGGTTGGGGAAACCCAGGCAGATGGCAGGGGTATAATAAATAATAATAATAATAATAAGAATTATTATTATTATTATTATTATTATTATTATTATTATTATTATTATTACTGCTGCTACTGCTGCTACTACTACTACTACATGGATCTACAAGCCACCCAGGGTCAAACACCACAGCTGGAACTTCTTTGTGACATCACATAGAAGCCTTGTTAACAGAGTCTGTCCATACATTCAGCTTTCTGTTATCAACTGAGTAACCAACTTATGAAAACTCATGTGTGTGAACCACATTAAGTGAACCACCGCTGAGAAAGCTGACTCCCACATCACTGCGCCATTCCTGGTTGCAGGACAATGGGAACTGTAGTTTTGTTAAGGGTTGTTGAAAGTTGTTAGGAGGCCCCTATTCCCCTCCCAGAGCTACCATGGGCGACAAAGCAAATGGATCCTGAGGCAATAAATTTCATCTCTTCTTTTGACATTGTGTGCCTTCAAGAGACCTGGTCCCAACAAAGTATCGCTCTCCCTAATTATTGCTCCTTTAGCTCCTGTGCTCGTAAACTAACCAACAGGGGCCGCCCCCAAGTTGGCCTTGCCTGTCTTATTTCAAACAACTTATCCCTCACTATTTGCGAGGAAATTAAATCTTCCCCTTACTTTCTCACTATAAAGATCCATCTTCCAAAAACCAAAAGCCCATGGTTGATAACTACAGTATATCTGCCCCCGGTAATCAATGATTTCGACCGCAATGAAAGGCGGTCTGAACTTTCGTCTTGGCTCCATGATCTTCAAACAACTAACCCAGGACTTCCCCAAATCCTCTTAGGCGACTTTAATGCAAGAATAGGTCCCAACGACGATGATATATTATCTCTCGCAGCACTCTTGGACAATCCCCTGCAGCCCCCCTGGGGAAACAGATGCTCTCTTGATCCTATAACAAATGCGTCGGGGAGGCTGATGGCCCAATTGGCCATGGAAAACGATCTGTGCATCGCGAATGGTAACATCACTCCCGTGTCCTCGCAGCAGTTAACGTGCATCACTTCCCGGGGAACCAGTGTTGTCGACTACATTTTATTGACGCCGGAGCTATTCTCAATTTCTGCAAAAATGGAAGTGGCTGAATATTTTGGTGGTGACCACCTTCCATTGACTCTATTGTTAAACCTAACAGAGCCATTTTCAGCCCCCTCAAACTATAGTTCCACGGCACAAAACCACCCTGTATACAAAACAAAGAAATGGACAAGCCTCAGTTCCTCTCTTGCCCTGGACATACAAAAATCATTCGATATGTCTGTAGTTCCTTCTGACCCAATTCTGCCCGCTGACCTATACCGGAAATTAATTGATGCTTTCTCAATAACCTACACAACCACCACCTCGCCTACCCACCAACGCCTCCTTTCTGAATCACCTTGGTTTGACAAGGAATGTAAAGCCCTAAGAAGGCGAATTAGGAAAATGGTCAGAATCATCAAATTCTCCAACGACCCCCAAACCCGTGCAAAGCTCATAGATATTAAAAGGACATACAGAAACATGATTCACTGTAAGAAACAGCAGCACATCCTTGAGGCATGGTCCACTCTTCGTTCGGCTGTAGAGAGGCATGACTCCCGCTCCTTTTGGCGCTTAGTTAGACCTTCGGCACCACTCAATTCAGCTACCCAGATTTCCGCTGATGAATGGATTGCCTATTATTCAACCAGTTTCGCTTCTCCAAATCATCTTACGGATCTCTTTCAGCCCCCGTCGGACTTCTGTTCCTATTCTCTTAGTCCCACTTCTTCAATAAACTTTACCCCAACTCGCATCTTCAACATCATAACGTCCATGCGAAGGAATAAGGCCCCCGGCCCAGACATGGTTCCGTTGGACCTTTTCCTGACTGATCCTCTTTGGTGGAGCGAACAGCTGACTCCTGTATTTACCGCTATCTCCTCCGCCCTAGACATCCCCGACTCCTGGAGAGAAGCTATAATAGTTCCGATCTTCAAAGGCGGCCAGCCAAACATCCCTAGGAACTATCGCACCATCAGTTTATTATCTATTCCGGGGAAAATATTTGCCGCTGTTTTACTGGAAGAACTTCTTTCATGGGTCCAGGAGAGGAACATTCTACCGCTAGAACAGATTGGCTTCCGAAAGTCAGCATCAACCATGGACCACTGTCTAACTCTTTATCACCTTGCCAGTAAATACTCCGCACCAAGGCAAGGCCACCTATTTGCCGCCTTCATGGACCTGGAGGCCGCCTTTGATTCCATTCCTAGGCAGAGATTATGGTCCAAACTTGCCCATCTGGGAATTGATCCGCACCTCCTCTCCCTAATTATTTCCCTTTATTCAAACACCACAGCTTGCGTCCGAAGTGGTCCCAACGGCTCCCTTACCACTCCATTCCCAACGGCCAAGGGCGTCCGACAAGGTTGTCTCTTGGCCCCTTTGCTGTTTAATCTCTATCTTCATGATGCAATTTCCCCCTTGAAGCTAGCAACTAAGTATCCTCCTCACTTAGCAGGTCACCCCGTTGCTTCCCTTTTCTATGCAGATGATGCCGTCATCTTATCCAGAACAGCTGCGGACCTGGCAAATGCAGTTAATGCATTTATCGCCTATTGTAAGGCGGAAGCTCTTAATATTAATTATAAAAAATCGAAAGTCCTTCACTTCACTCGTTCCCGCAAACTCAAGCTGGAGCCGCTTAAGATCACAGGTGGCTACTTAGAAAAGGTAAAAGCCTTTAAATATCTAGGCTTAATATTCACTTATAATCTCTCCTGGACCACCCATCTACAATCTGCCTTTCTCGCCGCAACCACGACCTCCAATGCCATTGTCCGATTTTACCACCAGAAGGGCGGCAAACACCTTCCAGCAGCAATTCAAATATTCAATGCCAAAGTTGTTCCTAAATTATTATATGGCTGTGAAGTATGGACTACAGCAATATCAGGTAACTTGGATCGCCCACTTCATATGTTTCTGAGATCTCTTTCCGGTGTCCCGAGATGCGTCTCAGGTGCAGCCCTACGACTTGAGTTCGCCCAGCCCTCAATTGTAAAACGAGCATGGAGTCGAGCCATTTCCTATAGCTCCCACCTACTAGCATCGGATGCTCGAATTAGAGGTGGTTTTTCCAATCTGATCCTAAGAGATATTCATAATTCCCCTTGGAAAACTACAATTAACCTCAAACTCCGCTCTCTTTTTAATCTGAATTGCAAAACTGTTCTTAAATTAGAGTGCATCAGTCCGGCGGCCCTACCTTCAATTAAAAAGAAGCTACAGCAACTTGACTTCTCTAATACAGCTGCCGATGCAAGAGGGCCGTGTTCAGGCCTAGCCCTAGCTATTCCTCCCCCTGAAGGGATCCCTCTATACTGCTTCACAATTTCCTCGGAGGCTAAGCGAAGGGCCTTTACCTGTGCCCGTCTCAACTGTTTTCCTACAGCAGTTCTGTCGGGTCGTTATTCCAGAGTCCCCATCGCAAACAGAACATGCACCTGTAATGACACGGCTCTGGAGACTATGGACCATGTAATGCTCTTCTGTCCCAACTGGACAGATGAAAGATCTCGGTTTTTAACTCCTCTCATGAACAAGCTTCATCTCCCAATCCAGCCCTGGATAGTGTCCCTTTTTTTGCAGGATTCTGATTGTTGGATTACCGAGATGACAGCTAACTTCCTGCTCAGTGTGATGAAGAGGAAAGCGGCACTAACTTCTTTTTAACACCACAGCTGCAGCCGATACGCTGCACAATCGAACGAAGTTCCAAGTAGCTTTATTGTACAAGGTCAATGGGGCTAGGACAAATCCGAGGAGCTGTAGGACCCCTTTAACGATCCTCCTCCACCCTCAGCAGTTTTTTTTTTGTCTTTTTGTTTTTGTATTATCGGTCACTCGATGTTTTAAATCCCTTGTCGCTTCTGTTATCTCTCCCCCCCCCTGTAAGTATTTGCATAGGACGAAATCCACCTTTACCTCCCCACCCCCATTTTATGTTGTTATTTCTATGTATATTATGCTATGGCCACACGGCTAATGCAATAAAATCTATTGAATTTCCAGAGATCCCTGCAAAGAGGGATTGATTGTTAAACCACCCTGGGAATAGGGTTCTCCTAACAACTCTCAGCACCCTGAAGAAACTGCAGCTCCCAGAATTCTTTGCTGGAATCATGACTGCTTAAGATAGTATCATAGCACAGTTACGTGCCACCCCAATCTCTGAGCGGTATGAGATTCTACGAGTTGCAGGCATGCTTACCAGGGTCTGTATTTCCCTTTGGAAAAACAAGGCACAGCGGAGTCTGTGGTGTCTTTAGATATATGGTGTATTTACACATATATACAACCTGAGCCTAGGATGGAAGGGTGCACAACATTGTACCCCAAGAGTGCCCTTAGCTTCTCCAGTAGGCGCAACAGGCTTGGGTCTTCAAACAGAGAAATCAGCCACGTTCTCAGTGTCTCTTTGTCCCAACCAGACCGTGCGGTGCTCTGACCTCACTTCCTCCCCCAGCTTACTTCATCCACCCTGAAATCCTAACCTCATTTGGTCCATGCCTACCAACACACAACTGGAGGAAAGGCTCCTCGCTCTTCATCTGGTACCTCTCTGCCTTCTTGATGGCTTCCTTGATGGATTAACAACAGGCCACCACTGGCCTTTGTTCTTCCAATGACTCCCATCCAGCTAGCTCTGCCAAACTGGCCTGGCTCATTAACATAAACTAAACCCAGGGGTTTCCATGTTTGGCTCAGTGTAAGCAAATCTTGATTAATTCTAAATTTTACTCATTCCGGGATTTATGGGTGACCTGCACCCACAGACTCTGGCCCCCAAAACTTATAACAGTACTTTAAATATTTGGAGCAAATTGAGGCTAAGTAACACTTTTCTTTCATACACATATATTCAGATAGAGCCTCTTAGGAGGCATAGGAGACCCTGAGTGGCTCTTCTCATGCACTTAATCCCATATGACCAAAAATCAAGGATCTCATGAAGGAAATAATACTCAGCTGTGTTGCAATATATTTTAAAATACGGTCTGCTGGTGGTTATACAATCCCGAGCCTTTCTGCTTCTTGCAGCTTGCTGATGATGAATGCCCTACATTCTGAAGCTTCTCAGAGCCCTCGTCCAAAAAACGACTAATGCAATCATCTGTACAAAATGCACCTTTTCATCATCTGGCCGGGAGCCCCAGTAATTTTTGTCCTGATTCACAATGACAACTCAGAACAAGTGACCCATTTACAGGGGTTTTCTGAGGTTTACTGCCAGCAAGCAGATTGCTCTGGAAAGCATATGTGAACGTGGCGTGATGACATTTTGCTTCGCAACGCAGAGCGGGGCTGAACCATCTGAAAGCAGGGCTGTTGAACTCCCTCGTTTCCCTCCACCACATAAAGCAAAGATGGACTCCTTTGAAAGTCTATATTTACTCACAGTTACAAGAGCGGTGAGTGGAAGAATAGTTCCGTGATTCAAGCAAACTTCTCGTTAATATAAAAGGGCCTGTTTTCTTAGATTTCAAATAGTTGCTAGTCTTCAATAGCTTTATGGGAAATGGTTACATTTTTAAAGAAATGTAGCAGGAGCAATGTTCCATTTGCTTCTTAATGGCTTTGCCTGCCATAATTGATTTCGGGAATACTCGACTGTACCACCCCACCACCCCATTCCTCCTGGGTGAATTATTTTCAGCTTTATCTTATCTTGCTGGGGGTAGGAAAATAACTGCAGGAAACAGGCAGTGACAGAGGTAGGTGGAAGATGGCAGGAATCTTTCTTCTTCAGTATTATATTTTAAGACATTTAGCCAATACAGAGGATTGAAGATAAGAGGAAAGAGTTAGGAAACTGAATCGTACTGCAATAACCTTTCCTTCATCACTATTTGACCATGGCTGAGGAAACTGGTGGGCCTTCAGATATTGTGGGACTCCAACTCCCACCAGCCCCAGCCAGCATGACCAATTGTCAGGGATGATGGGGGCTGCAGTCCATCAACATCTGGAGGGCCACAGGTTCCCTATTTCTGGCTTTAACCACCTTCCTTGTACTGTCATAAAGGCCTTGAAGAGGCTTTTTTGGTGGCGGAGCATCAGAGAGGCTCAGAGAGGTGGTCTTTTATATTCCTGCCACCACGGCTACCATCTTTAGGGGCCTGTGATGAAAGCTCTGATGGATCAGGTCCACGGTCCATCTATTCCAGCCACTGAAAGGACTCTGACACATGACAGAAACTTGAATGAAATTCTTATCCATGAAATATTAAGATGGCTGGTGGATGGGGTCTTATCAGTACTGTACTTTATAGTGTACCCAGATGTACAAGCAAAGGATGCAATCATTTTTTAAAAGTTTTTTAAAAGGAAGGACAACAGATCCCGAGGCTGAAGCAAAGACCCAGGGTTGAGGCCTTGCCTTAATGCCCCTGAAAGTTATGATATAAAGCTGCCAAATAATTAAAACAAGTCACTGCAGCTTGTCTTTGCAAAAGGCCAAAGTAAACACCCCATGAAAAATGTGTTACAAGGAATCCTTAGAGACCCTCTAAGAAACACCTGCCATTAATTTCAATAACTACCCAATTAGGAGTTTTGCAGATTGCTCATCAATCAAGCAGAGAAATGGGTCATTTCAAAATATATGGGCATGCACTAAATTTCAATAGTATTATAATTTATATCTGAGCACTCCTGTGAGTTACTATTAATTTTAATTTCCTGTTCCTTTGCACTGTCAACAATGAAGTGGAGGGGGTTTTTTTTGTCTCTCTAAGACCCCCTTTCATTTTTGAAATGGCTGAAAACCCAATACTGGGATTATTTTAATTAAAATACAAAATAGATTGGGCATCTGCTGGCCATAATATGCTCACTATACTTCAAAGTGTCTGGCAAATACAGTTTGCACTTGTGAGCGTTGATTAAAGTAATGGAAAAGAAGGTGCAATACTCTTGGTCACAGGCTGACACTTTTAGGGATGTATTAAGAGGTGGCTTGCCTGGACTCTGATGAGCCGTATAGTTAAACTTGATAAAAAGCACATTGATGGCTGAAGCTCTGCCTCCACAGTGAGAGCAAAAATACAGATGCTGGAAACTGCAAGAAGGAAGAAACTGTTGTGCTTGGGTCCTGGCTGGCCACTGTGAGAGAGGATGCTGGACTAGGTGAGCCATTGCCTGATCTAGTAGGTTCTTACGTTCTTTGGTCTGCATCACTATTTGGTGTTTTTTTTTTTAACTATCTATTTATGAGAATGCAAATTTTAAGGGTTCCACAGGCTTACTTAGGGCACTTCCAGACTGCTGCTACTTTGAGTGGGGTTCAGTCACATCCTGGCAAATTCAGGTTGTGCAATTATCATTGATCGGTAGGTTTATTCAATATACTCACCTCCTCAAAGGAATATATATATATATATATATATATATATATATATATATATATATTACAATGAGTAAAGTGGAAGGAAAATGCACTTGAAGATTTGGGAAGTCTCTTGCTTTGATGCCCCATTATCTAACCTCCCCACAAACAATCAGAATGAATGCTCATTGAATAACCCAAATCAACTGATCTCTCTAAAAACAAATGAGGAGGAATACTCAGTAAACTGGTTACTGAGAAACTACTTACTATTTTTTTAAAAGCAACATTTTTTTTAAAAAAAGACATCAAAATGTCTACAGTTACTTCAGAAATAAATCAATCTGAGAATGCAAACTTGCACTGAAAAGCATTTAACATTTTATTTCCCATGTACTCAAATTTGGAGTGATCCTTTCGGAGCTCTTTGCAACCCCCCCCCCCCATCCTTTTTTAGTAAGTTTTTACCACTGTGTATAATTTAAACCAAATTATATCAGCAAACCCTGCCCTTAGTTGAAAACACAGGACAGCAGTCTGAACACCGATCCCAGAGAAGACTCCTCTTCTCACATCTTATAGCACAACGATAATTCCTTCATGTGTGGATTGTGTAAAGAGGATATCATACAATTACTAAGGAGTAAGAGGAAGGACACGATGCAATTGCCTGTGCAGATGAACCCAGCCCCTAATAGCCACACATTAACATGGACACCTGCAGTGAAGAACCCTATGAGAGACAACCGGTCTCTTGGGCACTTTGACCAAAAGTGTCCCACCTCCCTCCCCACCCCCGGGGTCTTAAGCAGAGGTCTAACACATCACCTCCTCACTAATCATTTAAACTGTGGATGGCAAGGATTGAACCCTTGGACCTTCTCTGGGCTAATCATATCCTGTTCTAGATTTTGCTTCAAACAGAATTCATTACTAGACAGGTTCCAAAATCTCATCTGGAACATCTCCAGCATAAAGAAGAATGTTTAGGTGGAATCTTCTTTCTTGTAGTTTGGATCCATTGCTCCGTGTCCGCTTCTCTGGAGCAGCAGAAAACAACCTTAAATCGCACTTAAATTTTATGATTCACTGGATGAGCCATAACATAACCTTTGCTGATTTAAACCAAAATAGACACCAAATGACTACAGCATCCCCAGAGGTCTAAAACAGGTCATGCTATTATTATTATTCTTTATTGCAGATTTCAACTTCTACATTTCCAGGAACAGGTCTTTGTTCTTGTTTTTTGGTTTAAACTAGGGACAGAATCCAGCCCTAAATGTGCAGATAATGACCTGCCACATAAAAATAATCACTTGACTCGTTATGGCTGGAAATTTCATTTATGTAAAATGAGAAATAATTTAATTAAATCTGAACTGCGAGCCCCATATGTTTAATTGGATCCAAGCTGCATGTCTCTGGGTGGATTCTCAGGGCACTTCCTAGGGAGCATTGAGAAGAATAATTATTTGGCTGCAATGACATTCTGTGACAATGACCACATTCTTGATTATCATTATAAATCCAAGGAACATGCTCTCACGAGGACAGACACATCAGATCTCAGCACTGCAAATATGTAGACATTTCAAGAGAGTCCAAGTTTCAAGGTCTGTCTCTCAAATCCACACATGCAATATTGTAATGTGGGATTATGCCTCTATTAATCCCACTTGTATATTGGCTTTCATTAAGGATTCAAAGGGTAGAATACATACAGCTATTTTGTGTTATCCACACAACAACACTGTGAGGTAGGTTTGGCCGTAAGGGCTCATCCAGACTTCCTTCCGTGGGTAAATAAAAAATAAATAAATGGTGAGCCCTAAATTGGGCAAAGTCAGTTATGAAGCTTCGTAGATGAGTTGGGAATAGAAGAGAGCCTTAAATAGCACCTCATCTCATATCCTGAAAAGACAGAAGTTTGGTGGTATTGCTCAGTGATAGAGCATGTGCTTTCCATGCAGAAGGTCCCAAATTCAATCCCTGGGGTCTCCGGGTAAGGCTGAAGGAGACGCTTTCCTGAAATGCTGGAGAGCTGCTGCCGGTCAGTGCAGATGACACTGAGTTAGATGAACCAATGGCATGACTTGGCATAAGGCTAAATGACCAAATAAACAAACAAATGATAGAGAGCCCCTAGTAGGGCAGGTTAATCATAGCTAATGAATTAATTGGTTGGGGTGGGATCAAGTGTTGCAAGGGTGGACTTGTGCTCATGGAAGAGAACGTCTCCTTCATCTACTTCCCCCTGCAGCCCCACTTCCCTGGGTGCCTCCAAAATATGCTTTGCAGAGTCCCCCCAAACCCCTGGAGCAAATTTTAAGGGCAGGTGGGGAGGAGAGGAAGGTGACAGCATTGCATACAACACTGGGAAAGACCCTAGAGCAGGCTGCCTCAACCTCGGCCCTCCAGATGTTTTGGTACTACAATTCCCATCATCCCTGACCACTGGTTCTGCTAGCTAGGGATCATGGGAGTTGTAGGCCAAAAACATCTGGAAGGCTGAGGTTGAGGAAGCCTGCCTTAGAGCATGTGTGGGGAATTTTGGTCCATCAGATGTTGCTAAACTACAACTCCCCTCAGCCCTGGCAAGCATGGTCAATGGCCAGGGATGATGTAAATTGTATTTCAGCAACATCTGGTGGGTCAGAGGTTTCCCATTCCTGGGAATAAAACTAGAGAGTGCCTGCCATTGAGCTGATGTAGACAATACTGAGCGAGATGGACCAATGGTCTGGTTCAGGTCCATTAAGGGGATTCAACTTTTACCAATTCCCCTCTATCCAGTCACCACATGGTTTCGCCCCGGTGACATGGGAGCCCACAGGAGAGCCTCTGGATCAGGGTTTCCCAAACTTGTGTCTCTAGCTGTTTTTTTGGACTACGGTTCCCATCATTCATGACTACTGGCCCTCCTAGCTAGGGATGATAGGAGTTGTAGTCTGAAAACAGCAAGAGAAGCAAGTTTGGGAAAACCTGCTCTGGATGATTCAGTGGCTTGGTCGGCTGATCAGTGACCCAATAACTGGTTCTCAAGCCATGTAGACATCTGAATTCCCTTTCCCTCACATTCATTACAAAAGAGAACTTCAGTTTAGTAGTGCCTGAAGACACAATAAATGGAGGGACTGGGATTTAAATGTTTTGAACAACTTTTTAAAAAAATAATTGTCGCTGTGCATGCAATGAATTGTGACCCTGAATGAATGTGAGGGAAAGGAATCCACATGGCAGGGGAGAAATTCTTGGCCAGTTCCGACCCCTCTGGCATGTTCTCTCTTCTCAGAACTGTGGGAGCCACCATTTCCACTCCTGGGCAGGTGGGTGGGGAAGAACTTGGCTGATAGCAGAGTTACACAATCATCACCTGCTGCTAGTAAATCTATATCATATTCTCCTGGCCGGTGACATTTTAAAAAAACCTTCCTGGATAACAATAAAACTGTTTAGGGTATCGAAGCCAGGAACCAGTGTTTAAGGAGATGTAAGTTGGAAGGAACTTCAGCAGTGTTGGCTTGCAGTTGAAATGAGATGTGAATATGGTGGCCATGTGCCCTACTTTACAAAGAGCAGTCCTCTATCTGAAGGTACTTTCTGCTTGAAGGGCTGTCCAAGCGTGGTTTCAAGATAAAGAAATGTAAGAAGGGACAGCAGGAGGGACCTTGAAGTTGTCCATCAGCAGTTACAACCTGGACAGCGGACTGAGCAGGCATACAGGTGACCACAGGTCAAAGTCTTCCGTGCTACACCAAGCATAGGCATATTGTAAGAACCCCAGCTAAAATTATCCTAATTCTGCAAGCTACGGCTAGCTGGAACCAACTCTTTTTTGGCTTCCTCCCAAAATAGCACTTTTGGGGGGCAAGGTGCTCAAATACACACGTTTTTGAGAACCGCACAAAATCATGGCCCCAAAATCACGCCGAAACATCACACAAGATTATGGCAACCAAAATGGCTGCCGTTCTCTTCCAATAAAAAATGAAATGTCTTGGTTCTTCCCCTGATCAGCCTTCCTTTTTTTATTTCTCTTCACTAGCCTAGGCTCTTGGATAAGGCCTGAGAGCCTTATCCAAAGTGGAAGGCAAACAATACTGTAAACAAAGAGAGGTAGTAACTGATTTTCAAGGGAGCAGTAAATACTCAGAGTTCAACACCATTCAAACAATTATGCTTTTGTCTGCTGTGATGTGAAGCCTTCTCGTGTAGAACATATTGTATCACGTGGCATTGGCTGTTTATTCTTAGCTTCCCCGACATGGAGATGATGCCTTCAGGGCAGCTCTTTTCAAAAAGAGAAGGTTGGATTTCATATGTAAAACTGTCAATCTGACCTTTGGGCTGTGGTAGTGAGCTGTGAGAAAACAAAACAGGGCCTGTGTCCTGGGATGCATGTGAAAGTCAAAAGTGTATTGTTGGTCGGGGGCATCACAAGGAACGTGTCTTGAGGCTACCCAATGATCAAGAATCTAGATGGCGGATCGCTGGCATCACCTACATATGTATAGGTAGCAGGTTTCCCTGTCTTCCAGCCTGAAGTGAAAGGCCAATGCAGGCACAAGATATGCCTTGAAACAGGCACCCTGGGCAACCAAGCTGAAAAAGGACCTGGAAACCAAGCCTTATGAGGAACAGTTGAGGGAGAAGAGAAGAATGAGAAATGACATGATAGCCAGGCGAAAATGTTTCTCTACAACCAGGCTTTTCAGTGACCTTTTAAATGTCTTTGTGGGAGCAGGATTATTGGTTCACTTTTCTTGTTTTAGTATGCATTTTGTATTTTTATGTTGTGAAGCACCTTGGGATCTTCAGATACAAATTTAATCAACAACAACAGTCATCATCAAATATCTGAAGGTCCTTCATGTGGAAAATGGAGCAAGCTAAGAGCTAAATCTTAAATCTTATCATACTTCATGTGTGGTGTTTTCTGTGCTTTTGTTTTGCCCCCCACCCCAATGGGATTAAAAAAGCTTTGAGTAACGACAATAGAAAGAAAACACTTTTTTCTGAAGGTCTTCCTCTTGCAGCTCTTTATGGCTCATTCCTCTTATATAGCTTTGCAGCCTGAGTCTATTTTAAAAGTATTAGGATTGTGCACCAAATTCCTGAGGAGTTCCAGGAGTGGTTCATAGAATCATCTAGTACAACCCTTTGCAATGCAGGAATCTCAACTAAAGCATCCGTTACAGATGGGCATCCCACCTCTCCTTAAAAACCTCCAAGGAAGGAGACTCCCCCACCTTCCAATGGAGTCTGTTCCACTATTGAAGTTCTTCCTGATGTTTAGTTGGAATCTCATTTCTTGTAACTTGAAGCCATTGGTTTGAGCCCTACCCTCCAGAACAGGAGAAAACAAGCCCGTTAGAGACTTGAAGATGGCTGTCATAGCTCCTCTCAGTCTCTTTTCCAGGCTAAACATACCCAACTTCCTCAACTGTTCCTCATAAGGCTTAGGACAGCTTAACCGGTAAAGCAGGAAACTCCTAATATCAGGGTCATGGGTTCAAACCCCACGTTGGGCCAAAGTTTCCTGAGTCGCAGGGGGTTTGACTAGATGACTACATGAACTCTATGATTCTATGGTTCTGTCATTGCCCTCCTCTGAACTCATTCCAGCTTGTCAATATGCTTCTTAAATTGTGGTGTCCAGAACTGGACATAGTACTCCAGATGTGGTCTGACCAAGGCAGAATACAGCAGAACTATTAATTCCCTTGGTTGAGGCACTATACTTCTGTTCATGCAGCTGCTTCCTTCTTGTAGTTTCCTGACCTTTAGCAGGCTTCTGTAGCACCACATCAGTTTCCTGAGCATCAGAGTAGTTAATTCCACCCTGCCTATCAAGATTAATATGAGGAGACTGTTACCTTCCTGTGGTCTTTCCATTGCCCACTATAGAAAACAATATGCTAGACTGTTGGTTAGATCCAACAGGACTCTTCCTATATTCTTGGAGGTGTTCTTGTCTTTCAAGCTGGTTCCTAACTCAGAAAAGTTTATTTTTCCCTACCTCTTCCGCTAGCTCAACTCTGACATATGGGTTGTCTTACATTGTTGGGGTTTCATGGAGGGTAGCAATGCAGCAGCTATTCTATTCCCTTGGTCATGTGTGACCTACTTCTAAGAAGCCCAGATACAAGGCACTTGAAGCCCTTTCTACATGTATTCTATTTTTAGAGAGCGCACACTTTATGGGGGCACTTATGTCTGTCATCAACAGATCAATGGCCAACATCTTATTTCTGCTACTGTTCTGCGACACAATGTCAAGCCTACAATTTCGGTGGTCCATTGAAGGTCAACACTTTTCTCGCATTTTGACAAGCTCTGCAAGCTGATCAGAAAGAACTTCAGAACTTCATCGAGCCCAAACTTGCGATGTAAAACAAGAGTGAATGATACCTACCATGCCAACAGCAGCAGTCTTGTTCACAACACAAAGAAGAAGGTGGAAGCCAAGGCGCTTTATGGCTGTGGTGCCCTTCAGAACAACAAAATCTGGAGAGAGATAGGCAGTTGCTTTCTACTAAGCCAGATCTATGCGGTTCAGTATTGTCTCCTCATATGGTTGGCTGCTGTGAGAACAGGAGGCTGGACTAGATGGGCTCAAACATCTATGGCAGATGTTTCTCATTGTCCATTACCTGTTCCTTTTTAAAAACTGGATATTAGTGATGGGAGAGAAAGTCGATTCAGTTTGCATTAAGCTGAATTTACAAAATTTGCAGTTTCTGCCACGGCCGCATTTGAGCGGCTAAACCCCGCCCCCAAGCCTCGACCTGATTGTTTGGCTGCCCGGGGGCATGGCATGGCAGCTGGGATAGCTGGGCAGGGTCCGAAACGCCCCCTGCCAATGCGGGAAATGGCTCTCGCTCACAACTCCTGCCCTCTGCAAGGAGGAGAGGCTTTTCTGAAACAAGATGAGAAACACTTCTCTGACCAAATAATTGCTGCCTTGAGCAACCATATTGTCCTACCCTGGAAACTGGCCCCCCTTCTGCCCCAGGCCGAGCCTATATTTGGCTATATCACATGCCTCAGGCCCTTTTGAGCATCATTTGTTTGTGCAAGCCCCCGACTCCAGCCTGTGCTGGAGTTTGGCCAAGATCTGACAGGTCTTTTTTGGCTTGTATTTGCTGCAGCTGAAGAGAGGAATAGGATCAGATTGTGAGTCTATTTATACTTTTCCTCATTCATCAGCTTGACTTCAGATACCTGATTATCTACTTACAGAAAAGACATTGTCATTTGCAATCCTCCGTCCAAGCTATCTTCCTGCTACCATCGCTGTGGACTTTGTGCTTTTATACAATATGGCTGGGAGAGTAGCTTTGTTTAGATTTGTGTTCTTTAGGTTGATGCTCTCCTCATAACAAAGTTAACAGCTGGTGGATAGCATGGTACTCATGGCGAAAATAACCCCGGGTTAAAAAAAATGGCTGTTTTGTCCCATTTTAGGAAACAACACAGTCCCGTTTAGCCATGACAATTATTTGTATAGACAGAAGGCTTCTAGTGTCAGGATTGTGGGTGAGTGTATGGGCCAAAATGGGGATTAAAATATACTGTTTCCTGGATTCCAGTGTTAAGCATAATTTTAGCATGTCCATCCCTGTTGTGCAAATATAGTACAATCAAAATTCCTTATACTTATTATCAATGGACAGTTGGTTGGCAGCTTCATATAACTTTCTTGATTGAGTTTCTCATTAAAGTCTTTCCAGGTAATCAGGGGCATCATATATATGCACAAGAGAAGCACAATTGTTCTTTTGTTATTCATATCAAGAGAAACATTAAACTGTGCTTCATAGAATCATAGAGTTGGAAGGAACCCTGAGGATCATCTAGTCGAACCCCCTTCAATGCAGGAATATGCAGCTGCCCCATATAGGGATCGAACCTTCAACCTTGGCATTATCAGCACTGCACTCTAACCAACTGAGCTATCCAGTCCTCAGTTAGAAGCAAACATTTGATGTCCACATCAAAATGGTAAGATACAATACACAGCAAAAGCCACACTGGACAGAAATGTTAAAATTGATCTAATGGTGGTGCATGCCTTATTTCTGGAGGAAGACTATTCCAGAGGGCAGGAGCCACCACAGAAAAGGTCCTCTTCCTGGTTGTGGCCAGATGGATGTCTACAGGATGCTGCATAACCATGATCTTAATGATCTGCATAAGTAAGTCTGTATGGGAGAAGGTGTTCTCTCAGATATGTGGTACTTTTATAAGATTGTGTATAAAAATATAGTATAGGCATACTTTTAGTAGCATAGAATAGTGAATTGATGGAAAGTTTTGTTTGGTCATTGACAGGCAACAAAGACCTGTGGGATAAAGCCAGTAATCAGGCACAAAGAGTCAAGGCTGAATTCAAGGGAGAGGCTCAAGAAGCAAGTTAGAAGTCAGAATTAAAGGATAGCTAAGGATACTGGAGGGACGCGGGTGGCGCTGTTGGTTAAATGACAGAGCCTAGGACTTGCTGATCAGAAGGTCGGCGGTTTGAATCCCCGCGACGGGGTGAGCTCCCGTTGCTCAGTCCCAGCTCCTGCCAACCTAGCAGTTCAAAAGCATGTCAAAGTGCAAGTAGATAAATAGGTACCGCTAAGGCAGGAAGGTAAACAGCGTTTCTGTGCGCTGCTCTGGTTCGCCAGAAGCGGCTTAGTCATGCTGGCCACATGACCTGGAAGCTGTACGCCAGCTCCCTCGGCCAATAAAGCGAGATGAGTGCCGCAACCCCAGAGTCGGTCACGACAGGACCTAATGGTCAGAGGTCCCTTTACCTTTTACTAAGGGAAATGGAATACACCATAGCTCAGGAAAACAACTTATACACCTTCCTGCCCATTCTCAGCTGGAACAGGGACCACCAATGGCCAGTCTGGGAGGACAGTCAGTCCAGAGTTTAAGAGTATTCCACTGAGAAGTTGCCACCTACAATTGAGTGGTGCACATGGGGCAGTTGCCCCCCGTTCCCAACTCTTTGATTCTGAAGGCCCTCTATGCAATAGAGTTTTAAAAGAAACAAGCAAATTAATATCCTTGCCATTATGACCACTGCCATTCTAGCGGTAGACAATTGTGAGTGTAAAGTACCTGTTTATTGTTTCACCGTTTATTGTTCATCTGATAGAGCAAATACTTCCAAGGTTAGGTGTGTTATGCAATGCATTTTTGATGGTATCTGCATTTTGTTATCAACACTGAATGCTGACATTGCACCTGCTGTTTCTAAAAAGTGGCAGAGGAAATCCTATAATATACTCTGCGATTGCATTACAAATCCTGGGGCATGTAGCTAAGAGCTCCATAAAGCCCCCAATGACAGATTGCCGAGTTAAAAATAGACTGAAAACCCACATAACCTGTCCAACTTGTAGGTTGCAAATGAAAGACATTTATGAAGTTCGTGTCTATGATTGGTTTGACTGATAGTGGATGTCTGCCTGACCTTGCCGACTCAGCTGCAACTTACTTTCAAGGAGTCAGCAGGCAAAGCAAGCAAGCTAATAATGAACCAAAACCAGCAATCTTTTTGCTCTGTTTGTCCTCACAGAAGCTCCTGAGCTGATGCCTCAGTGTGCAACCCAAGGTATATGAAAGAGGGGAAGATGTGTGCTGGGCTGCCTGTGGATTTTATACACTTGAAATCCAAACAAGGACTTCCCATGTCCATCAAGGAGAGCCGTTGAGAATCATGCCTTGTGTTTTCTGAGCCTCATATATGCTGGATCAATTAACTGGAGAAACACACCCTGCCCTGCAATAAAATAAATCCCAGTTGAATATGCCTTAATACTTGAGTTTCATGGCATTTCCCCCTCAAAATCCACCCCAAGATAGCTAAAATGACCCCTTTTTTATAGGCTCCAAATGGGGGACATATTTTCTCCACAATGGATAAAAGTGTAAGTCTACAAGTTGTATCGACCAAATTACACAATAGGCATGACTGCAGCAGGTAGGCCGAGAAGCAGAAAAACAGTCTAGATCAGGCATCCCCAACCTGCGGCCCTCCAGATGTTTTGGCCTACAACTCCCATGATCCCTAGCTAACAGGACCAGTGGTCAGGGATGATAGGAATTGTAGTCCAAAACATCTGGAGGGCCAAAGGTTGGGGATGCCTAATCTAGATCACCAGGCCATCTTCGAAATGGATAGAACACATGTGGGACTCACAAAGTTGCTTCAGGATGGAGTGCTGCTGTTCAGAATCCAGACCACTCCGCTTGATTCCTAATGCCCCCTACCCATTTTCCATTCACCTCCTACACATAGTTAGCATCTGGTGCCATAGAGCATGCTCAGTCCTCATGAGAGTGTTTTTAGGGCTCCCTCCAAATTTAGGAATAGCTTTCTGATTTTTTATTTTGTTTGCATTTCTGCAAAACTTGGAGTTCTAAGCTTACTGATAAATTTATTGTTCTAAGCGGTTTAGTCATGCTGGCCACATGACCCAAAAAGCTGTCTGTGGACCAACACTGGCTCCCTTGGTCTGAAAGTAGAGGTGAGCGCCGTACCCCATGGTTGAATTTGACTGGACTTAACCATCATGGGGTCCTTTCCCTTTTCCTTTTACCTACCATTTGGGCTACAGAAACAATGTAACTCCTCCTGAACATCATCATCATTCACAGCAGGTCTCAGGGCAGGTCACAACAATCTATAATTAAAAACAGTTAAAACAAATGACAGTCACAGGAATAGGGTGGGTCCTATACATCAGAAACACAGGGAACTATGAAGAAAGTGACTCAGGCTTCCTGTTTTCTGTGCGTCTTTGCAGCATCCGCAGAGGAGCTCTCATTTCTTCCCCTGTAGTGAGACATCTGAATTGTCCGCGCATTAGGACCTTGTGTACATCACCATCAGGGGAAGTTGCAAGATTTGCATGGATGTCAGATATTACAAAGAAGTACAGAGAGCAGGAAGCACTTGCCACTCACGCACTCTTATTTCCATGCAGCCTTTATGTGGGGATGACAAACCGCAGATTCCTCACAACTAAGGTACAGATCCCTGGAACCTCCCTTGGTCACCAAGCCTTATGTGACCTGATAACTGTGTCTCTTTCATTCCAGTCCTGACCATGATAAATGATACAGTCCCATTACCTAAGTGATTTGTAAGTTGTTTTTATGTAGGCATGATCTTTCTCCAGGGCAGGAAGCTGTACTAGAAAACCTTCAAGTCTCTTCTAGACCAGGATTCTGCCAGCCCCAGTTCTTATTGGACTCCACAGCCAAGATGGCTGCTCCCAAACATTGGAGCTCCCTTCCTAGAGAAGTTAGACTGGCTCCTTCCTTATTGTCCTTTCACCGGCAGGTGGAGACTATTTTATTTCGAAAGGATTTTGGGAACTGAATGTTTTTGGGTTTTTTTAAGGAAAGGACTTTAATAGTGCTGTGCTGATTTTATTATCTGTGTTTTAAAAGATTCATTTTTCATGTTGTTTTAATTCTATTACAGTTTATCTATTTATTTTATTTATTAAGCTGATATACCGCCCCTTCATCAGCAGATCAAAGGGCAGTTTACTGTAGGAATTACTTTCTATGGAGTTTAATTACCTTTTAACAACGATATATGATTACCTTTTATATATACTTCTCTTTTGTATTTTTCTCTCTTCTTTTAATTTGCATAAGGCACCTTGAGTCCTGGGCTAGGAAAAAGGCAGGATCTAAATAAATATCGTAACAACAACAACAACAACTTGGTCAATGGTCAGGGGTGATGCAAGTTGCCTTCCAAAATATCTGCAGGATGTTTCCAGTTGGAGAAAGCTACTCTGCTATAACATGATGGATATCCAGAAACATTTGGTGAACTTCCACGTTCTTATTCTACTTCCTTTTCTATGATTACTGTATTTTTTGCTCTATAAGACTCACTTTTTCCCTCCTAAAAAGTAAGGGGAAATGTGTGGTCGTCTTATGGAGCGAATGTAGGCTGCACAGCTATCCCAGAAGCCAGAACAGCAAGAGGGATTGCTGCTTTCACTGCGCAGCGATCCCTCTTGCTGTTCTGGCTTCTGAGATTCAGAATTTATTTTTTTTGTTTTCCTCCTCCAAAAATTAGGTGCGTCTTATAGAGCAAAAAATACGGTGCATACCATTTTCCCTTATGACTATGGCTTTCACTCTCCTTCGTATCCAGCGCCCCTCTTGAATCATAGCTGACTTTTTCTCTGATGACACATTGGCTTTCTATAGCTGCCTATAAGGGAGGTGTCTGTGAGGAAGCCAGTTAAGGCCAGTCGAAACCCTTTGGAAAGCCTTGCCTCTCGTAACCTTTGACAGCAGAGAGAGTTCCTCTGATGATACAGGTTACTAAGTACAAGGAGGGCACTGTTGCTATGTATTACACAAGGGTCCATCTGGGGATAAGTAGACAACAGGTTACATTACAGCAGACCTTGGCCTTAAATCCCAGTGACTATACTTGAAAAGAGTTCGAGTAATTTGCCAGACTGGCCCAGGAATGGAGCGTATTAATCCAATTACTTGACCTAGCTTCTCAAGCCAACACACAACCAATTGTCAGAAGAGTTTACACTCCCGCTGTTGGGATGAAAAGTTAGACTTTGTGTGTTTATGGCAGGCCTAAAAATACATGAGAAAGAATTCAGAGCACCTGACATCATTATGAGGCCCTTCTATTTCAACCAAGCCCAATTACGCATTTGCTAAAATTTGCAGTTTGTCAGTGGTGCAAGCCAGACAGTTTTAGCTCTCCCCAAGATTATATCAGACATGTTTTGCTCACTATAATGGAACAAGAATACACCCCCACCCCCACCCCCAAATATTTACGCTAGGGAGAGTGGGGGCAGGGGACGATGTGTAGGTATTTCAGGTAGATATTGCAAGTGACCCATAATTCAGCACCTGCTATAGTTTCTTCTTCTTGATTCTCCAGTGACAAGTAAGTGTCAAGCTAAAAAAAACCAAACAGGTTGTTTGTGATTTTCAGAGGGATAGGCAACTGGTGGCTAGAGAACTCTGAGATGCCAGGGGGTAAAAAGAGTTCCTCTTTATACAGGCCTTTCGCTGAGTAACAGCTCATGTCCTTTTTAAATGTGTTGGGGGTTTATTGGGTTGGTTTCGTTTTCATTTTTATTATGTATTTTGCGTTTTTATATTGTGATTTTATGTTTTAACCTCCCTGAGACCTGCGGGCAAAGAGCAATATACAAATCTAATTAATTAATTAATTAATTAATTAATTAAAATAATAGTAATTATTTTATTATTATCCTGTCAAGCTCCTAGCATTGTTCTAGATCACAAGTGCATCCTTCTACCATCATGACCCTAAGTCATACACACTTTTATACAGTGGTACCTCTAGTTACGAACTTAATTCTTTCCAGAGGTCCGTTCTTAACCTGAAACTGTTCTTAACTAGAGACATGCTTTTGCTAATGGGACCTCTTGCTGCTGCTGCGCCGCTGGCACATGATTTCCATTCTCATCCTGGGGCAAAGTTCTCAACTCAAGGTAACTCTTCCAGGTTAGCAGAGTTTGTAACCTGAAGCGTTTGCAACCTGAGGCGTTTGTAACTCGAGGTACCACTGTACACGCTTTCTGCAAAGCGATTTCCCCGATAGAATACATTTTATACGCTAATTTCACAAATATATACACAAATATATACTTTTTTACGTACACTTTATTCCAGTACCTGCATTTTTGTGCATATCACTTTCGGCTGTAGAGATGCATCACAATATTCAGAAAAGGAGGGTTATTTCAAAGGAGGGCTGTGTTTCGGTTCATATATTGTTCTGGGAAGTGTGTGAATCTGGTAAGTTTGCCTTTGGATGCGAATTGAATGGAATTCCTAGGGAAGGAGACTTTGGGAAATGCTGTTCATTGCAAGAGCCACCCACCATTTTGTGTCCCTCAGCTTTGCCTATGGAGTCTTGTCTTTTTTTGTATATGCCCATAGCATTACATTCACTGTTTTCAAAGCATAGATCCATCTGTCTATGCTGAGAGCTGTTTGTTCTCAAGTGAGAACACAAAAATTTAGAAAAGGGCCTGCGTTTGTCTGAAGTTTGTAACATCTCAATGGCTAAGATATACAGCACGATATCCTTTGGACTGATGAAGCCATAAAAGTGAATCTTGTAAATTCCCATCTAATGAGCTAGCTGCTGTTTTACAAGAAGCCCCCTCATGAGATCCTTGGGGACTATGTGGCAAAAAGAGAGGGAGCATTATAATCAGGAAACCAGAGTGATCTCATGCAGTACAGTGGTACCTCGGGTTAAGTACTTAATTCGTTCCAGAGGTCAGTTCTTAACCTGAAACTGCTCTTAACCTGAAGCACCACTTTAGCTAATGGGGCCTCCTGCTGCTGCCGTGCCACTGGAGCACAAATTTCTGTTCTCATCCTGAAGCAAAGTTCTTAACCTGAAGCACTATTTCTGGGTTAGCGGAGTCTGTCACCTGAAGCGTATGTAACCTGAAGCGTATGTAACTCGAGGTACCACTGTAGTGTTTCAGGCATGCAGTTCCTTTTAACTACTAGTTATCATTCTTCCTTCCTTCTTGCATATACACAAATTTATATATTTATTGCCTACGGGGTCTACCTTTAGCTTGGAGAAAGGTCTGAACAATATACTTAGCCAGGTCCTTCTTTTTTACTCAACCCTAAGAAGTCTAAGGTGAATGAGAAACATCTACCACACCAAAAGCTGGCCATGAAAATGAGCCTTAAACCAGGAGTGGGGAACCTGTGGACCTCCAGATGCTGTAGGACTACAACTCCCATCATCCCCAGCTGTTGGCTATGCTGGCTGGGGATGATGGGAGCTGGGAGTCCAGAGACATCTGTAGGGCCACAGGCTCCTCATCCCTGACTTAATTGCAGCTAGAATCTCATCACATCTCAGTGAATTTCCACTGACAGTGGTGAGGGTGAAGAGAATCTAACTGCCATCAAATCAGCTACCTAAGAGAAGAATTGTGTGGTGGAAACTGTCCTCATCTCTTGGCCAGGCCATTCACACCAGCTCTGCTGGTGATGTAGCGGGGAGAGTCCTTCTGGGACAGGGCTGCTCTTTGTCAAGAGCAAGACAGCCAGAACCACCCCTTATCTTGGTAGGGAGTTGTTGCTTTGCTAGGCAGCCAGAATCTGCTGAAGAAAACTGTATAATTGCACTGTAAGAACTGTAGCTTTAAGAATTTATGCTTGAGCTTGCTTTTTCCTCTTCCCTCCCATTCCATTTTTCTTGTGTGCCATGACTTATTCGATTGTGAGCCTGAATGCAGGAAGCATCTTAAGTACTGATTTTTGAAAGCCATTCTGAGTACCCTTTGGCTAAGGGGCAGGGTATAAATGCACAAATTAAATAAACAAAGCTTTACACTTGCGTTTGATCTGGCAGATTCCTGCTCACCTTTGTCAGAGAAAGGTGACTATATCCTCACCCCTCTGTTTGATATTTGCCATCTTCTCTTCTTTCTTCTTTTTTGCCATTAAAAACTTAATATCAGCATGAAAAAAGCCCTATGTGGGATTAATCAAAGGAAGGCAACCCCCACCCCCTTTCCAAGTTATCATTCAGCCAAAACCACATATATAGTACTATGCATTTTTCATCGTCTTGCCTTTGTGTTGCTATTAAAAATGATGGGTGATGTTTTAATGTTGCTGGAATGATGCAGCACCCTGTGAATGCTGCGAGCCTGCCAATGAGAGTGAGATAAATGGGCTAGGATTCATCAACTATTATTCATTCAAAACCAACCAGTCATAATAGTCCTAATGGGTGCACATTAATGCATTAGTCTCTCTCTCTCTCTCTCTCTCTCTCTCTCTCTCTCTCTCTCTCTCTGTGTGTGTGTGTGTGTGTGTGTAGGAATAAATGGACCCACACACAAGCCACATTCAGCCCCGATGCTGAGATCATCTAGAGTGGCCTCACAGGTCCATCCCCCTCCCTCAATGATTACTATAACTTAAAAAGAAATGCAATACATCTCACCACAGTGGGGAAGACTGAACAAGTGACCTGGGTGCCTGACAAAGTCTGCTTCTTTAGGTGTTAATTCTTGATGGGTAACTTCAAGGCCCTTGCTGTCCCTTCTTCTGGTTCTTTTATCTTTAATTCAGACAGCACGTCAAATAGAGGGCCGTCCTCTGTACAGTAGGATGCATTGTCGCACTGTCGCACTGGTTTCACAGAGGATTTCTGCATGATTACAGCATAGCCATGATATATTGGATTTGAAAAATAGATGGAATCTTGCACCCAAACATCCTCCGGAACAGAGAGAAAGCAGATGCCATCTATCAAAACTGTGCAGTGCAGTCAGCAATTCATTCCATAATTGCTTTGTCAAGGCCAGGACTTAAGGAGGCCCCCATCTGATGCCCGTGTAATTCAGACTGCAACTGTCAGCCAGTCAAGGAGAAGCACTGCAGTTGGCACAAGTTTCTTCTCTCTAACAAAAGTTTGCTTGCAGTGCTTTGACTGTTTACTCCAGAGAAGTCCTACTAACTGAAGGCAGCTGAAGAAGCGACTAGAACAAGCTCGTACCCAGACCCACAAAGATTGCACAAGTGAACCTGAAGGTGGTTATTTTGCAAGTCACCATGTCTTTAAAAAAATAATAATCATTGAAAGCAAAGTTAGAATAGCAACAAATTGTGATTGCAGTGATGGCATAGGGTTTCCCCTTTCTTTATTTTAAAAATGAAGCTAGCTTGAAAAGGAGGGTCCCTAGCTTAGAGGTGGAGCATGCGCATTGGATGCAGAAGACCCCCCCCCCCCCGTATCCTGATGGCTATGGAAAACACTAATGGGAAGGTGTAGTCAGTGAAAGAGACTTGAATGATAACATGGAAAGCTATTTTGGCACTTGAAAGGAACTTGAAAGGCAACCTATTGGCACATGGGAAAAAGGCCTCATTGCATGTGCTTTGAAATGAACGGTGTGGAATTATGTAACAAATTCTTTAAAACTGCAGCACAAACTGAGAGGGGAAATGGCGAAGACAGGTTATTTATTGGGACAGTGTGGTTTTTGCAGCTGATGTTAAAGTTGCAAAACACGGGACAGAACAATGGAGAATTTCTGAAACAACAATGGGATATTAGCTCTGCCCAAGGCATGATGGAGAACAGCAACAACCAGGAAAAGATAGACATAACATTTTACAAGGACGGGAAGAAACATCATGGACAGAAAGATTGTCACACACAGGAAGAACAAGGACACAGTCTGAGTGCCTCACTTGTAGATTTATATATTATTTAATGTGTCAATATGAATGGAAGTTGTTAATATTGCAGTTGTTGTATAAGGGATTGTTATTTTGACTGGAGTATAATTGAAATTAATAAGATTCTGGAACACAGAAATAAAGTAAATCATCAAACCATCAATTCTAGCATACAGGCAGCCACCTAAATTATATAATTTGGTATTTGAATGATTGGTATTAGTAATTGTATTATAATTTGGCACTGTTATAATGAGGCTATTATTGGAATGTAATTGAAAACTAATAAAAATTATTATCAAAAAAATTGCAGCACAGTGAACAGCAAGCTGAATAACATTGTTTTTGCAGGAAACTGAACTGCAGCAGAACAAGAACAACACTGCATATGATGCATGTGGGTTAGAATGGAAACTGATACCTTACATCCCTAGTTATAACTCAACTAATATTCCTTGGACACTTACATTCCAGCATTCACTTTTACCCACCTTTCTTCATTGTGTATCCTTTTCTATCAATCTCCAGTGTCTTTTTAGTTATGCCACTTATTGCCATTTGTGCCTAATTCCAAAGTCTCACAGAAATTCTCACCTTGTTTTAGTGACAGTTAACTCTACACAAAGAGCTCAGGGTCACAGAGTCCCCTCATAGAGTAACTAATTTATCCTGAAAAGGCATGATTACTTTTAAGCACAGTATAGAAGCATAAAAGGTCTGAGGACACTAATGGTCATAACAGTGTGCTCTTGTGTTCTGACACCTGTCTGCTTGAGGCAGAAAAAGTCCTTCATGGCAGTTTAAGAAATGGTGTATGTTTGTGAAGCCACTCTTATTGTGTTTTGGGGTAGATCAGGGGTCAGCAAGGTTTACCTCATCTGGGCTGATTCACTCTAGCGGAGACCCCTCCGTGGGCCACAATTTTTGGCATCTGTGTCCGCGCAGACACAATTTTCGGTGCCTGAGCATGCACAGATGTGATTTCCAGCAGTGATTTCCAGTGAGTCCCCGCGCCGCGCCGGTTTAGCACAGCGTGCAGGGACTCACCGAGCAGGCAGCTTGGCTCGGGGCAGCTCGGGGGCTGGTTAAACAACCCCCGTGGGCCGTTTGTGGCCCATGGGTCTTAGGTTGCCTACCCCTGGGGTAGATCAATCCCATATTCAAAAAGGTTGAAATGCTTATGTTTAAGGGCTTGATTAATTACTCCATCATTTGCCAACAACTTTGGGCCAGTGGAGACATTTTGAATTTTGATAGTGCTGTAGGTGCTACTCACAAGATGGCCATCATGGGTTGTGTGGCCACAAAATGGCTGCCACATCTAAAAGAGCAGAAAAAGAGACAGGACCACAAAATGCTATAGCCAGGCCCCTACATCTGCCACTGCAACACCCGTTCACATTGAGAAGCTCTTTGCATCTTGGTATCCTATGAAATGTTGCCATGTTCAAGGATAGCCTGGACCTGGAACCAAACTGGAAGAGCAAACATTCATTCACACACTGTGGATTTCTGAAGGGGTATTCACTGAGACCTTTTGGGTGCACTGTAACAGGTACTTGTGGGCATATTGGTACCTGCAGGCACCATGTTGACAAGCTCTGAATTATTAACACTGGTGGAGCCTCACAAACTGCAGAAGCGCAATGCTGTCCAATGGGGTGACAAGTCTTGCTCGGATTATCTTTCTCAGGCAGGGCACCTGGGATTTTATCAGCCATGTGGCAAGCAGAAAAGATCATCTCACACCAAGGAGGTGAAATGATGTAGGAATGTAATCAATTCCTAGAGTGGTTTAACAATCTGGGAACTCTGGGAATTATAGTCCTGAGGGGGGCGGGAATAGGGGTCTCCTGACAACTCTCAAGAGCCTAGCTCCAGAATTCTTTGGGGGGAAGCCATGGCTGTTTAAAGTGGCATCATAGTGCTTTAAATGTAGTGTGTAAATGTGGGCAGAGTTCCTGGAGGGGCTGCCACTGAAGTAACGCGATAGTGGGCCTCGCCTTCTGACCTATTCAGTGCTGCTCGGAATTGGAATATGAGTTTGTGGTTCTCACATGCTTGTTTGTTTTCTGACAAAACAACATCTAATTTTGTGCCATGCGTCCTGTTTTCCTCTCACTAAAGGGACCCTCTATTATAAGAAGGGAGAGAAGGGGGCCTTTAGGACCCAGACAGCAGAATGAGCAAGTACACAAGATGTCACCTGGCCACAGTCTTGCCAACCATGGGGAAGATGCATTCTATTTGGTTTAAAATAACAGCCCTGATGTCTAAACTAGCATGTGCAAATTGTATGCAAATATATGTCTTCTTTTGCTCTCTCTCGCTCTCTCTCTCTCTCTCTCTCTCTCTCTCTCTCTCTCATGCCTGACTCTGCCTTTCCACGGCCAACTCTTTGAACACATGGAATGCGCACAGCCCTGAGCTACAGCCAACCCAACACTTCAGAGGGGCGTTACGTGATTTATTTATTAGCAACAATGGATTCTTTTCATAATTCAAACGTGCGCTCAATTATTTATTTCTCCTCTAAATAGGGAAAGGATCTTCAATATTTGATGGCCCCAGCTTCCCTAGCTCCCACTGCATTTACTAGGACCCTCCTTTTTCCTGGTACATTTCATGGACACTGGCAAACAGGAACAGATCCACAGGAGCTGTAAAAAGCTTTAAAATCTGTTAAAAGAGGACTGGACAAATTCATGGAGGAGAGGGCTCTCGGTGGGTACTGGGAGTGATGGCTTTGCTCTGCCTTGAGAGCCAGTAATGTTTCTTCTCAGGGAACTCTGGGAACTGTAGCTCTGTTAGGGGGTCTCTTAACAACACTCAGCACCCTTAACAGGCTCAGGTTCCTTTGATGGGGTTGGGGGAAGAGCCATGACTAGGCAATCTATCCATCTCAAACCTTCATTGGCATATAGACAAAACTCCGAAAGGTTCAGCACAGTAAAACCGCTCAGCAAAATCTACATCTAACAGTTAAGACACTGCTATATAATATTCACGAATCCTCATTGTGTGTTACAGAAACCTGGCTACTATCTCCATCTTATCCCCATCCTGAGGAATCCATCCACTAGGAAGGTTACCTTACATTTGTCTGAGAGCCACTCCCTGCCAACAACCAACTGATTAATGAACATAGTTCGAATTGTGTGATACAAGAGGTAGTGCAAAAGAACATGCATGACTGGTTCTATACCATTCAGTCCACGGGGGCATAGTCTTTCTGTGAGGAGTATTTTCTGGACTGCTCCCTCTAGCATTGCTGAAGGTAGCGCATTCAGTCTCGCTAGGATGTACGCCCTGTGTTGATTCAGGTTGGTCAAATGGGAGAGATAAGTCGCTGTTGGCTATTCACATTGCACCATTCCCAGACATGCACAGTCCCTATTCCTGATTTGGCTACTAAGTTCTTGAAATTCGTTGTCTAACAATCTACGTTTAATGATCTCAAATGCAGCCTTTTCTGATAACCCGTACAGGGAGTCTAGTGAGATTCCTATCGGTTTAGTTTTGTTCTCAATCCCTCTTAACCCTCCTGATGATTGGCATTCAGCTAACATGGCCGCAACAAGACTATTAGATTCAGATCTGTAATGCAGCCAAAAGTAGTCAACATGGTATTGTAGTGCTTTAAATGTCTAGGGTGAATGTGGTCAGGGTCTGTATGCTGAGGTGAGCCACTCCCATGGCTCTCTCATTCTTTTCTTTCTTTCTTAATTTTTTATTTTATTTTGACAAAGTAATAATCATAAATTAGAATAATGTGCACCCGAACCACCGAGACCATTCCATCATAACTATCCAACCTCCCAAAATTTCAACACCTCTTGTGACAGTTTGACCCTTTTCTGTTTTAACAGTACAAATTCTACAAACACCCTCCATATCTCCTCAAAATCATTTCTCCTGCATATTCCCCGTCCTACCTTAATAGCACGTTAATATATCATTAATAGCTATATCTCACACCTCCTTATACCATTCTTCCATTTTATATTCTGCTTGCCCCTTCCACTTCTAGCTATAATAACATGTGCAGCTGTCAATAAATTTGTAAGCAAGTCTATAGCCTGCCAAACTTCCACCCCATCGTAAATTGATAATAATGCTACCTCTGGACTTTCAGTCAGCTTTAACCCAGTGATTTCTGTTATCTCCTTAAACACCCTTCGCCAGAAAAATTGTACATATTTACACCCCCACCACATGTGAACATAATTCCCCGTTTCCTGGTATCTCTTCCAACATAACACCGAATATTCCCTATTTATTTGATGTAATCTGACTGGTGTTAAATACCATCTCCAGACTAATTTATAATAGTTTTCTTTTATTCTTATAGACATTATCAATGTACGTTTCACCCCTTTCTCTCCCAACCATCTGCCACTGCTCCACCCTTTTTGCCTTGCACAGACCTATTTTATTGCATTCCCCCCTATTTCTCTCCCTCTGGGCTTCTTCCCCCAGCTGCTGAGAGACATAGGGACACAAAAGTCATATGCTGTTGCCGTGGTTGCAGCATTGCTGGAAAGTCAGGGTTCAAATCCCCACTGAGCTATGAAGCTCTCTATATGACCTTGGGCCAGTCACTGTCTCTTAGCCTAACATACCCTCACAGGGTTGTCGTGAGGATAAAATGGTGAGGGGGGAGAACCATGGGTGGTGCCTTGTGCTCCTTGGGGGGAAAGCCAGATATAAATATGCAAATAAATAATATAATATAATTGGTTCCCAATCCCTAATTTAAATCAGTGCATCCTGCCTTGAATTCTCTGCTGCTATTCTAGACTGTCTTTAGGAGCAGTCCAATTCTAGGAGCCTTATCTACAAGAGATGCATGAAATTTGCTCCCTGCACATTAAAAGGTATTGGTCCAGTAACTGCAGCAAAGACTGCAATACCCATTTGACCAGCAGTCCATCTCGAAAAGTTTAATACAAATTAAAAAAATAAAAAGGGAACTTGTAAATCAGCAGATATCTAGGTGGTTATATCATCTATAGTGGAAGGAGTGTGGGGAGAAGAGGAGAGAAAAATAAAATATTTCGGCTTTCCCCTTTCTAACCCAGAGCATGGTTTGCTATCGTGTTCCAAAAGAAAGAAAAATAAAAGACATCTGCTAAATAATGTGGTTGGAAAAGATTCCTCTAAATAATGCAAACTTAAAGAGCACCGATGTATTTTCTTACGAAATGACATAAACCTCGGTGGGTGATGCACAGCCTCGACTATATATAAAGCCAGCTCAGTCAAGTAGAAGTCCCCTTGGGCCTGTGGTGGAAACTTGCCTTTCCCAAATACGTTGAACACACAAGCCCAAGGCTGAAATGCAGGATTGCTGAGATCAGGGCTATTCTGGTGCAGACAAGTTATGCACTGCTGATAGGGGAGGATTAATGAGCCAGTCTGCTCATCCGTTGCAATTAGAAACAACACACTGGGACTATTCTGGGGCTGTTTCTGCGCTGAGAACGACAGCTTATCAGAGCCCAGCCTCTTGTAGGCCTCCATGGAAAATGAGGCGAGTTATAAATATAGGGTAATCAAACTGGGAGCAGAATCATACATGCCGCTCTTTGTTTATCGAGGCAAAGGGCTCTTTCTTAGCAGTCACAGAACAGTCTTCATAAAGGATAGAGGGAGCAGCCATAGCAGGATTTTTAGTGTCTCTTTATCAAGAAACTCAGATTGTCCGAGTATTGTTTACCCACAGAAGGATGCGCAACAGCTCACAGCTCAGTGGCAAGAGCAACTGATTCAGCTGAAGAAGATCCCAGGTTCAGTTCCCAGCACTGACATGGAGAGGTCTGTGGCCTCAGAACCTGGAGGTTTCATATTGCCACCATGGCTAGAAGCGTTTCCCTTCTTTATCTACAATCTCCTTTTAAATCCTCACAGAATCAGAGAATAGTAGTGTCGGAAGGGACACCAAGGGTCATCTAGCCCAACCCCAGCAGGAACTTCCTAAATTAGTATCAGCACACCTTGTTGCAGTTGGTTCCATCAGTTAGGAATCTAGGAAGCTGCCTTCTACTGAGACAGACCATTGCTCCACCTAGCTCAGTGTTGTCTACCCTGACAGAAACCGTCCTCATGAACTTTCCATGGTATTCAGAGTCTGCCAATGGATTAGAATTACATTTGGAAGATTCTGGAAATTTGCAACCTAAAAAATGCACACCACTGAGTGCTTAAGAGGTATGTGGTCCCTTACTATTGGCCAAGTTAAAAGGTAAAGGTACCCCTGCCCGTATGGGCCAGTCTTGACAGACTCTAGGGTTGTGCGCCCATCTCACTCAAGAGGCCGGGGGCCAGCGCTGTCCGGAGACACTTCCGGGTCACGTGGCCAGCGTGACATCACTGCTCTGGCGAGCCAGAGCCGCACACAGAAACGCCGTTTACCTTCCCGCTAGTAAGTGGTCCCTATTTATCTACTTGCACCCGGGAGTGCTTTCGAACTGCTAGGTTGGCAGGCGCTGGGACCGAACAGCGGGAGCGCACCCCGCCGCGGGGATTCGAACCGCCGACCTTTCGATCGGCAAGCCCTAGGCACTGAGGCTTTTACCCACAGCGCCACCCGCATCCCTTATTGGCCAAGTTACATACATATAAAAAGACACTGTAAATATAACCATTGTGAAATTTGGCGAGCCCTTTCCTCTTTACGCTTTCTGAAATTTAGTCTACGTGCTGTTAAGCATATGCTTAACAAATTGTTGAATGAAATGTGTATTTTGTATTTTAGTTATTATGATATAGAGGCATGTGCTAAGTTTAATGGGTTGTGCCCAATGTTAGTCATACTCAGCAGAAATTAATGGACATGACTAACATACGTGCATCAATTTCAGTGGGTTAAGTTCCAGTAAAATGGAGCTTGATGCAGCCCAATATTTTTAACTTTTTCAGGATGGGTACAAAGAATTGGAGAAGCAGCCCTAGAAACTAGCCAGCTCATTTTAGTCAAATGTTCTCTCATCATTTTTTCCTAAAGCTCAGGAGCCATCTACTTGTGGCCCTTCTTTGTATTGAGGAGAAACAAAATCAAGACAGAAAGTCTACTACATTCAGAGAAAGCAAAAATAATCAATCCTTGTATAAAAATAGTTTAATAAAGGCATAAAATTTCAAGAAAATATATGTATAGTAACAACATTGTTGAGTAAAAGTGCACAGCAATTTACACATCTGGGGTCAATATACACAGTGTTCTTTTGACACACCTCACTTCACTTTATTCTGCTTGTACAGAATTTGATCTGAAGCAGTGGGGTGGGGAGCCTTCACTGTAGTACAAAAATCCCACAAAGGTCATCTAACTGGAACATCTCTCTAATCATTCCAAATTCATACTAATGGGAGGCACAATTCACTGGGAAGTTCTTCAGCATGCTCCATTGAAATGAATGGGAACTGCATAAAAGCACTCATTTTAATGGCACAAGCAGCAGAACTTTACCATGGATTATATCCAAGCTTTGGACTGGCAAAGGGAGCAAAGACTAGCACATCTAAATGAGAGATCAGTGATAAATGCCCACTTTATAAGCCGCATCTCACACTGATGTGACCATGGCAAAAAAAAAATAAGGCTGGGTGGGCAAATGAAGTCAGCTATAGCTCAAACGCAAAAAACTATTCAAAAGCACAAGGAGCTGGACACCAAAAGGCCATTTCCATGTGGGTGTTAAAATTAGTCAGCGAACTAGTGGATAAATGGGGAAAGCAAGGCTCTGCAGTGTTTTCCATGGAATGGATTGTTACTGAGCCTCCATTCTGCTACTATCTTGCTGTTTCCCCAATTTAAATACTAGCAGATGCAATTGAATCATGTTTTTTTTTTTTTAATGTGCAAAATGCTCCAAGTGGTGCAAAACGGTAATTGGTTAGCAGGCTGCTGACTGAGAGGAAATCCCATATTACTGAGGAAATCCCTCATGTTACTGATTCATCTCTTAATACTTAAAATGGAGGCATGGATACCTCCTAGGGTTGCCATATTTTGAAGAGCAAAAAAAGAGGATGCTATGACGACTCTCATTTTAAATACCCCTACTATATGTAGGCTATAGAAGCTGTGATATATTACTGAGGGGAACTGGAGAAGAGAAGGAGGAAGCAAGTCTTCAACCACCAGTTATGTCTATGTCTCATCCAGAAAGCATACCTTCAACATTCAAGCATATGGACTATATGCTTTGAAATTCTCCCTTCAGGTATGCGGACAACTAGGGATCAGTGAATGTGCTTGGCAAGTGTTAGCGATGTGTGAAAAACCACTAGCTAAAAACCCTAGGTGAATGTAGCCTACAATAATCAATATTTTCCCTACCTAGCTAGCTAATCAACCCTTGCTCCACATATACTCATCACAAAAATAGCAGCTCTTTGGAAAATGCTGGAGTTGGCAGCTTGCAGAATAAACCTGCAGTGAAAAAGGAGAATGGGAGCAATATAAAATTGACCCAAAATGGGATTGGACGTCTGTACTACAGAGTACTCAAGGCCTGTTTAAGACTGCATGGTAGCCACAAAAGCAGCATTCACCAGTGTGCCCTGTAGCTGCCATCTCATATGAGCATCTGGACACACATATGAAGTCTGGGCCAGGTGGATATGCTTGGGGTATGCCAATTCTACATGCAGATCAACTTGTTGCCCAGGCCCTTTCAGAAAAGATGAACTTGGTCTGAATAAACCATGGTTTATCCGACTGAAAACGAGTTATATTAACATGCATCCTCTTCCCTTTCTGTTGTGCATCTAGGACTTAAAAAAAAAACACCCTGCCATTTCTTATTAAGTCTGAGAAGCTGTCCTTTAAGAAACCACAGAAGGTAGGGTTGGGGAACCTGTGGTCCTCCAGATGTTGCCAGCTCCACTGCCCATCGCTCTTGACCATTGGCTAAGCTGACGAGAGTTGGACTCTGAACAACATTGGGAGGACCACAGGTTCCCTATCCCTGAAAGAAAGGGAGAAGGAAGTATATGGGCATCATACTCATTCTTTGTCCAACAAACCATGGTTTCACTGGACCAAGGCCATAGTTACATGAATTTAGATGAGATAGGAGCCACATGGAACATCTGCATGGCAAGTACTTCCCCTTGTGCCACAATCTGCCTTCCCACCACCTTACCATGCCCTGCTGCTTCTTGCAAGTGGAAAGCTAACTACACAGGAGCGCTCACGAAAGAAATAAGGGAAAGGAGACACACGCACAATTTCTAAAACAGTTTTCATTTTTATAATCAAACTTTTTACATGAACAGAAAAACACACCAGTATTTTGTGCGAAAAAATATTTTAAATAAACTTTGCTTGTTCTTGATCTTTGTACATTCTGATATACATATTTAACAAGGTGTATGGCACTATAACCAGAATCGGAAAAAGGGAAAAAAATAATTGCTTTTTTTGTTGTTGTATACCTTCTTCTAAATCAAGCCAGCCACCTTTATGCTATTTAAAAATATTATTAATATTATTAATGGGCAGCCAGCTGTAACTGGTTTGAACACTCAAAATAAAGAACTCTTTCCATTACTCAAAACTATTATTGCACAAGAAGCCAGTAAAGGCATATGGCGTAAAATGGTCAAGTCCCTTGGTGTTAGCCTACCCCCAACCCCCAAATAGAAAAATAGTACCAGAAGATGAAACACAGCAAATAAAAAGATTTTCTCTAGTCAAGAGGGCGAGAAGGGATTTGCAGATAGTTTTAAGCTGCTCTGATCTTCTTTGCCACAGCAAGCATTTTGCTTAGGGTTTCTTTAGCAAAGCCTTTGCAAACTCAAGGCCGCCCGTGGATTTTAGTTGTCTTTTCGCTTTTTTATTTTGGCTGGTTGTATTTTATTTTGGGGGAAAAACATAGCTGTCTTCGGTCTATGAACCTGCACAGACTACTTAGTCATAATCTCTACAAGTAGCTGAATAACCAAAAAGGGAAGAAAAAAATATATAGTGTCCAGTTTCTCTCTTACACGCATGGAGACTTTTAAAACTGGTTTCTTCAAAGCATCCCCACATCATCCACTTTTCAAGAAGGGACTTCCAAAGGTATCTTGCCCAACGCTTGTGAAGTCCTTGTATTTTTAAAACCTTTTCTTCAAAAAGGTTCCTGTCCAAAGTTTTGTCTTATAATAAACCCTTCTCAATAAAGCTAAAAAGGAAAAAAAAGGGGGGGGGGAAATCCAAGCCTTCCAAGTCCATGTCAAGTGAAGAATACGAACATCTTTTTTTAGTCACGTGCTTCTTTGCCATCACACGACAGTCTCTACCCCAATCAGCTTTGGCGTGAGAATTCGCGGCGTGACCCCGTTGTTCAGATCTTCCTCAAACTCCAATAGCTGCCCCATAAAATTAAGATTAGGAGAAATGATTGGTCGCTTGCCTTTGACAAACTTATAGGCATCAGTCATGGTCATTCGCGTGTGCTTCATAAGGTAAGCGATGACAATGGTGGCAGAGCGGGACACACCGGCCTGGCAGTGAATGAGGAGGCCTTTTCCACACTGGTGAGCTTCCTCTGGAAAAAAAGCACAGAAATAAAACGTAAACATTCACTTCAGTGAGTGAAAGCCAGAGGTCAAGAGACCTGAGCTCCTAATGCATTTCTCAAAATAAGCAGCAGCCAGAGATTCACTCACTTAAGAGTTGGGAAGCCTATAGCCCCTGCAGAGGATACTGGGCTAGAACCTCACCTATGCACCTAATTTCTCTCATTTGCAACTCAGAAGTGGCCAAAAATCATTGTGCCCCTCTCCCTCCCTAGATCTGTAGATTATTCTTGCTATTACCAATTCCAGGCTAAGGCATTTTTAAAAT
Organism: Podarcis raffonei; assembly: GCF_027172205.1. Taxonomy (NCBI): domain Eukaryota; kingdom Metazoa; phylum Chordata; class Lepidosauria; order Squamata; family Lacertidae; genus Podarcis; species Podarcis raffonei. Next base: position 94,829,689 of record NC_070604.1, on the reverse strand, counting down.
ATTGCTCCCCAGAGAAATGCACGTTTCTATGGACTCACACATTATATTATACATTTTGTACTCCTAACAATGTTGGACATATAGAATATGCCACAAAACCAGCTCACATGAACAGAATAAACAGCGGGTTTTGAAAACTAGGTGCATTGCCTCCAAATGATGTAAGGCTTTCACACCATACCAAGTGAATCCACAGATAGGACAAACTGGAGAATATGTTAGACATGCCATTGCCATCATTTGCAATGTACAAGTCCCACTTTTTTTTAATACCACTTTGTTCATGCACATTTTTGGGGTGGTGTCTGGAACATGGGCACAATGGCCTCCATTAGTGCACATTCTTCATTCAACAACATAACACAACCATTGTGGAATGCCCAGGGGAGGGGGTGGAGCTTTAGATCTGGGAAACTGCAATTATATAATAAAAGAAAAAGTGCTGATTTTATATTAAAACATAATGTCATGGTGTGGAATGCACCTGTTCTGGGAGTATTTGTGTATGGGCATCATAGGAGCCAACTCCTAGGGATCGAATAAAATATGTGAGCCCGCCCCCCAGTTGGTGGGCATTGTCATTCAAATAGTGTGCGTGTGCCAGGTCTTGTGATCAATTGTGTGGGGCGGGACTTGCCTGCCCCCCCCCCAATATTTTATTCAAGTTGCCATCCTGGGTACACATTCACATTGATCTTCTCTTGAAACACTGGCAACAGCAAGAAGGAAAAATAAAGTGCTGCCTTAAGGACAGGGAAAATCATTATTAGATAAATTCTGGGTGGCAGGTGTGGTTTGTTCTACATGCCACAGGTGACCCTCCCCACACAACCTTTTCTCCCAATAGCCCTTCTGATCTGGTAGGGAATTTTTATTTTTTTTACACTCCAGCAAGTCATGTGTGCCTTTTATCCAAGGCTCACCAAAAGCCAGCTGAATTATGGAAACCACATAGAATCCAGAATTTTTGTTTCAAAACTGTTAAGTTTTTGTCATTCATGAGTTTTGCAAGGGCCAATTCACACATTATGAGACAGAAACCTGGGAATGCTGGGAAGCCACATTTCCACTGCAGCAAACCTCCAGTTCCTAATGTGTTGAGCGTGTGCTTCTCCATATTTGCATATATCTTTAGCTGCATAAAAGGTGATGTGAAAGTGACTTTCAAAGTGACCTAAGCCAGGTGGATTGGTGGCCTGATCCAGCACAGCTTGTCTTAGGGAACCAGGCTGTGCTTCAGGTTGATTCTTGGGAAGGACACACATTGATTTTCCACAGGCCTTCTGCCTTTATTTCAGCCTTCATAAAACCCTGCTTTGGGAGCAGGGAGAAAATCTATTTAAGACACCCAGATCTTTTCAGATCCAATTTAAACTGTCCCTAGGGCAAAGCTAAGCTCTGACTAGTTACTTAACAGAATATTTATCCTACTAAAAAGTCAAGACAAAGAAATATATGTTCATCAAACATGCAGGGATAGCTCTAGGCTATAGTTACCAAAGTGAAAAGGGGTGGGGTGTAAGAATTTAATTTAGATAGATGATAGATAGATAGATAGATAGATAGATGATAGATGATAGATAGATAGATGATAGAGATAGATAGATAGATAGATAGATAGATAGATAGATAATGATGATGATAGGTAGATAGATAGATATAGATAGATAGATAGAATTGCCCATCATATAGTCTTAAGTGGCATTTTAGAGACAGTCTGTAAAAGTATTGGTTAAAAAAGGACCACTCAAGGGTAGACATTTTTTGCCCTCCATTTCATTGTCCTCCCATATTTATGACACAGTTGTAAAAGAAAGATGCAAAAAGGGACCAAGATTTCCAAAAAGACAACACTGGCTCTGCTTCCCTTTATTATGAACATTTGTCCTAAACACAAGAAGGCATTAACGGTATGTTAAACAGGAAAAAATACTGGGCCTCAAAACATTGAGCAAGCTTTTGAGTTCTCCAGAACTCTTCATCATTGTTTTGTATGTCTATGCAAAGTCTATACAGGGTGGGGGTGGGAGAGGAAAAACACAACAAAATGACTTTAAAAGCTTGCTCACTATTTTTGTGATGTTTTGGTTGGTCCAAATAAAAGGTATTGCTCAACTGTGGATTTCAGAACTCTGGCACTGAGTAAACATTTTGTCATGTGGTGAAATCAGTGACTTCAAGAGAGAAAGGCTTGCAATCTCCTTTGGTTGTGGTTAAAAGCAGTTAAATTTTCAAATGGGAGAAATCCTGTAGTCGTATCTCTTACTGTAGAATTTAGAATTAGTAATATCAGGTGGTGCCTTTCTAGGAAGAAAGCCACCAAATGATTTTTCCCTGATAGGAAGGATAGGAAAACTGAGTAAGAGCCACAGCAGATTATCCCAAAGGCATCCTCCTTCGTACAGTGACTAATCAGATGCCTCTGGGAAGCCCCCAGGCACGACATGCATGGGGGCAACTGGCTTCTCTCACTGCTGCTCCTAACAAAAGGTTTTTAGAGGCCTAATGCCTCTGAAACCAAAGGTAGCATACAATTAGGGATGGGGAAAGAAGTTGTTCAGTCTGCTTTTCACAGCAGACTGATGTGATCCAGTGCTCCTGAAAGTGCAGGCAGATCAGAATGTAATCCCCTGTCGAATATGTACTTTTCTAGATGTTGCAGTGTAGCTTGTGTGCAGATTATGTGCACAAAAATGTAACTTTTGTGTGAGAGATACAAGCAAATTGCATATGTTACAGATTGGAGAAGCATTAAAAAGTGTGCATTTTGCATACAAAATGCATAAAATTTAAATGCGGATTATATCTATCATCTATCGATCTATCTATCATCTCCGTCACAAAACAAAACGAGCCTGTGTCTGAGCACCAACATGATTGAAATGAGAAAGAGTTAGGCTGTTCAATCCATCTCCTACGTATAGCTGCCATGACTAGCAGTCATTGATAGCCTTATCTTCCACGAATTGGTATATTCCTTCTTTTTAGAAATATTCACATTGGTGGCCATTGCCACATCTTCTGGCAGCAAAATCCCCTATTTCTACCACCCCTTTAACCAATATTCTTACTCTGAAAGGTAAAGCCAAATGGGAACGCCCTCCCATCAGATGTCAAAGAGATAAACAACTACCTGACATTTAGAAGACTTCTGGTGCTCGCTTCGGCAGCACATATACTAAAATTGGACATTTAGAAGACATCTGAAGGCAGCCCTGTTCAGAGAAGTTTTTAATGTGTGACATTTTAATGTATTTTTAATCTTTGTTGGAAGCCACCCAGAGTGGCTGGGGAAGCCCAGCCAGATGGGCGGGGTACAAATAATATAATAAACAACAACAACAATAATAATAATTTTCAGCGTATGCCCTAGAATACCTCACTGCTGTCACCTTCTGTGCACTAGGGTGTTCATACAAACTCCTCGCTGTCTATACTGTACAGTGGTACCTCAGGTTAAAAACAGTTTCAGGTTAAGAATGGACCTCCGGAACGAATTAAGTTCTTAACCTGAGGTACCACTGTATGTCATACGTGGAGGTGGAAGCAGGATCACACCCATTGGCCCCACTCATAATGTCCACATGCTCCTGGATTCCTCCCCACTAATATCCACACATTTAATGCAGTGCACCAATGAGTTGCCAACAGAGTAATGCACTGCAGGTGTGACTGTGGACATGATCTTCCTGCCACCAGTACCCAATGGCTTGGCTTTTATGTCAGCCTACATTTCTCATTCCATCCTCCCTCTTGCAGCCACATTCCTACCCCCAAAGCCTCAATGTATAATTGAGGCTGCAGGGGTTTGCTGGGGGGCACTCGTTTCCATGCAATTTAATTCCAGGAAAAAGATCCATTTGCAGCCACCTTAACCAAGAAAATGATGGAAGTGAAGTGATGAAATTTTGGACGTTATACTGGCATACTGTTCTTTCCTGAAGAGAAGCACACGTGTGTGGAAAGGGCGTGGGAGGAGCAACATTGTCCAATGACATTTGTTCTTGTGTCACGCCATGGCCACTGTTGGGAATGATGTTTAGTGTGACATGCTGGTATATCCATCAAAACACTGCTATTCCACAACAAGTACTGCAGTGTGCAAGGTGCAGATGTGCTAGCTTTATAATCAGGAAAACAAACACAATATTCCCCATGTCCGAAGGCAGCCAAAGTGTGAATGTGAGAAACAGGTATTTTGCAAACATCTGGCTCATACGAGAATGGGCACTGTCAGCAGCTGCCCATCTAGCAGGCCCCCTCCAGAAAACACATGTGTGCTCCTGAAATCTTGCAAGTTTAGACACACATGCACATTGCAGAATCAGAGTTGGAAGGGACTGCCAAGGGTCATCTATTCCAACCCCCTGCAATGGGGGAATCTCTTGCCCATTGTGGGGCTTGAACCCACAACCCTGAGATTACAAGTCTCATTCTCTACCAACTGAGCTATCCCAGCGGTCATTATGCTGCATAATGTACAAAGAGGCCCAAAAAACGATAATAAAACACGGGAAGTGACCAGATTTCTTTGGCAGCACTGCCCTAGGCCGATGGAAAGTTCTGCAAGTGCCGAAATGCTCAGACAACAACACAACATGATAAAGCTGCTTCCCACCCCCTTGGGCAAAGATAATCAGTTCCACGCCTGTCAGCCCGGAACTAAATGCATTTGCGCCGCCAAAGCAGCCATGGCGGCTGTTTTGCTAGGATAGTTACCAATGAATTCGAAAGCCTCTTCGAAGTACTGCCTGAGATTCTGCTTGTTGCTGTCTGTGGCCGGCAGCCGCTTGTAGTTGAGCAAGCCTTTCTCGTAATGGTAGAGAGGGAGGTGAGTGGTGACGTTGATGACGTAGCCGATGTTCAGCCGCTGCATCTTCTCCAAGTCCTGAGCGTCGTGCTCATTGCCAAGAAACAAGAAGGGCAAGATGGGCGTGAGCTCGGCGTTCTCAATGTCTGGGGTGGTCGGGATGGACTGAGGTAGCGTGCAGGTCACCGCGGCAGCAGCACCGCCCCCTCCTCCGCCTTCAGGGCACTCTTGGAGTTGGAGGGAGTTGTCACAGAGGTTTTCGTGGTTCTGTTTAAAACTGCTGAGTCCACCTGCAGCACAGAGGGATTTTAAAAAGGAGAAGGTCAGGAACCTGAGATATTAATTACTGGTAGTTAGTATCATCATCATCATTGATATTTATATCCCACCCATCTACGCAAAGGAGCCCAGGCTGATAAGCACACAAATGATAAAATCTTGCAATTCCAATAGAATATATAATACAACAACAACAACAACAATAATAGCAACAACAACTTATACCCCGCACATCTGGCTGGGTTTGCCCAGGCACTCTGGGCTGCTCCCAACAGAATATTAAAAACACAATAAAACATCAAACATTAAAAACTTCCCTAAACAGGACTGCCTTCAGATGTCTTCTAAAAGTCAGATAGAAGGCCCTCGGAGCTGGACCTCAGGCTGAACAATGGGAGTAGAGACACTCCTTCGGGTATACAGGGCCAAAGCCATTTAGGGATTTAAAGGGCCAGCACCAACACTTTGAATTGTGCTTGGAAACGTACTGGGAGCCAATGTAGGAATTTCAGGACTGGTGTTACATGGTCTCAGCAGCCACTCCCAGTCATATAGATGCAGTCATCTACCGTATATGCAGAATGAGAAATATCTCTACTTGAAAGGCTTGTTGGAAGACAATGGTCTTCAGTAGATGGTCTTCAGTGATGGCACCTTTGTGATATTTAACAGAGCGGAAATTCCAAAGGGTAGGGGAGGCAACTCAACACTGAAGTTCTGAGTGTAGAGCCTGGATAGCTCCGTTGGTTAGAACATGGTGCTGATGATACCAAGGTTGCAGGTTCGATCCTGGTATGGGACAGTTGCATATTCCTGCATTGCAGGGGGTTGGACTATAGATGATCCTCAGGGTCCCTTCTATGACTTACCCATTAGATTTGGAGGTTTGCTTTCAATCAAACTCTAGGATCTCCTAAAGGCATCTGCAGAAGGCCCTCAACTTCCGAGTGTACTGATTGATTGGGTATATAAGGGGTGAGATGAACTTTCTGGTATCCTGGTCCCCAAACTGTAGGGTGTTATACACTGGTAGCTAATTGGCACACAGAAAAAGTGGAATACTCCCAATACTTACCTGGGAATTGTAGTTTGTTAAGGATGCTGAGAGTTGTTAGGAGTCCTCTATTCCCAGAGGGGTTTAACAACCATTCCCTCTTTCTAGAGAATTCTAGTTCTGTCTCCTAACGACAATTAGAACCCTGGACAAACTACATTTCCCAGGATTATTTGGTGAAAGCCATGCTTGTTTAAAATGGCCTGCTTTAAATGTATAGTGCATACTATTTCAATGGGTCTACTCTGAGTCTTACTAGCAGTTGATATCACCCAATATATTTTAAGCATGCCTATTCTGAATGCACTCCAGTGACTGCTAAACTATTTTTCAAAACATAGTTTTTCAAACTTTAAACACACACACACACACACACAGTTGTGTTACACAGGTATTTTATAATTTTTTCACTTCCCAGATAGCACTTTTTTCAGATGCAGGAAAGGGGTAAATAAATAACCCCCCCCCTCTCTAAATCTCTCAAATCAGGGAGATGATCCATTTCGATTCCACAATAACATTTTTGTTTTGCCTGTGAAATGGTAACGCTCCTTATGTAGTTCCATAATTGATTATTCTGCTTCATAAAAGATGATTTCTCAAAGAGAGGACACTTGAAGGGTGAGGGAGTTTCAACCAATGCACCCCAGACTGATACACTTTTTAAAAGAATATTGTCCTAACGTACTTTGGGATTTTCCAATCTGTTGTCTAACGCTGTTCCACAAAATATAAAGAGAAAAACAGAAGCTTAAGAACTTTCTACACCTCGTTCTGAGATGACATCAGCTCAGGCTCCCCACCTGCCTGGTTTCCATGGCAATTACACAAAGACATACAATGACATCAGCTCGGCATGACATCAGCTCTTTGAGTGCAAACAATGCAAGAAGAGCTACTTTGTTTCAGGCCTTTTGGTACAACTGTGTTCTTGGGAGCCAGTGATGTAATGCTAACAGGTGGTTGGAGCAGCATTTGCCTAACAGGGAGGAGGAAAAATACAGCTATATCCCTTGTGTACACATGGGTGATTATAGGTTAAGCTTTCACTAACGGCATGTGAAATAAGGCACTAATGCAAGAGAAATGTAGCTTTATGCAAACTGACAAAGGTAAGAGAAAATTGCAAGAACCAGAGTCACCTTGTCTAAAAAGTGATGTAACTCTTGGAAAGAAGGTTGAAAAATAATAATAATTGCTTTTGGTAAAAGGCAAAGGTTCAAACTATGGCAGCTCAGAGACCTTTTAGTAACAACTCTTTATATTCTGATCTTGTCTATAAGCTTATGTGCCAGAATAAAAACCTTTAGACATTCCAGCTAAGATCCCCCCAAACATAAGACACTTATATTTTATAACAACAACAACAATAATAATAATAATTTATTTGTACCCTGCCCATCTGGCTGGGTTTCCCCAGCTACTCTGGGCGGCTTCCAACAAAGATTAAAAATACATTAAAATGTCACACATTAAAAAATTCCCTGAACAGGGCTGCCTTCAGATGTCTTCTAAATGTCAGGTAGTTGTTTATCTCTTTGACATCTGATGGGAGGGTGTTTCACTTTAATAGAGATGCTTTTAATAGAGATGTGAAATAATGAAACACCAACCGGTTATTTTAAGAGAGGAACACAAGGTAATAAGAACACAGGTAAAGAGGTGATGGACAGATTAGAGATCTGATTAACCTTTTGGCATTTTTGTTTGCTCGCTTATGAATCAGAAAAAGGCATTTCAGAAAGTTTGGCGTAAGTGAGCTTATTTTGCTTTGGGCTGCATCCAAGGCCATGATGGTCCCTTTCCCCCAATTCAGAGCTGGATACCTATTTTTACCTATGTCTTCCCTTATTACACAAGAAAGGTTAGTAGCATCAATAGATCACAACTCTGGCTTTAACCACAGCTGCAAACATTTTTTCTACTAATTCTCAGTGCTTATTTAACTATACCCAATTGTTCTTTTTGGGGGAAGTAGGGTTGTCACTCCCCTCAACACACACTGGAAGCCGGTGCAGGCTGGTCCATTAATGCTAAAGGGGCACAGGCCCAGTAGCCTCAGTTTACCCTCAGTCCGCCTCAACCTACCTGCCTTCTTACTTACAAGCAGCCTGACAGCTCCCTCCTCTTTAGTTTCAGTGCTGAAACAAACTTTGTAAGAGCTCATCAGGGAAGAGGGTGGGGGAGAAGAATAGAATTAGTTGGCTCTGTCGTCATTGGCTCCGACTCCCTCTACCCTTGGTTTCTGCCCTACTAGTCCCAATGGGCACCAGCCCATCAGGACAGAAGCTCCATCTCTTTAACAGCTGCAGGATGGCAAATTTCAATCTGCACAGACTTTCTCATCTCTATACTGTACCTGATTCATTTTTCTTGCTATGCAGCTCCTAAAAAACACAGGGCCTCTGAACCAAAGAGAGGGAGCAACCTCTTCAGTACTTCCTAGAAATATAAGAGCATTTCCAACTTTCAAAAATGTATTATTAGGGGAAATTTCTTGCAGAAAATTCCGTGTTATTTTCCCTAACATTTGCATTTTTTGTGCACAATACACACATTTCTTGCAAACCCAAAAGGAGTTTGATGGTTGCTGCAAGAGAGGGACTGCGAGGAACAACATGGGAGGGGTGTTTCTAGGACTAAGGTCAAACTGAAGCTCCCTTGTTCTTATTGCTTTAGGATGTTGCATGTTGTTTAAAGAATCTTGTTATATTTACAGTATAGAAATATGGTTTTGGGGTAGGTTGTCATATTTATGTTTTGCTATGTTATTATGAAATGGTTTTTGTAGTGTTTGAAATGCATCCCTGCTTCTTTGTTGTGAGCCACTTTGAGCATGTTTTATTTTCTGTAGAAAATCAGCATACAAATAAAATGAATGAATAAATGAATAAAAGACAACTATGTTTCACATTGTTTTGAGAAGTGCAAATTAGGTAGGTTCACCTTAAATGCAAAGTGAAATCAAATTTCTCCTCTCTCTCTACTAAAATGGCAAGCAAGCAAGGGAAAGTAGCCACCTTAAAAGGGATACCAGTATAAGAGGTAGCCAATAGTCAACCCTAAGCCTATACAAAAACACCCTTTCCTAATTCCAAAAAGCAAAGGGCCAGGAAAGTCACCAGCAACCATAATATGGGAGAGGGCAGGCGATTATGAACCATAGAAACTGATGAAGGGCAGCATATAAACATTTTAAATGAACAGTGCAGATTCCAAATTTCTATTTCAGGGAAGTGTACAACAGTAAATAGCAACAACATAAGCAGAAGTGAATAAAACAGAAACACAAAAGTACTATACACATTATTTAAAAAAACACCTGGGTAAATAAGAATGTCTCAGCTACTGTCTAACAGGCCTCCTTTCCCCATACAGAGCAGGCCAGTCTTAAAAAACCCCTCAGGAAACCATACTGGTTGTTCAACGACCACCCCATTGTGACTTCCTACAAGGCAGAAGTGCACCTCCTGCGGCCTAACCCTCTGTAGAGTCCTCCCTTGTGTAATTCATGAGTTAAGAGACCTTTAAACACTTCTGCTTTCCTGGACTCTTACCGTTTTTATTTTCGTTTCATTTCGTTTGGTACACCACTCTGTTTGATTTGAGATACACAGCTGTGTTTTATTTCCCTCTTGCTTTTAAGGAAATTTCACTGGCATGTATTGTTTTTATGCAAGCCGCTTTTTGCATAAATAAAAGTGAAAATCAATAAAATCAATAGAAATAGACATCTTTATTCTATTATTAAGGAGTATAACAATTGTATACCTAAAGCAAAACACTTGTGAACCAGGCATGTCTCTATAGGGAGGGCATCCAGCCTTGCTATGGAGATATTCCTGGTTCACAAGCATTTTGTTACTTTAGATTTCCTGAATCCAGGGAGGGCTTCTTAAGGAGTGGTCTGACCACTGGCTTCCTTCAAGCAGGTAGGGACCATCCCCTCTCACAGGGAAGCATTAACCACCTCCCTGGTCCCAGCCAAGAGTGGCAAGAGTCCAGAGCACAAGGAGTCATCCTGAGTGATCCAAGCACCTTGTCTACATGCGCAAGCCTTACTAACTGAAACTCATCCGACACAACAGGACAACAGTGCTCTGGACACCCCTTGAAATTAATCTGCTGTAGTAGCAGAGTCAGGATCCTGGGAGATGCAAACGATTTTCAAAATGCTTTGCGAACAAGCAAAAGATAAAATCTACCTGGTGAGGACTAAAGTTTATTTTTAAAATTGTTTTTATTAAAGATTTTCTTGGGTTACAAAATTATATACATTGTCTCTTTTCTGATGATAAAGTCTTTTTTTCAGACCATTCCTATTCAATATGAGACTGTGATACTGTATACAGTACAGTCGTACCTTGGAAGTCGAATGCCTTGCAGCTCAGACATTTTAGCTCCTGAACGCCGCAACCCTGGAAGTGATTGTTCCTGTTTGCGAACGTTCTTTGGAACCCGAATGTCCAATGCGGTTTCCGGAGCTTCCTGCAGCTAATTGGAAGTCGCACCTTGGTTTCCAAACGTTTTGGAAGTCAAATGGACTTATGGAACGAATTCTGTTCAATTTCTGAGGTATGACTGTATAAGATTGGGGAAGAGAAGTGGAGGGGGGGGAGAGGGGGGTTGTAAACTTCCATTCTTTTACATACAGTGGTACCTCTGGATGCAAATGGGATCTGTTCCAGAGCCCCGTTCGCATCTTGAAGCGAACGCAACCCATGTCTGCACATGCGCGGGTCGCGATTCACCGCTTCCATGCATGCGTGTGATGTTATTTTGAGCATCTGCGCAGGCGCGAGTGGCGAAACCCGGAATAATGTGCTCCGTTACTTCCGGGCCGCTGCGGAGTGCAACCTGAAAATGCTTAACCTGAAGCTACTTCAACCTGAGGTATGACTGTACTGTACATGTGAGGTTTTAGAACAGTAAACAGGTTCACACAGTCCATGCTGAAAGCATGGAGGGGGAAATAGGAAAACTGGCTATAGGGTGTGTGCGTGTGTGTGTGCGTGTGTGTGTGCGCGCGCAGATACATAAAGGCTTACATTCAGCACATTCAGCATACATTTATTTATAAATGGAAAGATTAATGTTTTTGGAATCTGACTGTATCAGTAACAATATGTATTGAAGTCCCTGCCAAAACATGCACCTGGGAACTATTGGGTTGCATCTGATTAAGTCAAACTCAGAGTTGTCCCATTGAAAAATCAGCTCTTTCAGTTGATCTGCTCCAAGTATGACTTAAGACACAATCCATTGGTTGTAATTGAGTTCAGAGTATGTTGTTGTTTCTAAACATATCTGTGTCATCATGTTGTTAGCCAGAGAGTAAACCAAAATTATATCCTGCTTGGAGATTATTGCAAGCAAGCTCACAGAGACCACCCAGTTATCTGAAGCTATCTTTTGGATGTATCTATGCAGAATCAGAAAAAGAAGTTATCAGATCCTTTCCGCTAGCAATGCCCCACAGCCCATCAACAACGATCATGGAATATATGCTGCAAAGTTCACTAACATCTAGCGATGGCATTAAAATATAAGTTCCGAGTCTGAAAAACAAGCACTTGATATTTCGAAAAGTGTTGCTGTCCTTGCCTATGACAGTTGATGAACTTTATATTTAAAAAATGTATTTTCAGCATAGCCCATTCCTGAAGGCCTTGGGGCCTGTGCTGTGTAATGTTTTATAGCTCCACTGATTTATTTTAATTCACCCAAAAGCAAGTTAACCAACCACCAGAAAGCCCTTCTTCTCCCAAGGACTTTCTGCAACACACTCTGGTTTATACCAGTTCAGCTATGTCTTCATTAGAATGCACCGCGAGGATAAAAGATCCTCACTAAAGCTAGTAAATGATCGCGATGATCAGTAACAAGTTGTGTTGGGGGATGGCATAAAGACGGCTCAGTTTTTTTGGGGTGCAACCGATAATTCTCTCATGCTGCCTCCACCCTTTCTCTGTGTCCTATGTAAAGCAGATATGGCAATGCTCTTAGATGTACAGTGGTACCTTGGGTTACAGACGCTTCAGGTTACAGACTCTGCTAACCCAGAAATAGTACCTCGAGTTAAGAACTTTGCTTCAGGATGAGAACAGAAATCGCGTGGCGGCAGCAGGAGGCCCCATTAGCTAAAGTGGTACCTCAGGTTAAGAACAGTTTCAGGTTAAGAACGGACCTCCAGAATGAATTAAGTACTTAACCCGAGGTACCACTGTATTGGCTATTCTTTGTGTTTAGGTTGTAAACCACACTGTGAACTTTGGATGAAGAGTGGTATAAAAAAATTAACAAATGATAACAATAATCTCACAAACGCCAGACCTCAGCCTGCCTCTGAACTTGGCTGGGATTATCGCAAAACAGTACCATTTTAAAGCAAGAAAGAAAAAAGTGCTATGCGGAATTATGGTGTACAGGTAACTTATACTTATTTTATTTACATGATGGCAGCGAGTGGGTGCGAGGGGAATAAATAAATAAATGGAGAGAAGAGAAAACCCACTCATCATTTATTTACACACACACACACACACACACACACACACACACACCCCTCAACACACATACCTGCACAAAGCTGCAGTTGCAGACTTATCCAGCTTTGGGAAGGCAGCGTGAGGCTTGGCCTTTGGGAAGGAGGTACGAGGGCTCTGGCAGACTCCTAGTGCTGACTGGGCTCTGGGAAGGCAGTGGGGGGGCTCTGGAAACCTGTTACAGCCCTTGTGCCAGCTTTCAAAAGCCAGACAAGCAGCCCTCCACCTTGCAAGGGGGAAGGATTCAGGGGTTCCTGGCTTTACGTGATTTTACTTATTCATACAACGGCCAGGAACATAACCCCCCCCTGCATTCTAAATATGTTCAGGAGGATTTTTATTATTATTTTTAAGTTTGGAAAACTATGCTATTTTGTTCATGCTCTCTGCCTGAGGCAGCAGGCCATTTTGGAAGTTCTGAAGTTTCCCCAGCATCACCCTTAAAAAAAAAAAAGCTGCAGAAAACATAGAACCGTTATCCTGACATTGGGTGGCGTTTATCCTCCCCACTCTCCGGAAATTCAGACCGGAGAGATCTTCTTGTGGCTCAAACAAAAAAGAGCTATCAATTTATATAACTCATATTAGTAGCCTCATAACGTCAGATCTATTCCCTCCAGCAGTGAAGCTGCTGAACCTGACAGTTCATTCACAAACGCTTTGCTTAGTTCACTCTCAGAAGAGCCTCTGTCTGGACGGTCGGAGTGGTAGAGTGGGTGGTGTTGGACTTAACACAGGCAGGAACTGGGTTTATATGCCCATTCAGCTGGTAAGCTCACAGGCAGACTGACCTAGAGTAATAGGGTGGCCACTTGCACATTGTCAAAAAGACAGAGATTTGCACAAAAATTGCACATGCCAATTGATACAGTAAGTATAGATGCAAATTTAGAAATAGCTGCTGTATTCTGCTGACAGCACACAGAATGCTCTAGTAGGATTCCCAAAGCATGTCCACTCTCTACTAAGCAACAACAACAGCAACAACACCACAACCCTATAGCTTCGTGGAGTTTTGTGGGGGGAGGAGAATGAATGGCTATTAAACCAGTTTAACTCTTCAGTATAGATATACCTGCATGCATCAGTTTCAAAACTAAATGGACAACTTAACTTTGTGTGTGTTTGTGTGTGCGGATCCTGTCCTAGTGCATCTTTTTCTCCCAGGTTTATTTTTAGAGTCACATCACTGCACAAGATAGAAGTTCAGCTGCTGAGCAATATTAGATGATTGACAGGAGATGGTACAGATTGCATTAGTTCAGACAGTCTGGGGATTTAAAAGACGGTTATTTCCAAAACTGGTATCAAATAAGTAACATTGGGGCAGTAAATTTCAAAATGTAGGCATATAAATACACACACACTGTTTTGAGTGCACACTTGTGAGTTCCTGCAAGAACAGCCTGTTTAAGAACTGTGACCTCATTTATTTATACTGCTACAGAAAGCCTTGCCAGAGCAACAGCTGATGACAGCCTTATGTATTTTTCCACTAAGCCAACAATTAAATGGCTTCTGTGGTTTTAATGAGCAGAGGACATTATGTCAAAACTGATTCAAAGCATGAGATGGTTGAAGGATAAGGCAATGTCATTTAAAGTACAGAAAAACAAAACACACACAGCAGGAATATACTTTGAGCTTGGGACCTTTCCGGGATACTGATCTCTGTAAGAGTATGAAAAATTGCTTAAGCCAATGTGGAAACACCCGCTGGTCCTTGCTTAATGGGCTAAAATTTGAAGTGTCATCACCGAACAAAAATGTTAAGGTGGGGAGATATGAAAAAAATGTTCTGTTATCCACTCATGTGTGCTGACTCTGCTCAGGCAATCAGTCCTATTGCATTCAGTGGGGTTCATTCCTAAGTATGCATTGCAGGGATGGGGAACCTTTGATCCTCCAGATGCTGCTAGACTACAACTCCCATCATTCCTGGCCATTAGCCATACTGGCTGGGGCTTGTGGGTGTTGGGAGTCCAACAACATACAGGTTCTTTGACTTTTAGTGTATAGGACTGCAGCCCTACTTGTTCATTTGAAAGTGCATTTCCAGGCATAGGCACTAGGTATACAAAATTGTACTCACCAGAGGTGGTGAGAGAAAAGCAAAATATAGATGTCATTAACTGGCAGGATGATGGGGAGGAGGAAAAGGATCCTGGCGAGGTGTGTAGCTAGGGTTGGGACATTCTGAAGCAAGGAAGGGTTGGGGAAGGAAGCACAAACTGGGTGACTGAGGGTGGCAAGGGGATGGAGGTCAAAGCACAGGAACCGGAGCAGGAGGACTCACCACCAGATCCAGAGAAGACCCCGTCTCCACAAACACGGCAGGCTCTAAGGCCTAGGGAGCAGCAGGAGGGGTGCTCTAAGAGGCTGAGACCTACAGCCCAGCTTCCTAGCTGGCCAGGTAGGGGTTGCTAGCTCTGGGAGAAGGTGTGTAATTCCTCTGCTAAAGTAGGTTTGGAACAGGTGAGGGTCACCTGCCTCGTGATGCAACAATAAGCATGCAAAGTATGAAAGGGAAGCAGAGCTGAGGTGCTGTGTCTGCTCAACTTCCCCTGTTGGTGGACCTTGGCTTGGATTCTCCTGGACCTTTACATGACTGTGCTTCAGGTTTGACTCTGGACTGCATCCTGACTGCTGGACTTGGCTTACTTGGCCTGACCCTGGACAGTGTTTCCTGACTTTTGGGCTTTGGGCTTTGCTTGCTTGGATTGATGCTGGGACTCTGAACTTTGGACTTGACATACTGACTTGCTACCAGGTAGGCCAGAGGTTTAGGACAGCAGAAGTCAGTGGTGCTGTCAGGGCAGGCCTTGGGGACTGAAGCCTAGGGCCCTGTCCTGCAGAACGAGCCTTTTTTTAAAAAAAGGAGAACCATGATAATTCTTGGATTACAGTTGCTGAAGTTCTACCTGTTGGTTCTTGGATAGAAGCCAAGCGGACTATTATGCTTACCTTCCACATAACCTTTACAGATGATCCACAATACAGGGCTATCAACCTGTAGGGCACAGGTTTCATTAGGCAGGTTGCCCCATGCATCAATTATAATTATGCACAAGGCAAGATGAAACGCTCCAGCAGAACTCCAAAAGGAAGACACACTCCCTTCTTGCTCAAGGCAAACTCAATTCAAGTGAGTCTTCATTACAGCCTCCACCAAACTTTTAAAGTAATTTCACCCACCAGCGTTAATCCATCAGTATCACCCAGGGATGTCAAGGAGAGGTTTGCTCTAAGGAAATTCAGCCCTTGGGTTTTAACTAAGGCAAACCATTCTGTTACTGTCTTATTGTCTCTGGCAATATCAGAAAATGGAAAAAGTACTACATATATCTTTAGGGTTACCACTAATCCGGATTCCTCATTGTTCTTCTAATCAAGCCATCAGGCATTCTGGTCAAGGAGGTCAGGTCAGGGAGGTCAAACTATTCCATAAAGGGAGGGAATCCAGGTTTAGAATTTATGTTTGACTCACAGTGTTATTTTTTAACTAACGTTTGTACTTCCATTCTAGTTGTACAGTTTGCACTGAAGATCGGAACAAGGAATGGTTAGGTCAATGGAGGCTGAAGCAATGATAAAGGGTTGATTCTCGGCTTGTTGGCTGAACTTGTGGGAGGGGGAGAGAAATGGATCACCAATTATTATGTCCAGCATCACCCTACCTAGAATAAGCCTTTAGCCTTCCTATGATTCTTACAGCCAACAGGTCCAGAAATTTATTTTCCAGCTCACAGAACCCATCTTGCTACATCTTTTTTTTTCAGAATTCAAAGTTAAATTACCTTTTATCCTCCAAGAGAAAAAGGGGGAAGCTTGTTATCTTAGTTAACATCCTTCCACATACACACACTCTGAAAAACACACACAAGTTGTTCAGAAAGCAAAAGACATCCAGGCAGGGATCAAGGGAGCTGAGAACTCTAGATGTAATTATTTTCCCCAATACAGCCATTACTAATTTTGAGAAGTAGTAAAAGTGCAACATTGATAATAATGGAGTACATTTGTGCACCTATATCTGCATTGTATAATTATTCTAATCAAAGATTGGTGGCAGAATTTTATGGCCGAATCCTGCGTATATTTACTTGGAAGTGGTCCCACTGATTTCAATGAGACTGGAAAACACTAGAAATGTGTACAAGTTTTCAGCCTTAAAAGCAGCAACCTTTGCTTAATGATCAAAGAAAAGGAGCACCCTCACACACCCTCACCCTCATCTCTACATGTGGGGTGGGCAACAAGGGACATGGTCAGGGACCACATGTCAGTGGGCATGGCCAGAATAGACCATGGGTGGAGCATGGGCTGCAGATAGGTAAGGCCACTGATACTCATTCCTCTGTATGCTATCCAGCACCACAGGTAGACTCCACTCAGCCTGCAAAACAATGACTGGGCAAACTGGGGGAGTGAGATTTACCTGCAACACTCAGTGGGTGAGGATTCAGAAGTATGGGTGGGCTTGTAAGAACATCTGGGGACCCAAGGTTGAAAAATGCTGCTCTAAAGCAATACTGTGATGACTCTAAACAAACTGTACTATGGAACTTACTCTATAGGAGGGATTGTGGTTTCATCATTGGTTGCTTTTTTAAGATAAAGGAAGCTAACACTGAAAAGCTGGGGCATGCAACCAGCAAAGAAAATCAAATGGCAGGCCTCTGCAATAAGAGGAAGTGGGTAACCTGATATGTTTCCACTCTTTTAAAAAGGCCTACAGGAATTGCATAACATGACAGCTCGAAGCTGGAAGAATGCTCGAGATCTAAATAAGAGAAGAGACGTGTGTCAAGACAGCATGAGTAGAAGATAGTTGTTCATCACCACCACCAGTAATGTTACGGTCACTATCCAAGCATTGCTTTGGATTTTCACAGCTATGTTCTACTAGGGTTGCCATGCACCCAGAATTTCCCAGGCATTGCCAGGATTCAGCCATTGGAAACAGTGTCTGGGCAGGAATTGCTTTAATTTCTGGGAAAATCCAGACTTATGGCAACCAAGTGTGTTTTAATAGATCTTGCAAAACTAAAAGAAGCTCAACGACTTTGGCCAAAAACAAAAAGCTCAACAACGTTTGTGTCCGGATTTCCACTTTTTGAAATACAGCAACCCTAGTTCTACACATGCTCCAAAAACCTAATGAAAACAGAGGCTGAAAAGCATAGGGTTCTGCCTGCTGTCAAATAATTGTTCTCTGGAGCCTTCAAAATGCACAGGGTTCTCCGCTGTGGCAGAGGCGCGGCATGGAACAGATATCTAGATTCTTTCCAGAGCAGAACACATGCATTTGTACCTTTCTTTAAAAAGTACAAAAGTACAAACTTCCACAGCCCATGCAACCAACAGACGAACATGGCAAAAAAACCTTGTGAGTATTTCTTAACTCTCCAATGGGGGTGGGACACTTGGGGCCCCCCAAATCATTTCTGGACTCCAACTCACATCAGCCTCGGTCAGTGGCCAGGGATGATATGAACTGCACTCTAGCTATATCTGGGGGGGGGGGTGTCACAGGTTGCCCACCCCATATACTCTGCAATAGGGGGAGAAAGATGTGGCAGCTAACTGACAACCAGAAGAGTTCCTTGGAAGCCACATTTTTCCCGAGAGCTTCAAAGGAGGAAAAAGGAAATTCCATTAGGACAGTTCTTCCTCCTACCCAAGTGTCAGAAGAGTAAGCTCATAGGCTTACTCTTGAGTGCCTACTCAATTCCAGTACTCAGGTTGTGTGTCATTTGCCACTAGCCGTGATGGCTATGGTCTGCCTCTGCTGTCGGAGGCAGTTTCCCTCCAAAGACCAGTTGCTGGAAATCACAGGCGGGAGTGTGAGCTGTGCTGCTTATGTTCCGCTTGTGAGTTTCCCATAGGCACCTCTGGTTGGCCACTGTGAGAACAGGATGCTGGACGAGATGGGCTTTTGGCCTGATCTGGCAGGATTCTTCTCTTCTCAACGATATAGCCAGTATTTATTAACCACTACCCAAATTACAATTCCTAGACACTGACACACACCCAACATCTCCACCATTAATACTTGAAATGCAACATTCCTCACTAAGCTTCCATTCTAGAAAGTTAGGGTTAACACCAAATGGATTTGTTTAGACATGGGTTTTATTTATAGCAAATGGGGGTGAAATTCCAGGATCATACACGACCTTATATACCATAGTCTCTTTCTAAGTATAACTGTACTTGGGTACGCATATCTAAAAAAAGATTCAAGAACCACTGCGAATTATATGAACTTTCACTTCAGATGTAGGTTGTGGGTAGGTATGAAATTCCCCTGCAGCACGTTTCAGGTGCAGGAAGGAGACCAGAGGCGCAAGAGGGGAGCTCGAATTGGGACTGGATACCAAGCTCTTACCTTACAATGACAGAGTGTCATTATACGGCCTAGGACCCTCGTACCTACGGGACTGCCTCTCCTGGTATGCCCCACAGAGAAACTTACGGTCTTCAAATAAAAACCTCTTGAAGGTCCCAGGCCACAGAGAAGTTAGGCTGGCCTCAACTAGAGCCAGGGCTTTTTCGGCTGTGGCTCCGACCTGGTGGAACACTCTGTCCCAAGAGTCTAGGGCCCTGCGGGACTTGACATCTTTCCGCAGGGCCTGCAAGACAGAGCTGTTCCGCCAGGCCTTTGGCCAGGGCACAGCCTGACTCCCTCCCTCGGCAATCTTCGCGGAGCTCTGGCCCAATGGTGGCCAGTGGCTTGAATTTAATTAATTTTATAATGAATGATTTTAGAGTGTTGTTTGTGTTGTACTTTTGTACTGTTTTATTGTTGTTAGCCGCCCTGAGCCCGGCTTCGGCTGGGGAGGGCGGGATATAAATAAAATTTATTATTATTATTATTATTATTATTATTATTATAGGCTTGTTCACATGTTACTCTTGAACACAGGTACAAGCGATCTCTGCACAAGTGTTTCTATGATGTGCTGATGGGCGGGGTGTAAATAATATATTTTATTATTATTATTAAGCATGTGAACACCACTTATGTGATAAACATAGCATTGCTTTGGGGGCTTCAAAGGAGGTATGGAAATGACCAGACCTTAGCAGCTGGCTTCATCCACCTCACCTCCACTGCCCAACGTAACATCTCCAAAAAATTGACAATAATGCCCCGTGTTTTGCTTTTGAAATCAGGCTGTGAAACAGGGGGCATTTTGACTAAGGCCCAGCCTGTATCAAATGTGTGGCAGGAGCACATGGATAATTAAATGTTCTTCCCTCTAGAAGCTGAGTACAATTCATGCCAATATCTACTCTGTCCACCATTCTGATGGCTTTATTCCATGAAGCAGTCTATAAGCTTGGTTCATAATAACACACATTTTTCACTCAGAGGGGAGGAGGCAAGTGTGTATATTTTACGCATTTTATTTTTATTTATTATTATGTAATAAGAGAGGAGATTCCTGCTAAACATCAGGAAGAACTTTCTGACAGTAAGAGCTGTTTGACAATGGAACTCTCCCTCGGGAGGTTGCGGATTCTCCTTCCTTAGAGGTTTTTAAGCAAAGGTTGGGTGACCATCCATCATGTAATGATCTAGTTAAGATCCCTACATCGAAGGGGGTTGGACTAGATGACTTCCAACTCTATGAGTCTATGGCATTTATATTCCACCTTTTCTCCAAGGAGCTCCAAGTGGCATACATAGTCCCACCCCGTTAATATTACCCTCCAGTCCATCATCCTGTTCTCATAGTAGCCAACCAGATGCCTGTGGAAAACCAGCAAGCAGGACACGAGTGCAAGAGGCCTTTCCCATCCTGTGGCTTCCAGCAACTGGTACAGTGGTACCTCAGGTTAAGAACTTAATTCGTTCTGCAGGTCCATTCTTAACCTGAAACTGTTCTTAAGCTGAGGTACGACTTTAGCTAATGGGGCCTCCCGCTGCCACCGCCACACGATTTCTGTTCTCATCCTGAGGTAAAGTTCTTAAGAGGAGGTGCTACTTCCAGGTTAGTGGAATCTGTAACCTGAAGCGTCTGTAACCCGAGATACCACTGTATTCAGAAGCATTACTGCTGCATATGCTTTACTCACTCGAAATATTTTGCACATGTCACACAACCAGCCTCAGAAAAAAGAACTTCTGGAACTTTCTACAACATGACATGCTCCTCAGAATTGTCGCCTGTGACACATGAAAGGCCACTTCATACAGGCATGGACGTCGCTCAGAATCTACATGATTAACAACTGAACCTGTGAACCGCACACCAGAAGAGGAGACATTTGCCTGAGGTTTTCCCATCTGCAATTGGATTTACAAAGCCACTGGTCACTCAAATGTTTCAGTCACAGAGTGACTCGACAAACTTGCGAACCCTGACACACTTGTTTTTGGAAATCAGCAATACATTACACAATGCTTCAAAATCAAGACTTCTCTACCTTCTAGAACAAGGGTCATTGTTGCTGTTGGGTCTACAGCCCCCTTCATCCATTAGTCCTGCAGGCTGAGGCAGGCTGGGAGTAAAATGGGACAGCGTTCTTCAACCATGGGTCTCCCATCATTCTTAGCTCACTTAGCCAGTGGTCAAGAAAGATGGGAGTTGTAGTTCAAAATCTGGGGACACAAGGTTGAAAAGAACCAATCCAGAGAGCCCCATATTAGCCACCCCTACTCAGGCTCCCTTCTAACTGCAATTCTGTGATATTATCAGGCACTGAAATGCTAGATCCCAAGCGCTATACCTTTTCAGAATGTCTGAACCCATATTTACTAGCTAAGTTGGTAGAGGACTACACACTAAGGCTCTGTTTGGAGCACCCTCCAAGTGCCGTGCAGGGGACAATATCACCACCTTCTGCATGCCTTGGAATCCTTTGTACATGTGCTGAGAAGCTTAGCTGCACTAGCTTTCTCTGTGCTCATCTAAGATCAATTGAGGAATCCATTCTGGGTGCTGCAATCCACTCCAGAGTTTGGGTAGAACAACACTGGATTCCACTCTCCACCAAAAACTCCCCAAGCAAAATTGCTAGAGAGGAAGCCAGTTATCTAATCAGCCAAATATGTGCAGTTTGAACACGAGCGCCTATATTAGTTACACAGCGGCAACTAGAACACTGAGAGAAAAAGGGTAGGTGATGTTTGCACTGTGGGAAAGCATGCAACTCATATGAATCCGGTTTCTCTCCGTGCTCAGACAGCATGTGGCAGAGGGCAAAAGGGTCCGTTTCACTTTTCCATTTCTCAAAGGGGTTTGGAAAGAGGAGCCTTCTGCACGGCCCCTCCCGTTCCCAATCGCCAGCATTCAAGCACATCCACCCCTCGAGTTAAGCTGTCAGGGTGAATAATTTGCAGCGCTCTGGAACAAATGAACTGGGAGCGTTCCATCCACTGGCAAGGTCAATTCCCCACCTCCACCCCCATTCCATTCGCTAGTTACCTGGAAAGGCAGGTTCATAAACAAACTCAGTCCCAAAGTAGATCATGACATAGCACTGCAGTCCCTTTTGGGTATTCGAAGCAGCTAGTTTATAAAGGATTCACACCCCTGGGCATAGCCAGGACTTTTGTTAGGGGGGCAGGCTTTTGTTAGGAGGGGGCAGAACCTCAGATTTGTATTGATTTTGATTGATTGGGGGGGGGACAGCTGCCCCCTGCCTCCCCGGCTACACCCATGTCCAGACCCTGCCCTTTCATCATTCTTCACAGAGTGCCTTCTCTCCACAAAACCTAGACTTTGGGTGGGGAAACATTGCCCTCAGATGCTGGAATCCCAACTTAGCCAGTGTCGCCAATAGTCATAGGCGGTGTTAGAAACTCAGATATATAATTTAATCGCCAAATGGTGTCTTAAACCTAGGTTATGGCCGCCACAATGGAATGTCTAGGCACTATCCCCCCACCCTGTGGAGTTTATTGTTGTCATTTGTATTTTAAAGAACTGATCTCAAAGCAGTTTACAACATTAAAACATCAAATAAAACATATTCAAGCTTCAAGGAAAATATTTCAGGTCCTTCTCTAAGTGATATTTTGCCCCCCCCCCCCCCCAGTCACCAGCCTGGCATCCAGAGATCTCCACATGGTCACAATTGGACATGAGCTAGTCGCAAAAATGCACCTGGCGCCGGGCTAATTTCTAACACTGATCAAAGGTGGTGGGAGTTGTAAGTCCAGCAACATCTGAAGGACCATAAACTCCCAATTCCTCATTTAGAATCATAGAATTGTAAGTTGGAAGGGACACACTGGGTCATTTGGTCCAACCCCACACAATGCAGGAATTATGCCCTCATCTATCCCTGGGTGGGCTCGAACCACCAGCCTTCTAGTTAACAGCCAGATGGATGCACTGACCAATTAAGATCATCATTTTCTTTTACTCCCAAGTCTTCAGTATATGAATGCAAAACAAGGTTCTATCAACTAGAAGTTGAAGGCGAGGGTGGGGGGTGGGATCAGGATGAATGCTGGGTGGGAAAGAAAATATAAGATTTCCCCCCACTTTTGAGCTATTGCTATTCTTGAACTGTACTTCAGAATTTAGTTCTCTTCTATCACAAATGCATACATTAATTAAAATGTATATCCAGAGAGATATTTGTTTCTGCATGACAATGCTGAGGTCAACATAACCATTTAAGACTAGATGAAAGCAAACATTCCCCCGCCCCTGTTTCCCCCCAATTAGCAAAACCTAAGAAACCTTAAGGCAATTCTGGGATGATGCAGAAGCCTGCAGCTATATCAACATGGGTATATTTGGAATGACTGTTTGAATAAAGCTAGGGCATTCATATTTTTAAAATACATAAATTAAATATGTGCTGTGTGTGCTAAATTGTACATAATACATGTTGATGTTTCTGTCTGCCGAAAAGCAGAGTTGCCTGCGTTGGTTTAAGGCTCAACCCTTGAACTCTACCCCAACACAAGGCAACTTTTTCGGAGGATTGCCATTGCTCCAAGTTACCCAAGCATCTTCGGTCTCTAAAGCAGCGGGACCTTGCCTTTTACAAACTGGTTGCTCCAATGGAATCTTGCACCTGGGGTCAATGAATCAGTTAGGTTTCACTGGGCTGGTACAAGCATTTACTGAAGCCATATTGCTGGTTCTTTTCATCGTAGTTTAGAACCACTGGCTGTAGGGATTCCTCCATGGAGGAGAAATGGAAGAAATAAGGCAGAACAATTCCAGGAAATTTCTTTCACACAGAACAGGATGATGGATATTCTGGAGTAGCAGCAGCAGTCTGAAATACTTTCCCTCAATAAAGCCCATGAATGCCCAACCTCATATTTTTAAGATGACGTTTTTATTCTGGAAGGTTAACAACCCCTCAACACTGTAAACTGATCTCAGTATGATTTTGTATTGTTTACAATGTTGAATATTAATGCTGGAGTTGTTATAGCTATATTAGTAATTTACTGTGTGGAGTATACAATGCTAAAAGTACTTCGAATTAAAGAAAAGCAGGAGGAAATGTCTCTCTCATCTTAATCACAATATAGTGCTCTTTTTGTCTGACTACATATTCATTTCTTTCCAACCTCTGTTTACAGTCCCCCAAAAGTTGTGTGTGTGTGTGTGTGTGTGTGTGTGTGTGTGTGTGTGTAGACCTGCAATTCCTGATTAACATGTCAGATGAAGTGAACTGTAGTCTACAAAAGCGTATGCCATAAAAATTTGGTAGGCTTCAAGTTGCTACCAGACCCTCTGCTATAGCTGGGCAGGGTGCGGGGAGAAACTTGGTTTGGTTTCCATTTTAATTCATTAATGGCTCTAATTCACACATCCTGTAAGAATGTGCAAACCAAATTGCATCAATCTTCACAATCCTCCAATTTTTGTGATGCAGTTCTCCAACTAATGTATATACACTTTGCATATTAGGGAAATGTGTATGTAAAAAAAATGCATTTATTTGTGAAAAATCAAATATGCAAAAAAAGCAGTAAACCGGGGGAACTACCTGACCCTTGGGGTCCCTTCCAACTCTACGATTCTACATTCAAAAATGTGTCCTGTTAGGAGAAATGCAGACTAAAATAATGAATTCCCATTAAAGACTTAACAAACTGATGCAGAAAAGTGGTGAACCGAATTCAAGATTTGAAAAATGATAAAAGTGAAGAAGCTGACAGATCCTTCGATCCTGCTTGCAACAGCTGAACATGGTTGTCCCTCTGGAAGTCGTTACAGATTTGTTCCCCTCTCTTCAAGTCAGCAGATGCAACAAATATGTTAGCGTGTAATATCTAACTAGGTCTCAGAAAACCCTTTCTCTAGATTAAAGGAGACCTCTCTTTCTAACTCGAATCACTGTAGAGAACAACTAGATCTTTGTTTTTGTTTGTCCACCGGGCTCAAGGAACCCACAGGATGATTAAAGCAACAGAGAACTATAAATGCCACAGAATTTCCCCTGAAGCAAGACTGGAGCCAAATTTGGAGGCTCCTCTGAAATGAAACATCTGTAGCAATTTCTGGGAAAAGATCTAATACTTCAGTTAAGATCAAAGGTATTTCCTGCCAGGGAAGAGTTCACACCCCTCAAAGCGAAACAAAATACTCTGCCGATAATAGAGCAATATTAGAGACTAGGACACTCTAACTTTACAGCATCAAATACTGAGTAGTACAGTGGTACCTCGGTTTAAGAACAGCCCTGTTTATGAACTATTCGGTATACGAACTCCACAAAACCGGAAGTAGTGTTCCGGTTAGCAAACTTTACCTCGGTCTACAAACGGAAGCCGAATGGTGGAAGGGCACCGGCAGCAGGAGGCCTCATTAGGGAAAGCGTGCCTAAGATTAAGAACGGCTTTGGTTTAACAACAGACTTCCAGAACGAATTAAGTTTGTAAACCAAGGTACCACTGTAGTACTCTAGTGTGCTAGAGAGGTGTCACCGCATCTTAAATCAGACATCTTATATCAGACAGAGAGAATTTCAGAGGAAAGGCAGTTCAGGGAGCTTGATCTAATCAAAGTTTAACTAAGAGAAATGAAAGGTAAGAAAAAAAGATTGAGATTAGCCCCCTTAATCAAGACAGATAACAAAATGCTGCAGTGTGGAGTATTCCTGTTCAACGTTTTAGCCAGCCAGCCATGCCTTTTCCAAAAACACTCCCTTTGATTTCTACACCCTCCTAGTTTTTTGCTCCAGCAGTCAGCATTTTGCACTCACGGAGCATGCTCAGGCTAATTTTGGGTCATCCTCCCTCTACACCCAACCCTTAGGATCCCCTCCCCAATGTTTTTCTGCT
The DNA here is from genome assembly GCF_027172205.1 of Podarcis raffonei. Classification (NCBI taxonomy): domain Eukaryota; kingdom Metazoa; phylum Chordata; class Lepidosauria; order Squamata; family Lacertidae; genus Podarcis; species Podarcis raffonei. Next base: position 94,803,731 of record NC_070604.1, on the reverse strand, counting down.
CCTGCAAATCCTAGGGTTCTCCCAAGCCTGCTGATCCCATATGGCTAATAAGGATGGGCACTTTTGGGAATGTGTGCACTAGAATCTTGCAATATGCTTTACATACAACTGCCTTTAGAGAGACCTCTAAAACTCCAAAATGGTACAGAGTGCAGCAAGAAGAATGCTTGTGGGAATCGAATGTCAGAGCATTTTGACTACCAGCTCCCATATGCATCTGTGCAAACTCTACAACCAGTTTCAAAAGCCCTGCACTGTAGCCCATCAATAAAAGGGGGTTGGGGCTGATGGGTACAAGGCCTTTTTAACTGTGGCTCCATATTTCTAGAATATGTTTTCTCATGAAATGCATACGGCCCTGTCATTAGTGACTTTTCAAGGAAGTCTCAACACATTTTAATTTTGATCCAGTTATTAACTGCCATGTCTTAATGGTGTTATATTGCTCATCTTTCCATTTTTGAACACACCACCTAGATCTGGTGTGCGGAACCTTTGGCCCTTCAGATGCTGCTGAACTACAACTCCCATCATCCCTGGCCGTTGACCATGCCGGCTGGGGATTATGGGAGTTGTAGTTCAGCAACATATTGAAAGCCAACAGTTCCCCACACCTGACTTAGAGGAAGAACTGCATTTCAAAATTCAGAGAGGTGCAGATTTCCAAGGGTGGCTCTGTTTTGGCCCATGTATCATTTCCAGAAGTGCAAATCAAGTAGGTTCACCTTTAAATGTGAACTGAACTACACCCCCCCCTTCTCACTACTTCTAGTGCACCTACATGGTGCCACATCTTCCTTTCATCAAATACCCCCTCAAAACCTGCTTTTCCCGTGGAGCCTGGGATCAGACTCCCCATAGCCATACAAACCAAGCGCAAGCATGTGGAAGTAAAATAAATGCATACAGGCACACAGGCCCCATTTACACAGGTGTTACATTTCAAGGCACCACATGCATCAGTGAAATCCTGTATATTTGAAAAGCCTGCAAACCCCCCATTCTGTCTCTGCCCTGCTCCGTTCTGCCCCCCTTTTGGTGACATTTTTGGGTCACTTCCTGGTTTGCTGCAATGTGTGTATGCGCAGTTGCACACATTAAAGGGGGGGGGCTGCCTGTATATTTACCTGTCTCCCTCCTTCGTCTTCTCCATGTTGAATTTTAGACTGTGGCCCAGACCTGACCTCTGGTTTGTAACAAATAATGAGGCCATGTGGACATTCTTGGAGGAAGAATTCACAGCGGCTCATTTTGCCCACCATCCGTGATGAGGAGTGGGGCAGAAAATGGAGCGGCACCAACTGAAAATACAGTATTAGACTTGGTGGCTTCAACGTTTCTAAGCTTTGTTTACAAAATGCATGCTAAACAAACATGCTAAACTAGGTCACTCTCCAGGGCATCAGGGTAAAAAAAAACCCCTATGCAAATTACCCTATGCAAATTAGCCTAATTTGCACAGGATTTTTCTCCCCAGAAAGGAAAACTTATATCACTGCCAAAGATATCTAATTCCCACTAAAGAGCTCTCTGCTGGATCAGAACAAAAGTCTATCTATTCCAGATCACATTTCCATAGTGATCAGCCAGAAGTTCCTGGGAAGCCCAAAGAGGTAGGGACCAAGGACGATAGCCCTGTCCTGCTCTTCCTTTCTGCCCAGATGTGACTTTCTGCCTAACTTTAGCAGGATTGAAGCTGTAGAGTCAATCATTACAACAATGGAGTGGTGGATTGAAACAGGGGATTCCAATGTGATCTTTCACAAGCCGAACAGAAGTACAGAAAGGCCTGCCACCTCCATTGTGCTCACACCCTGAACCCTCTGCATCTGTTACCTTATTCCCTTTCGCCAAGGTGATTTCCCCCTCCATTGCAAAGAAGGACAAACCTGAGGATGCTGGATAGCTCAGTTGGTAGAGTATGAGACTCTTAACCTCAGAGTCACAGGTTTGAGCCCCACGTTGGGAAAAAGTTCCCTGCATTGAAGGACCCTTGTGGTCCCTTCCAGTTGTCGTTGGGCTATAACTCACGTTTCCCCCAACCATTGGCCATGCTGGCTGAGGGCGCTGGGAACTGTAGCCCCAAAACATTTGGAGGGCCACAAGTCCACCATCTCTGTCTTGGAGCATTTCTGCATGCAACCAAATTGTTCAAAGGCCTATGTATTTTGCAGAGGAAGCCCTGGGCTTTTTTGCCCATCGCTACATTTTCAGGATCCTTACCCTTTTCACAGAAATATACTTTCCTTGGATGATGGGGGAATGTTAAGGAACAGTCTCCCTCGGGAAGTTGGGAACTCTCCTTTCTTGGAGTTTTTTAAGCAGAGGTCGGGTGGCCATCTGTCCTGGGTGCTTTAGTTGAGATCTCTGAATTGTAGAGGGTTGGACTAGATGACCCCTGGGATCTCCCTATTCTGTGATTCAAAAGCATATTCTCTGAAAATTACCTATACAGAACATAAATGTCTATGTGCTTCGACTCTGGAATATTTACATTAGACTCTGATTTTAAGTGAAACAGTGGAGAGGAAATCCAAAAGAGCAAGGCATTAAAGCACGTGCCTCATTTTTTACATAAGCTGAAGGTGCTTTATCACTTTGCACAGACTTAGTCAGCACACGTGTCTGCACTGAGCACTCAGAAAGGGACTTGTATGAAATATTAATCTGCCCATTTGGGGATTTTAGTGCTGATTCGCTCCTTCATCCAGCCAGCCGGGTATTGGTATCTAATGCAACACTGACTGTTTGCCCTTCATTGCAGCCCTCGTTCCGAAACAAAATCAGCAGCTGGCGCTGTCATGTGGGGGATTATGTGAGCATTAAGACAACACAAAGGGCAACATTCAGCGATTTGGAAGAGGGGCGACGTAAGAATCTCCTTGGGTGGATTTAGAGATCTGAAACCCTGTGAAAGGTAGAGAATGCTCATTTTGCTTAAGCCGCAGGTTTAATGAAAAACAACCATGTTTACAACAACTGTGATGCAGAAGTCAGCTTTTTTTTACAGCAAGGAACAGAGCATCACCACCTCCTAAAGTCTACAGATGAAGCACAAGAGCAGCGGCCGGCCAAAAGTTGGCAATCCCAAGTGTGCCCTTCCCTCAGCTGCAATGTTATCTGTGTTCTCCTTCTCCAGCATTTCTCAAAAGGCTTGTGACTAAAACTGGGGAGGGGAAAAGAGTTACTTTGCCCATATAATAATTCTACCCTTTATTCATTATGTGGCCCTGGATCCCAGCCAACACTAACAATAAAATGGAATTGTTGTTGTCTGGAAACAGGGCTGTCACCACAGGGCAGGCAGGGCCCTTCAGGGATATTCCAGGCCCTCACCCTGGCTGCTCAGCTCTCAGCAGGAAGCCATCCCCTGGCTTCTTCACTCCTGGAGATATACGGTAAGGAAAACCAAGCAGTGGTATTTGAGCCTACTGCTCACTTAGTAGTTCTTAAGGAGCATTGATGCGTACTCCCCTCCTCTCAGTCAGAAATAGTACAGTCCAAGGGCTATAGCATGTGATTCCCCTGACCATCAATTTCAGTTTTAACTCCCAGACTTCCTACATCAAATGGCCTGTTTTACTCAAGATGAGCATAAAAGGGGACCAAGTATTCCATTTGAATAGTGAACCAAGCAGTGTTCGAAATTAGCCAGGTGCATGTCACACTTGGCTTTCGACCACTTGTGACCACGTGAATATGCCTGGGCTCCAGGATGGTCCCTGACATCTCCACCATCTGGAGGTGTCTGCCTGGGAGCCACTGTATCTGGACTGTTTTTGCACACTAATACAGTACCCTATTCTGTAGAATTCTATCAGTTATATTTTATCTGCACAATTGGAATGAATTTCTGGAACCAAAATGTTTTACTATGTTTTTATATATGCTGGAAGCCACCCAGAGTGGCTGGGGCAACCCAGTCAATTGGGTGGGGTACAAATACAGTGGTGCCTCGCAAGACGAAAAGAATCTGTTCTGCGAGTCTCTTCGTCTAGCGGTTTTTTCGTCTTGCAAAACAAGCCCATTGACGGATTAGCGGCTTAGCGCTATTAGCGGCTTTTAGCGGCTTATCGGCTTAGCGGATAAGCAGCTTAGCGGCTTAGAAAAAGGGGGGGGGGAAACCCCACAGGAACTCGCAATACATTTTTGTCTTGCGAAGAAAGCCCATAGGAGATTCGTTTTGCGAAGCACCTCCAAAATGGAAAACTCTTTCGTCTAGCGAGTTTTCCGTCTTGCGAGGCATTCGTCTTGCGGGGCACCACTGTAATAAAATTATTATTATTTCTGTCTGACAATCCTTTAATAGGAATAGCAAACTACACATTATCAAACAAACACCATATACAAATTGTGCAAAATACGAATTCAGCATAACAAGGTTATTTCTTCTGTGCAGCCTGAGCGGGAGGCCAGAATAGGCCCGTAGATATGTGGACTGTCCCTTGGTCAAGTGACTTTTCTTCTTTAAGTTATTAGAGTTCTTAACCTAGCTGAAGGTTGTCATCTGAACTAGCCAGATGTTAAACTGATGATCACAGTCAGTCCATCATTTGAAAAATAAGACTTTAGAACTCTTTTGCCCCTAAATGGCAACTAGACATTCCATTTTGGTGACTGCAACCTTGGTTTAAGGAGCCATTTGGTACATGGCTTATATATACAGCGGTACCTCGGGTTACAGACACTTCAGGTTATGTGTTTTCGGGTTGCGCACCACGCCGAACCCAGAAGTACTAGAATGGGTTACTTCCGGGTTTCGGCGCTCGTGCAGAAGCGCTAAATTGCACTTTGCATGCGCAGAAGCGCCAAATCGCTACCCGCATGTGTGCAGACACAGCACTTCGGGTAGCGAACGCTGGGGGTTGTGAACACGCCTCCCACACGGATCACATTCACAACCCAAGGTTCCACTGTATCTGAGTTTCCAACACTGGAACCAAGGATGATAAAAACATTGATGGCCACCAGCTTGGATGGCATTAAAAAAGGACCAGACAAATTCATGGAGGATAAGGCTATCAGTGGCTACTAGCCACGATGGCTCTACTCTGCCTCTATAGTCAGAGGCAGTAATGTTTCTGAATAACAATTGCTGGAAACCACAGGAGGGACGACTGCTCTTGTGCTTGGGTCCTGCTTACCAGTTTCCCACAAGCATCTGGTTGGCCACTGTGAGAACAGGATGCTGGCCTAGATGGGCCAATGGCCTGATCCAGCAGGCTGCTCTTGTGAAATGCCAAAAACAATGTAATCAGTTCTGACACACACAACAAACGGCCTTGCCCAAGTCAGGGGGACTGTCTTGATCTCTGCTTCTCAATCTTCACGTATTCTGAAAACACTATAAGTGTTTAAGAATAAAAATGGCACTCACACACTATTTTTAATTTCGAATGTGCATTTTGAAAGCCATTTCAAAAGTATAATTCATTTAAAATTGAAAGAAGCAATCAAATGTCCAGTGGAAGAAAACAAATGCTCCTGGCAAAGCTATTTGTATGAACAAACCTGGCAGAGGCCTAAAAGCTGGAGAGAACAGCCAACAAGAACCTTGATGGAAAATCCTGGCAGGACATGAGGAAGCGCACGATAGAGCATGATGACTGCTCCTGTGGGGAGGAACATGGCACACACATCCCCAAGATGCCTTTGTGTAAATATTGGCATCTCTTTAACTAGGAAGTAGCTCACCAAGTAATTACATGCTGAAGCGGTGAGTGGAGTTCTAACCCATTTTACAGAGAATCCAAAATTTAGGGATGTAGAGAAAATAATTGACTGGATAGCTCAGTTGGTAGAACAGGAGATTCTTAATCTCAGGGTTGTGGGTTTGAGCTCCATGGTGGGCAAAAGGTTCCTGCACTGTGGGAGTTTGATGACCCTCATAACTCTACAATTCTTTGATTCTCACTGAGGCAGACACTAGCAAGACTGTCCTGCGGAGAGCTCTTTACAGTAGCATGGTCACCTTCTAGCATCCTTACAAGTAGCATGGACAGCTTTACTGCAGGGCAGATGTGGACAAGTTTTAAAGGGGTCATCAGGGTAGGCTCAGATAACGGCCTAACCCTGGTAATTAAGAACATAACAGGAGCCTGCTGGGTCAGGTCAGTGTCCCATCTAGTCCAGCATCCTGCCCTAGTCCAGCCAACCAAGATGTCTATGGGAATCCTGCAAGCACGAAATGTGTTGGCTAACCAGTTCCATGGTTTAACTAGGTGCTGCAGTCATGCCATGTGGCTCCTATAAGCAGGGACCATGGAACTATGGAACTTCAAAAGTTACCTTATAGGTAAAAAGGTGAAGGTAAAGGACCCCTGGATGGTTAAGTCCAGTCAAAGGTGACTATGGGGTTGCCGCTCACCATGGTTTCAGGCTGAGGAAGCCGGTGTTTGTCCACAGACAGCTTTCTGGGTCATGTGGCCAGCATGACTTAACAGCTTCTGGCACAACAGGACACTGTGGTGGAAACCAGACACGGAAACACCGCAGCAGTACCTATTTATCTACTTGCACTGGTGTGCTTTCAAACTGCTAGGTTGGCAGGAGCTGGGACAGAGCAACGGGAGCTCACTCTGTCGTGGGGATTCAAACCGCCAACCTTCCAATCGGCGAGCCCAAGAGGCTCAGTGCTTTAGACCACTGCACCATCTGTATCTCAGGTCATCAATCCCTGTGTTGTCCCCACTGACTGACGGCAGCTCTCCAGGGTTTTAAACAATGTCTTCCCAGGGGCCTGGAATCAAACTAGGGACCTTCCGCATGCAGAGCATGAGCTCTACCACAGCCCTGCTCAGAATCTGACAAGGGGGGTGGGGAGCCTATGGTCACCGTCACTTCTCCTCCACATCCATTGACATGTCATGCTGACTGCCGAGCCTTGCCTGCTGGACTCTAGTAGTCAAGGTTCAACAGTAGCCTATCAGGCTGAGTAATAGCTCCTTGGCAGTGTTCTACAGACAGGCCTTCTAAAAAAATGGGAGGACACTGCCTGGGCTGGATTTAAAGGGACAGTGCAGAGAACACTTAATATATTATCCATTCAGGGGCCCCTGAAATTGTAGCAATGTGTTACACAGCAAGGTCTGCCAACACCTGTACCTGCCAGCTTCTAGGAAAGAGCATAACATAGATTATTTATGATCTTTCCAGGACTTTTTCATCTATTATGCTTTCCATTCTCCCACAAAAAGACTGTGCTGTGTCTAGTAATTCGCAAGCTTCCCTTATGGAAATTCTGGACCCTTAGATTAAGAAGCTAGCCTTGCACAGGGTCCCTGCATGTATAAAAACAGCCCCCTCCCATTCTATTAATACTATAATTCCATTGTTTCTCTAAATGAGCAGAAGACTGCATGAGCAAAGATTCTCCAGAACCCCGTAGGCAGAATTATTTGCCTCTCATTGCTCTGATCCTGCAACACCCCTCCAACATTGCCCCTTCCACTTTCCAGCACAAATGCCTCATTTCCTTCATTGTTCATTTTAAACCCAATTTAACACCCACCCTAACCATTGTAAAGACATACTGGGATGCCTCTTAATCGCGGTTTACAAAACCCAGGAAGCTACTTTATACAAGTTAGATTGGCAAACCTGCCAGCACTGACTAGCAGCTATTCTCCAGGTTCTCAGACAGGAGACATTCCCAGTCCTACCTGGAGCTGCCAGGGAATGAACTTGGGACCTTCTGCATGTAAAACAGTTGCCCTACCACTGAGAGCCCTACCCCAACCTAATTAAAGGCCAGCTCCAAGTCGTATTAGCCACAGATTAGCACTCATGCAAATGTTAAACACTAACCACAGTTAAGGCTGACAAATGAAGAGCGGCAAGTTTTGTCATCCGAGAGAGGAGTGCACCAGTCCCTTAACCGTGGTAAGAGATTAGGAAATATTACATCTGCATTGCAACTGCTTTTAGGCCAATATAGCTCTGAAAGTTTGTAGAACATGATCTCAGTAGTACAATCTCACTAAGCCACCTCAGTAACACCAAGTGTGAGTCATCTACTCGTCTTTGGGGATGACAACCCTTCCAAAAATTGCTAAGAAAGCAAAGCTTTGCTCAAAGAGAGTTGTCATTTCGCAAATATCGCACCATAGGCTGTTCTCAGTTCTGTATCAGGAGCTGCAGGAAGAAAAACATGATGTTCAAAGAAAGGAATCCGCTCGAGAAACGGCTTTTTGGTTAGAAGAGTCACATGATAGGTATCTTCTTAAAGGGACCGAGGAGGAAGACTGCACACATCAAACTTAGAAGCCAAATGCAGGAGGAACGGCATGGAGCACAGCTGAGACCGCCCAAAATTGCAGCAGGCTAGCTTGGGACTCTCAACCACCATTCACTCTTCTGTTATGAAGGGGTCACTCTCTAGCAAAGCATGTGATTTACAAGTCAGAAAGAAAAAGTAACCACGGATTCAAACAAAACATTCCATAGCCAATGTCTCAGGAACGTTCCAAACGCCTTTGGAGTAAGAGAGAAAGGCTAAGCGTCAGGCGTGACAATGAAGAATTTGAGAGCAAGGTGTACTGGAGGAGGTAGAGAGGGCTCACCTGAAAATATCAGCATAAATTATCCATTTGATAGGAAAGAGTGTGTCCATCTATAACACCTGTCCCAAGGTCCCTGCCATTGTATTATAGTATAGCAGCTTTGCCCACCAGGTGCCCTACAGATATTTTGGTCTACAACTTCCATCATCCTTGACCACAGGTCATGTTGGCTGGGGCTGATGAAGTTGGAGTCAAACAGCAACTGGAAGGCACCATTTTGGGAAAGGTTCAGCCTCAAGACAAATTTGTTATTTCTGTTTTAAGAAGCAGCTGTGAGCCATTCATGGTGCTTGCAGTGGCCTACTGGTCAACACGTCACTTAACTCTTAAGGAACTGCAGCCTGGCTGAAAAGAACACATGGCCATGATGCTCCATGCTCTGCGAACTTCCAGACTGGATTATTGCAGTGCACTTTATGCAGGGCTGCCCTTGAAGACAACTCAGAAACATCACCTGGTCCAAAATGCAGTGGGCACACTACTGGCTGGAGTTGCCTTTAGAACTCTCATAATCCTTGTTCTAAAGTAACTGCATTGGCTGCCAGCTCATTTCTTGGGCAAGGTGATTGAGCGTGTGGTTGCTGAACAACTCCAGGCACGCCTGGAGGATGCAGACCATTTGGATCCCTTCCAATCAGGGTTCAAGCCTCATCATGGGACTGAAACTGCCTTGGTCGCGCTGGTTGATGATCTCCGGCGAGCTAGGGACAAAGGTGAGAGTTGTTTCCTAGTTCTGCTGGATCTCTCAGCGGCCTTTGATACAATCGACCATAACATCCTTCTGGACCGTCTAGAGGGGTTGGGAGCTGGGGGCACTATTATACAGGGGTTTCGCTCCTTCCTCCTGGGCCGTGTTCAGAAAGTGGTGGTGGGGGATGAGTGTTCAGACCCTTGGGCCCTCACTTGTGGGGTGCCTCAGGGTTCCGTCCTCTCCCCCATGCTTTTTAACATCTATATGAAGCCGCTGGGAGAGATCATCAGGGGGTTTGGACTGGGTGTCCATCAATATGCAGATGATACCCAGCTCTACCTCTCTTTCAAATTAGAACCAGTGAAGGCGGTGAAGGTCCTGTGTGAGTGCCTGGAGGCGGTTGGAGGATGGATGGCGGCTAATGGATTGAAGTTGAATCCTGACAAGACAGAAGTACTGTTTTTGGGGGACAGGGGGCGGACTGGTGTGGAGGACTCCCTGGTCCTGAATAGGGTAACTGTGCCCCCTGAAGGACCAGGTGCGTAGCCTGGGAGTCATTTTGGACTCACAGCTGTCCATGGAGGCGCAGGTCAATTCTGTATCCAGGGCAGCTGTCTACCAACTCCACCTGGTACGCAGGCTGAGACCCTACCTGCCCGCGGACTGTCTCGCCAGAGTGGTGCATGCTCTAGTTATCTCCCGCTTGGACTACTGCAATGCGCTCTATGTGGGGCTACCTTTGAAGGTGACTCGGAAACTACAGCTAATCCAGAATGCGGCAGCTAGACTGGTGACTGGGGGCGGCCGCCGAGACCACATAACCCCTGTCTTGAAAGACCTACATTGGCTCCCAGTATGTTTCCAAGCACAATTCAAAGTGCTGGTGTTGACCTTTAAAGCCCTAAACGGCCTCGGCCCAGTATACCTGAAGGAGCGTCTCCACCCCCATTGTTCTGCCCTGACACTGAGGTCTAGCGCCGAGGGCCTTCTGGCGGTTCCCTCATTGCGAGAAGCAAAGCTACAGGGAACCAGCAGAGTGGTTCTCAGCTTTAGCAACAAAATCATCTCCTCTGCAGGCACAAGTCCTTTGCCTAAGCACGACTCCCTTGAATCAGGGCCACTTCATATCTACTCATTATAACGCATGCACAAGCTGTTAATTTTGCCGAGTGCTTTAATTTATTTTTTCTCCTTCAAAACCCTGTTAGAAAGTCTTGCTGTATAAAGCATGGGACCAAGGCTCCAGTTCATATTTAAGATGAGGAGCTCCAGGTTCAAACGCCTGCTCAGTTATGGACTCTCTAGGAGGCAACCACTACCTCAAAGACTAACCTAGATCATCATATCACGGGAGAGAATTGGCTAACCTGCGATCCTTAGAGAAAGAGTAGCTAATCTAGTGGCCCTATGCATATTTCTAGGAATACAATTCCCATCAGCCAGCACACGCCATACAGAGAGACACAGGGAGAACAAGCTAGAAATGTAATGAAACCGAACCAGTGTTTTCAAATCTATATTCCAGTGGACACATTTCAACTGTATTTTAACAAAAGGGCAGCCTGGCCTTCTATTGGAATTGTCACATTTCTGCACATCACAGAGCACCAGGGGAAAAAAACAGCACTAGACGTCTAGAACAGGAATATATATTTGATCGAGGTCACCAGCCAGAGCTGTAAATTAAGCCTGTAATTTAATCCCTAGGGGCCAGGGCCCTCTGATCAGTTTCTCCTCTGTGTGACACTGTACCACTGAAATGGCAACAGAGAGCTGCCTGCTTGACAGGCAGCACCAAACATGGAGAACATGGCACTGGATCAGTGGATGGGGGGGGGGCGGGACAAACTTGGATGGGGCAGTTAGCAACCAATGTTTACAAACATAAACTGGGAAGATCAGATGGGCCAGCCATAAATTATGACTGGATCGCAGTCAAGGCAAGAGCCTCACTCAACATTAAAAGCAAGAGGGGCTTTAGAGCCCAGCTTCAGTTTTAGTTCAAACTCTAAAAACAAAAATTGCATCACATGCAGGACATTAAGAGCTACTGAAGCATGATGGAAAAAATTCCATCCGACAAGTGAAATTGAATAACAAACACCTCTCTGGCCACACTGCAAGCACAGATGCTGAAGCAGAGCCTTATTATGTCTCCTCGGTCCAGATCACACTTCCAAACAAGGCAGGGATGAGAAAGGGGCTTTTCGTTTGTTGTCCTCGCCTTTAAGCACTGCTGCTTTAAAAAGAACATATGGAGATGTGGCCATCACTCCCTTTCCTGCTCACTCTTTTTTCTGGCCACCGTTAAGTAAAAAAAAAAAACCTGCAGCATTAATCCCTTGATCTCTACCCACAATTTTTCCTAGCTGGCAGAAGAGGAGGAAAAAATTAATCTTTTCTTCTAAAGCTTCTTTAGATCAAGCGGCTAAGTGCTTTTGGCTAATTTTAAAACTCCCAGCTTCAGAGCAGGGCCAGAGCAGCGTTTGCTGGGTGACATTGTGAGGATTCTTTTCCCTCCCAAATGATGCAATCAAGGACTAAGAGGCAACCTAAGCCTTTGAAACTCTGGGGACTTCATTCCTAAGGACTACCTGTCATATTTCAGCCACACATATTCACTGTTCTATTGGATCCCAATTTTCTAATAGTTAAGGCAGAATTCCAGCAGTGCACTAAGTCATGGATGTTTGAATTTGTGTCTCTGTGTGTGTCCTTTCACAATTCCTATAGTCTCAAGATTGCTAGCAGAGACGGTAATTTGAGAGGGATTATTTCTCTATAATCTCTGTTCTCAATAGATAGTCTTAGTGATTCACCATAAACTAAAGGTGCACATAGGACAATAAACTGTTATTATTGTGCTACTCAGATGATATTCACATCTAAAACATATCTAAACGGGATCATTCCCAAGTAGCTTCACTCCAGATGTCTGCCTGTGCAAAGGAGCCCATCCTGCTGGTGGCTCTGTGTTCCAGATCAAGTGCATAGAAGTCTTTGTGCATATGGAATATGGATGCAAAGCCGTCACACTGTATGTATGGACACCAGGAGGAGGAGCTACTCGAGGGTGCGGCTACTCAGTCCCCCTCTTCACCTGTTGGTTTTATACACAAATACAGTAACTAACCATTTAAAAACATTCATGCACCACTTAATGTTTCAGAAACCTCTAAGTGGCATAGAGTCTAAAACACCAAACAATATATCATTATAACAGAAGCATACCCTAAAAACAGGTCACCACTTTGAGTAGAATTTCCTCAGGTGATACAAAGGATTTCATGAGTATGTATGAGGGCAGGAGGTCCAAATGGGGTGTTAATATAAGTTCCAGCAATTATCACTACAATTTACATTCCACATATACCTTCTTCTTGTTGTTTATCTGTTTAGTACCCTCACCTTTCTTCTGTCATGGAACGCAAGGTGGAAATGATGGGGACATAGTTCAGCCCAGACACGGAGGTCCAGCTCCGAGGGCCTTCTGGCGGCTCCCCCACTGCAAGAAGCGAGGTTACAGGAAACCAGGTAGAGGGCCTTCTCACAGTGGTGCCTACTCTGTGGAACGCCCTCCCTTCTAATGTCAAGGAAATAAACAACGATCTGACTTTTAGAAGACATCTGAAGGCAACCATGTGTTGGGAAGTTTTTAATGTCTAACATTTTACATTTTTATGTGCTTTAAGCCACCCAGAGTGGCTGGGGAAACCCATCCAGGTGGGCTGGGTATAAATTTAAAAAATCATTATTATATTATTTAAAATATTTGCGTGATGGACGTAATTTGGCAGGTCTTCAGAATATAAGGAGAGTGGTGTTAGCTGTTGGACTATATTGTGTGCAAACACAAACCACAACTTAACAGTAAGTGCAACCATGTCCTCCAAGAGATTAAGCTGTGTTAAGCACCTGTTTATCACCACCCATTTATTAGCGCTTAAAGTGGTGCGGAACGCCATCCCACTTCTTTTCAGTGAATGCAACAGTCAGGCTTCATCTGTAACAAAGCCACCTCACCAGTTCTTCCCCGCACCCCTTCCTACTTATGCTGAGCCTACACATATTCCTCCAGAAGGCAGGGCAGGGCAAGTAATTGAAAACTGGTCCATCTACCTGATGGTCTGCTCTGCTTGGCTGCATCTCTCCAAGATCTCAGGCCAAGGTCTTCCCAAGGCCTATCTGGAGATGCCAGGGATTGGATGCCAGACCTTCTGCATGCAAATCATGCACTTTACCACCAAGAAAAGTTCTTCCCCAGTGTGTGATGCAGCTCTCATATTACAGGGGAAATGATGCCGTGCTCCCTACCTTTCTGATTGCCTACAGGTGGGCCATCATACTTCAATCAAAGCAAGTCAGAAGCTTGAGATTGTCGTTTTCATTAAAGGACCTATTACTTTTCCTCCCCATTAAAGAATTAAAATAAATTATTATATTCAAATCCCAACTTTTCTGCTATAAAGTCATGGTAGCATACATGGTTCTGAGTGAGATGAGTCAGATCCTAAGATAGTGACCGGCCCAAGGTCACCCTGGGAGTATCATTACTGAGTGGGAATTTAAACCAGAGTCTTCTTATTCCAATATTGTGCTCACAATTCATTGGTTCCCACAAGGATTATAACTCCAACTCCCATCAGCCCCAGCCAGCATGTGCAGCATTCAGGGTTGGTGCATGTTGTAGCCCACAACATCTGCAGGGCCACAGGTTCCCCAACTCTGGTTTAAAAAGAGATGCTAATGGTTGATATGGGAGCTCCCTAGTGCCAACATGTGCTCTGCTAAGAAACTGTGGCTTCTCCCTAAAGAATGCTGAGACCATCGGGTGAATCAGATTTTCAGCCTCTAGTTTTTTGGTTATCTAGTCCAGCAGTTGCCAACCTTTTGGGGGTTTGTGGACATATTCTGGAATTTTGAGAGGTGCGCTATGGAAACTACCCCCTCTGGTTGATTCTCCCTACCCCCTTTCCCTGGATCACACCCACCACCCTGACAAAAAGAGAGAAAGCCAACACACACATATAGATTATTTGCTTTTCCCATGGGGTCTGGGTAAAAGCTGGATCCACTAGAATTAAAATGGATTTTACAGAATTTGCATGAATTTATCGCAGGCCCCCCGAAACATCACCAAATTAAAGCTTACACTGGTAGACTGCTCCATACAAAAATTTGCTTAGGTGCTTGCCAGCACCACAAATACATTGACGCAAGGCACAGATCATGATTTGTACACAGGATGACAACAAAACCACCAAATCACAGAACACATCTGTGGACACAGATGTGACCTATGATTTGGTACTAGCTTTGAGGGAAACCTTTGCAAAATTATGAGCATCATACCATCAGTGCCTCAAACCCATGTTTTCACATCATTTATTTAGGCTATTTATATACTGCTTAATTACCAAAGTCTGTATGGTGTACATAATTAAAAAATGTGTAATAGATAAGATCATTTAAAACAGACATAAAAATAAACATGGCAGTACTGATTCTTTTACCTTCAGTCAAAAGACAGATATTATCTGATGTAGGGAAGAACTCTTTACAAATGATGCAATTTCATGAGGATCATGTGGTGGTATGTGTATGGGCCCCACCACAACCTTCTCTTTCTCTCTCCAGTCTGTCTTCCAAATCTTGTGGCACCCTCTTCTTCCCACTATCCTGTCTACCCGCTTACTCACTATACTTTCTTTTCAGCTGCTCATGTAACAATCTGAGTTTTGAGAAGCATATTAATCTGAAAGAGGAAGTAGAGAACATTTCTTCTTTAAACTTCCTCCTTCAGTTCTATGCACTTTTCAAAGGAAAGAAAAAGGTACCCTGCCCTCAGCAACTCATTACAAAGGGGTCAGCGAGGAGGGGCTCAGAGGCTTCAGAGGCAACAGGAGACGTCCTCAAAGGCACTGTTGCTCTCACAAGTGCCACACTAGTGACCATAACTCTAGCCACTGGATCTATGATCACCTATTCTTGCAAATGACGTTCTAGTGGTTAAGTTTCTCAATCACAATGACCTTGTTTTATTGCATGACATTTGTCTAAAACCATATTCTGTCAATAGATTAATGCAGTTCTCGGTTGCTGTATGCACACGCAAAGTCATAGCTAACCTTCATGGCTCACTAAAGTAAAACATGGATGCTAATTAGGTCTAGTTAATACATGAACAAAACAAAAAAAGGCACACAATTACTTTAATTACTGGTAACAGTTTACTGTAGTAGTTACCAGTGTTGTCCAACACAAAGCTAAGCCCACGAACAGGCAATCCTAAATACACACTCACAATTCCATTGCATTAATGAAGCTTCATAGCCATGTACTGTAAAGGTGTTCAGGTTGCTGGGCCAATAAGATCAATAACCATTTCCATAAGAGGGCCATCTCATCTATATTACCTTTTAGGAACTCTATTCCATCATACCATTTCAAAGTCACTCTGACTATTTCATATGTTACTAGAAAATGGCAAAAAAAGAGAGAACTGTAGTTGACTTGCACTACCTCCACAGCACAGTGAGCAGAACTCATCTTACTAGCTTCAAGACCCATGATCTCCATAAGCTACCTGGGTCCCATAGCTTTCAGAGCTTTCCACTTCCATGTTCAAAAGGAAACAAGGAAGCAGGAAGTTTCAGTCACTTGCTCTTCTTCCTCTTTGAGCTCATGCTGTGAAGCGGCTCACAAGAGACTCATCAGTCTTCAGTGTAGTTCTCGTCAAGGTCAAGCTCTACTCCTGCCCCTAGATTCACTGATGCTACCAAATTTGCCTTCTAATTATTCTGGACCTAGAACATTTCCCAACATTCATCTCCAGCTTTGCTAACATAAAAGTTATTGTGGTTTATTTTTGCATGGGACCTGAGAGTTTAAGTGCCAAGACAGTTGCTGATTCTTTAGGGTTTTTCGCATTTCCAAAAAGGATGTCCTCATCTGTTTCTGTAGGCTAATGCGCCTCCACTTAACCCACCAGCTTTTGAAGAAGGCATGCTTCTAACAGTTACCACCATTAAGACTGAAAGAAAATATACAACAGGCTTAACCAAATGCCTCTCCAATCTCTATTAAGAAAAATATCAAGCCCAGGATGAATCCCGCAAAAGCTAGAAGTTTGCATACCACATTGTGAGCATTAATCCCAAGGAAAGGCACTCCGTCCACTAACTTTTGGATTAACCTTAAACTCACAACCCTATTAAGAAACGGAAAAAGGCACCAAGACCACATCCTTCCTTTTTCAAGTCCTCCTGCATCAAGAGATTCTGAACTATCTCCACAAGAACATGCAGAGCTTTGCCTTCCCAGTGGCCTGGCAAATCGCTGCATCCCTAGAAAAGGAGAGAAGAAAGGCAGCAGAATATGGGTCATAAATACCTTTGAGAACCAGTGGCTCCTTGCCTTCTCGCTTGAGAGACTCCAGCACTATGTGCAATGGCTGCGAAGGTATGACTCTGCTTGGCTCATTGGTATTCTCGTCATAAACAACTATTTCTTTGGAAAAGATCCTCTTGAAGGAGTCCTTGCCTTCCCGGCAAGAGATCAAGTCCAAGACGGTAATCTTGCCCTGCTGAAGCCTTCGCCGGCTGATCTTGTCAGAGCAATTGATGTGGACAGCTCCTTGGATGTGGCTCTTGTTGTATTCCATGAAGGGCCGGCAATCGATGATGACCGGCCCTTGGTGGGTCTTGCTGCATTTGGTCATCTTCTTTGCCAGTTCATTGGGATAGATGATTTTAACACTAGGCAACTGCTTGGTTGGGCCCGAGACCGGGCTCCCCACGCCGCTGGAGGGACTCAATGGGCCAGAGTTCTCATTGTTGTTGACCATTTGGTTAGCAGGGCACGTGGTCGAGGTTCCTACGTTGGCAGAAGTGCTGCTGGTGCTGGCTTGAGTCTGGGCCTGATTGTCTTTGTCGTACGTTGCCACAGTGCAGCAACTGGCACTGCTGCATCCACAACTCAAGGAGCGAGCAGAGCCGTTGGATGAGGGCATATACGTCAGATTCGCAGCCTTGAGGGACACAACAGCTGTGCTGAGGAGACTCACGTGGCTCTCGCTGGCAGAAGAGGCAGAATCCAGATAGCTGGAATCTAAGCAAAGGTTGAGATCCTGAGGTCGGACGGGCCTGGAGAGTGCCACTACTACCCTGTCGTCTAGTGGAGATGGAGGCATGAGGAAGCTGAGAATGGCAAGTCAAAAGGAACTCAAGCTCTCTGTTAAAAGGGGGAGGGAAATAAAATGACATAAGAAAGTATGTCGCAACACACAAGAGTTCCATCATTATTCCCGGATAGCAATGCTCTAAATATTGTTGATCAAATGCTTTGTTTTTCATAGAACAAGGGGAGAGCCATTCTAAAAGGCACACAGCCACCAAACATGGAATCATAAAACTGTAAGAAGTTGGGAAATTATCCATCCCACCCTTTATGCCATGGCAGAAACTGCCACGCATTGGCTGCCTCCAACCCAGGACTGTGAGTCTGCTGCAGTTGTGGGGGGTGCACAATAAATGCGTGCTGGTCACTAACAGAATTCAGCTGCAGCATCTCAGCCTGCACTTACATTAAAGAGCTATTTTATAGTCCTTATGATTGCTAAAAATATATATTAAGGGCTATAAGTGGTCAGTTATCAAAAAAAGCAGAGAAGTTGCTAAATAAGCCTCCCAGAGAGTAGAGGGCTTCTGCACCCTGTAGGGAGGGCAGGATTTGGGAAAGTGGTAAATGATGATATAATAAATAATGGAAAAAATGGGAGATTGTGCAAATCTTAATTGGCATAATTTATGCAAATTTTAATTGATATGCACATTGAATCATTTTCTTCTGCTGCTGCAGAAATTAGGTTAACTTGGTGCAGAATGTTGATGTTTTATCTATGTTTTGAGAATATTCAGGCCCGATGAAGACTAACCTAAATAGTCCACATTACATAGGCCAGACACCAAAAGGTACTTGCAGAGCAGCTACCATCATGTACCCAAGGCTTTCTTGCTCCAAGGGAAGGAAGCTCGTTGTGGAAAAGAACCTGCCCCTACTTTATCCTCCCTTCTGCAAATTAAAAATAGACAGAAGCGACCAGTGTGATGTTAACAATTATCAATAATGGAGGGCAGCCAAATCTGGCCTGAGGTGATGTTCTAACTCCCTCCTAGCACAGAGTTTTCAATATTGTTGGCTTCCTGTAAAAATCCACCAAAAGGGGGGGGGAGAGAGAAGTTCGGCAGTAATCTGAACACATACTGAAAAGAAATGAGAGATAAGAAACAGAGGCTGCCATGCATCCCTTATGAGCAGAACTGCTATTCTGGAACTGCCATTTATTCAGATACAAGCACACTCTCATAAAATGACAGGCCTGGAATATCAAAGTATTCAGGTCCCAACCTTCCTGCTCTTATACCTTAGTTATCACTACCATAACACAAGGAGGGACAGACTGAGATGATCCACTGTCCTAAAATCAGAGTTCCCTGCAACTCCCACCCCCAAGCAAGTTAATAATATATATTGGTTTTATAGCATTCATTTAATGACCAATTACGTTGACATTTGGCAGAGTCCAATTGAGGTCAGTCAAATGACACTCACTTTTTAAAAAAAGTTATTACATCACCCTCTCAGTATCTTTTAAGGCTGAAAGGGTAAGCATACTTATCAAGAACTCCCATTTGACTCAAAAAGGGATGGTGGTTTTTTTTTTACTAAGCTTGCTTAAACTGGACGAAGTACAGGATGACACAAAATTAAGGACAGTCATGTAGAAACGTGTGGTGCCTGCAAAGAACAACCTACACAATTTAACCCAATTCAAGAATACTTTTTAAAAATGTGAATTCCCTTCCCTACATTCTACTATCTGTTTCTATAATCTAACTATGTCCTACCCCCCTCAAAACCACAATACACACTTTCCATTAGGATGGGTCACTATCCTAGGATAAGAAACCAGAAAACATAAAAACCCCATCTATCTCCTCCTGAGGAGGAATGGAGAGAGAGAGAGAGAAGTATTTGCAGAATGGGTTTAAATTGTGACCAGAGGAAATACCAATTATCAACTATGGGGAGTCAGAAAAAATGAATTAAATAAAGGGAGAGGAAATGTAAAATACAGAAAACAAGTTTCCTTTCCCCACCTTCTATTTGTGAAGAACAACAAATAATTGTACAGAGAAAAACAACACAACACCATGCATTCCTGAGAAATAAGAGAAGCAAAGATCGGGAGAAGGGAAATAGTACCCTTTTTCTTTTTTACAAAAAGAGAAAACAAGGGGTTAGTTTAGTAACCAAATCACGTGCGAGACCAGATACGTTATGTTTGAGTTTGGTTTTTTAATGTTTGGATTTTTTTTTTAAAAAAGAAACTAATAAAGTATTTGGAGAGCGGCTAAGGGAACCCTGTTTGCCTTAGGATGGCAAAGATATTTGGGGAGCTCTGCATCTCTGCAGCAGAGGTAATATATTTCCAGCCAAGCCATGAAGTCAGACTTGGGAGTTAAAAGAGCCCAGCCAAAATGAGGCACCTTTTCACGCTCACCGATCCGGAGCTGGTTCAGGACCTCACGGAGGGGGGAGGCGTTTTACAGAACAGGCGTAAAAAGGAGGGGGGAAGAAGAGAAGCGCTACAAGAGATGCTGCTCCGGAGAGCCTCTTCTGCACTCCGATCCCCCCCACCCCCCTAGATACTGCAGCAATCCCGGACGAGAAAAGCCTCCGTTTCTTACAATCCAGTCGGTGAAACGCACGCAAGTCGGCGGGCTCCAAGCGCAGACCGGCGCGGGGACGGATAACAGTGCTAGTACCTTATTTCCCATTGCTCCCCAACATTTTTTCGCATTTCCCAGTTTGTTTCCAAACAGGCATCTCTCTCTCTTCCCCAAGATAGGACAGATTTATTCTAGGAGACGCTACGCGGTCGACCTACGCACCACAACCGCTCCTCTCCGTAAGGAACCCAAGTCTCCCACTTACTTCATAAAGAAATATTTCCCTCCAGCACCCGGCGCTCGTCTGTGGCTATCGATTTACGCATTAAGCCCCCATTCACTCGGCTTCATTGATCTCCACCAGCAACATACTTACTTTCTCTTTTGCTACACAGTAAATGTAAGGTTCGAAAAGGGCGTGGCCGGGGGAGGGATAGACAGCGCGCTCCCCCAATAGGGGCTCTCCGGGAGGAGCTGCTCGAGCCCCCCCTCGCGGGGATGCCCGGGATTGGCGGCGGGTGGGCAAGGGGGAGGAGCCACTCAACTCTTAAGGGATGGCTCGCCCGCCACTGCTTCGGGTCCTGTGTCAGAAGCAGCGGAGGGAGTGATGTCATTGGCAGCCAATCAAAGGCACGAGTGGGCCAGCCGGAGCCGGAGCGGAGCAGCTGCTCTCTATTTACATGTAAACTTAACCAGGAGGATGCGGTTAACTCTTCCCTGCGCGCAGTTGTCAATGGAGCATACTTTTAACTGCCTTCCCCCAATGGTCTTTTTTCCCTCGCCTGGCACCTTCGCTTAAATGTCTTTATTCGCTCTGCCCGTATTTCCCCAGCTTCGCTTTTTCGCCTCCTCTCCCTTTAAGATCCACTCCCCCACACCCCGGCTTCAATGAATGAATGAATGAATCAATGAATGAATCTCACGTCCGCTGAATTCTTCTTACACAGCAGGCGACACACCAGAAGCTTGAATGGTGATTAGTTGCTGAGTTGGCCACCTGAGGACCACGCAGCAAAAAACAAAAACAACTCTCCGAAAACGATGCAGTTTTATACAATTTTCTTATTTACCTGCTATCGCTCAGAAACTGAAAATGGGGGGGGGGGGGAGTCGATAGGAGTTACGTGCCTAGATATGGTAACACCCCCCCATCTGTTTCATAATGAATGCAAGGGAAGGGAGGGGACGGACCAGAGAGCAAACTGCATGCATAAGCCATTCATGGTAAATTCTTTGAATAAGAGACGCAAAATGATGGGCTGAGACTGCAGTCTTATGTATGCTTTAGTGGGAATAAGTTCCATTGAACTCAAGGAGACTTCTACCAAGACATGCATAAAATGGCCCAGTAAATCAAATGTTCTGGATATCCCTGCATTTTAAATATCTCTGCAGAACCTTCATTTTGCGATAATCAGGCCTGCACCATCAGTGCTCAAATTGCAGAGGTTGGTGGACATATTGCTGCTGCAGCAGAAATGCATCACACATGCATAAGAGGCCTGAGGTTTGTTCAAAATTTGTAGATGCTAATTTAAATGCACATTGAGAAATAATCATGGTAATTTAAATAAAAATAGAATGCATCTCATTATAGTGGGGAAAAGTGACCTGCTTGCCTGCCTACTCTGTCTTGCTTTTCAGTTGCTAACCGCAAGTAGGCAAGCTCAACGCCCATCCTGCTCTCCCTTCCTAATGGTCTTTTATCATTAAATCAAACTCGGTCTAGACAGCCCATGGAAAAGAGGACTGTCCTCTGTAAACTAGGAGGTGCAAAGATGGAATCAAGCCCCCTTACCTGTGGTGTTGGCTTTTGAGAAGGCAGTTGTCAAGAGGCCTAGTTCTTCTGCTAGGCCTTGCCCTCCAAGGAAGGTTCTAATGGGAGCTTAGACTTCTGGGTAAAGAGCTGAACTCATGAGGAAGCTGTTTCTTGCTTGGCTAATTGCCAAGTGCTCTCATGGCTTGCACCTGTGTGTTGTTTTGTCTTGGCTGAAGATGGCCAGTTAGCTAGTTGGGAAAATTCCACAGCTTTGCAGTCACATGTACACTCATAGACTCTCTGTTCTGGAAAGTTACAGTCTAGATGACTAGTTGTTGAAGACCTGCACTGGTTGCTGAGCCACAAAGTTACCCATATTCACCTTTTGTTCCATACCTTCCTCACTGATACCTTTTGTTGTGTCTTTAATGGTTAACAATGTATTAGACTGGGTTAGCTTGCATCCTTAACCATATTTTCTTGTTCTTTCGCCTACTGGTAAACAGGTTCCATTCTATGCTGCTACCCTGTTTATTGTTAATAAAACCTACCTTTCCATTCTGATGTTTCCTTGGATTAAGCCTCAGTACTAAACCAGTCCCTTGGTCTTCTTGATCTAACCTGCTACTGTATAATTTGGTTTTTGCTTGAGACCTCAGAAGCAGAGAGTGGTACTTTGAACTCTTGATTCTTGGGATCTTAAAGATGTTTGTTGTACAGCCTGAGATTCTCCTGGCTCTGATTGGGTGGGATGACAGGAGACGTGATGGCTTCTATGGGCAAGGGTTGGTTTTAACTCCTAGACTTTCTGGCACCATCTGAACCAACAAGAGCTCTGACCTGGGTTTTGTGGGCCAGGTTCAAGACTGCAATAGTGGGAGATGATTTGCCAAAAATTGGGGTGTCAAGACATGTAGATTTCACCCCCTACCTTCAAGATCTGTCAACAAGTATGGGTTTTTGTGAGTTCATTCTGCACTCCATGTCCATTCCTAGTTCAGCATTTGCCTCCCTACTGGTACCATCAAAGAGAGCAGTTGAAGCTAGTAGTGGACTAAGGTGGATTTTACAAGCCCTTGGGCTCCCTAACAGACTTGTACTTTGATAGGGTTACCATATCTTAAAGAGCAAAAAGAAAACAGCCTGAGCCACTGCCAGTCTGAGCTGGGGAAAGGGGTGTGTGGCTGCACAGGGTTGCTGCCGCACCTCTTTCCCTGGCAGCCCCAGCACAAAAAACCCAGAAATTTCCTTTAAATTGTAAAAATCTGCCCAGATGGGCATGTTGGCCCCAAAAAGAGGGCATGTCCGGGTTTTCCTGGACATATGGCAACCCCAACTTTGAGCATGGAAAGATAAGCACTGCACTGTCTGTTACATGATGGTCTGAGGACCTCACTGTCCTTGCTACATTAGAACATATTTCCTATAAATGTCAATCTCAGGTGGATACCCATGTCCACCATCTGGGTGGCTTGTATCAGCTTACATGTTTAATTTAAGATGAAAGTTCTGGTATCCTTAATTTGAACTGATGACATTATTTATTTATTCCCTCTCCTTTGCTTTTTTTTCATTTTCTTTTCACCATTGTTAAATCTGCTAATGAAAAATTAATTAAAAGGAAAAGGTACCAGACTATATGAGGTATTGCTGCAAGGTGTTTTGAGAACTTATAAAGTGTGATAGAAATGCAATCAACAAGCGACAGATGAGCAGACATGGTATAAGAAGCTTTAGTTGTTTTTGTCATAAGCGTGTTTTGGTTTTAGATTCTTTTTTGGACACACACATAACACATTGGTCATATGAATAAACTAACTTCAGTCTAGTGGAATTACCGACAGTACATCATGATTATGATAATTAAAAACAGCATAGAGAGTTTGGAATACAAGGACAACATAATTAAACAACACAATAGCCATTTACAGTAATATAGAGCTTTCTGCACCAGGTCCTTAATCTTAGCTAGCTAATTGGCAGCCAGTGCAATTTTTTCAGGAGTGTTGTGACATTGCTCCAAAAAAGAAGAAAAGAAAAGAAAGACACAGTTGAGCCACTGCATTTTGTATTAGGTGCAGCTTCCAGGATAATAGACAAATGCAATGATTGCTTACACCGACTGTTCAGTTTGGCTGTTAAAAGGCTAGCTGTGTTATTTAATTATGAATTAATGTGCATCTTTCTCAGACTTTGCCACCGAGTGGAAAACACATGGACAATAATTTCGGAGGTAGCACTGTTAAAGAGGGATTTGAAGTGACTGCCAAAACAAAACAAAACAAAAAAACCCACAATGAAAACATAGGCTCAGTTTTGGAAATCACTCTAGCAAGATTAGAGAAAAATGTGGGGGGGAAATATACTGTTTGTATATATTTGTATTTAGCTACTCGCTAGATGCAGTTTTGGTTTGAGTTCTTTGGTCTGGCCAGCTATTGAAATCTTGCTGAATTGTGCTGTGGTTTTAGATAACTAATCTAGTTCTTTGCCTGCTAGACTCCAAGGGCAAAAACGATGACAGATCCCTGTTCACTGCACTGCAGGTAAACGTGTATCCGAAATAGGGAAATGTAGATTTAACATGGGTGTGTCAAGGGATATTATTTGTCTATTTGTACTGTTCATAGGACACTCTGTCATGGAAGTTCTCTGGGTGGTTTACAAGATAAAAACAAGTTAAAACAATCACAGTGACATTAAAGATAGAATAAAATGAAGCAAAGAAAATGCAGCTATAGGACCAAAAAGACCACTTTAAATACAAAAGAGCAAAGGAAAAGATATATAAATAACAACACAAAGCAGAAGGATAAATATTTACAGAGGTAAAGCAAATTGCCCCATGTTTAAGACCGAAAAAAGTGGTTTTGTGTATTTATTTGCACTCCAGGCAAAGCTTCACTTGCTTACATTGACTGGGGAATTGAGTTACTAACTTATAAAAGATGTGAAATGTTGCTGTGATCCAAAATTCATTCATGGAAAGCTAATCTGCTTCTCCTAATTGCCAATGACATTATTTCTTTATTCAGGTTTCCTAAATAAACCCCTCTGTTAAGACTTCACAGGATGAGATAGATCAGAGCACAAGCCAGCTATGGGCAGTTTGAGATGTGCCCTTGACATCTCTGAAGGCTGAAGTGCTGCTTCAAAGCCAGTTATCAGCAGCATGAAGAGTCTGCATATTGAGGAATAAAAGCCTACATTTATGAACAGACCTTGGTTTTTTATAATGATGATGTGCAATATTTCACACCAATTTTCAAAAGGCGTGTAAGTTTTTAATCCGTTCTGTAAGAACATGCCCAATAAATTAAAACACAATTAGCAAGAGAGTAGGCCAGCCCCCCCATCTCAACTAAACCACAAAACATCATTGATTCCTCCCCCCCCCCCCCCCCGCAAATAAACATCAGTGGCTCTGCATCTATGCATTTGTAAAGTCTCCTTCCCAGAGGCATATATCTGATTGCCCTTTCCTGGTGGCTGGTACTTTGTGAATAACAAAGTCCTCTGTGTTGGGTGTGAATTAGCCACTTCTGCAGCTGTCCTGCTTGTCAAGGTTTAAAAATAGGACCAAGGTTTTCAAGGCATGTATAGTCTGCTCCAGAAAATGCAATGATGGCACACAGAGCGCTCTTACACCAGAGTCTGGTTAGAAGGAAGATCTGGATCAACTGATCACTGGGGAACATTTTCATTTTCTGTTGCATGAGATTTTTCAACTGTTCTTATATGTTCTTTCAATGCTGATTTCAAATCTGAAATCGATTTTTGTGTACATCCTATACGTAGTTATCTTTCAATTTCCGACTTTTGCCGATATGTCATATTTACATTGGGGATAAGTGGACACTGACACGTTAATCTACCCTAACCACATGGTAATTATTGTTTCACAAACTTATTTTTTCTTTATTTTTATAGTTTTGTAACCTAAATGTTTGGATTTTTCAGATCGGACCATGGCTTCTTCAAGTAGACAAAAATGTGTAAATCTTGAGGTGATTTGCAGTAGATTTGTGTCTCCCAGTCAATAGCAGAAATAAAACTCCCCTCTCCCCTCCACCCTAAATTATACTGCTGAAATGAAGAAAGCTTGATGTTTTTGTGTATAAAGTCCATGGACTCCACTCAGCTCTGGTACTCAAAACTCAAAACAAATTCCTGGGCTCAACATTATTGGTGCCCGCCCTGTGGAATGCCCTCCCATCAGATGTCAAAGAAATAAAAAAAACTACCTGATGTTTAGAAGACATCTGAAGGCAGCCCTGTTTAGGGAAGTTTTTAATGACTGATGTTTTAATGTATTTTTAATCTCTTGTTGGAAGCCGCCCAGAGTGGCTGGGGAAACCCAGCCAGAGGAACGGGCTATAAGTAATAAATTATTATTATTATATCTTCTTCTTATTTAATTCAAAGTGTCACTTTTAAAAACCTGGTTGAATAATAGAAGCCTAGAGTTGGAAGGGACCCCATGGATCATGCAATGCAGAAATATCCATCCATACAGGGATCAAACCTGTGACCGTGGCATTATCAGCGCCATGCTCTAACCAACTGAGCTAACTGGCAAGACAGGATGGTGATTCTCAAGGTTCTAGTTTAAAAAACAAATCAAATTCCACAAGCATGAGGTCTACCTACCCTTACCATGGCAGCTCCTCCGCAGCCTCTCTACACCAGTGTTACTTGTAGAGTAGCACATGGAGTCAGCAGGGGATTGTATATTGTTGATTCCACAATGCGCATCTCCACTTATCTGGGCAATTTATCTTCTGACCACTGAGGCCACTGTCTGAGTGAATCCCTTTCCTTTCTGTCATAGAAACATGGAAGTGTAGAGTTGGAAGGGACCGCCTGAGGATCGTCTAGTCCAACCCTCAATGCAAGAATATGCAGCTTTCCCATAGCAGGATTGAACCTGCAACCTTGGTGTTATCAGCACCATGCTTAACCAACCGAGCCAAGAGTGAATTCGTGTTGTTCATTTCTAAGGCTCTCTCCCTGGGTCCCTGCGATTTTTAGGCTTTCTACCCAACCCCATCATGCCAGCAGGCAATTTGTGTGTGTGGAAAATTTAGCCGGGGGGTGGGGAGAGTGACAAAGCCTGCAGAAGAATCAGATTGCTGATTCCACCAGTGCATTATACAAGGAAAGGAAAAACATACACAGTATGTGCAGAGAATAAGATGCTGTTACTATTAGCCGGGCTGCTATCTTTCCTTTGCAGGTGTTTCAGACAGCCTTGATTGAAAGGCCCTAAAATTACACTGAGTGCTTGTCCTAAGCAAACAGGTTAACAAATTTGTGTTCCCGCAGGAATTTTGCCTTGCAAAATTAAGGCTCATTTTTGTACTCAAAACCCATCCATCCGCCCCCCGCCCTCCGCTGCTTCTTTCTCTCATGCTGGGATGTCAGCATCTTTTCTCCAGTTAAAATAGTCTCAATATATCCCGTGGTGGAGGGTATTAGGAAGAATCATAAGAACCTGAAGCTTTAACCGCCCTGAGACCCCCGGGTATACGGCAGTATATTAATAATAATAATAATAATAATAATAATAATAATAATAATAATACAGTGGTACCTTGGGTTAAGAACTTAATTCGCTCTGGAGGTCCGTTCTTAACCTGAAACTGTTCTTAACCTGAGGTACGACTTTAGCTAATGGGGCCTCCCACTGCCACCGCACGATTTCTGTTCTCATCCTGAATCAAAGTTCTTAACCCGAGGTACTATTTCTGGGTTAGCGGAGTCTGTAACCTGAAGCGTCTGTAACCCGAGGTACCACTGTAATAATAATAATAATAATAATAATAATAATAATAATAATAATAATAATAAAAAATAACAACAACAACATTTGAGATACATTAGGTCATCCACATGGAGTATGGGGTGGGTGTGTTACTTCTCCATCACATGAAGAGAAGCATTGCATAGGCAAGTTATGAACCTGAGGCTAGTCCTACTAAAAGTCTGCCGTAACCTGACTGGAAGATATTTTTTCTGCCTCTCTTCATGGGTTGTGCACTGGGTGAGGAACAACTGAAACCATCTTAGGATAAGAAGGCTTTTCCGGACAAAAACAGTCTCCATTTGCCATGGTGAATGATAGACTTTGCTCCTAGAGTTGTTGCTTAAGAGACGCAGAGATGGGTCCTGCAAATATACTTCTGTTCTAGTTTATGCATCAGTGTCCCAGCCTTAAAATATTGCCATTGCCAGTCTAAGTGTGTGTTCTGTATATCCCTATAGGGAAGTCAGGCAGAGCGATCTGCTATGAGCTGTGACAGAAGGCTGCACTGGATTGTCACTGCGTCAATCATTCATGACACATAAGGAACAAGTCAGGGGTGCCTCAGCAGTCTATATACATGTCTGTTGTTAATATGATTAATGCACCGGCTCCATATTAATCTGTTTAGCTATTTAGAAAATTGAACAAAAGCACTCCTGACATCCCCCCCCCTCAAGCACACACAAACACACAGAGTGGTGTAAGCTGTTATTTTAATGGAAGCTGCTGCTTTGCTAGAGTAGTCATCATAAAGCTTTCTTCCAATATTTCTTCCTCTTCTTGCCCCGACACTGAGAAATTTACTTTCATTTCTTTTCTAAAAACTGACTAAATTATTTCTGAGGGTTCCCCCCCTCCTTATCTACTGAGGATTAAATTTGCATGTGATTTAGCTCAGCCAAGGCTCATGTTTTTAATCAACATTAATTAACTAATCCCCCGAGGGTCAGCGTAGAATTCCTGTTTTAAACATATAGAAGGAAAGGAAACAGAGGGAAATCAGTGGCAAAGCATGGGTAACCAGAGTCGGATATCGGGGGTTGAAGATTAGGAAGTTGCACTTTATTCTCCCACGTTGGTGATCATTTTATTAAGTAACACTGCCTGGCACTGAAGTGGTTAAATCCTATTAGCTAACGTGATAATGCCACTTCATATTCCTGCATCTTAAAAATGGATAACCATTATTTGTGTAGCCAAGTAATTGACAAAAAAGATGGGGGAAAGGCAATCAGGTTCCACACTATGCAAGTCTCATGGAGGAAAAGTGAAACGACTCTTGCCTTGTGGCTTCTGTACACAGCAGGTTCATACCTTCCAATATTCCTCAGATGTAAACAGGGACTTAGGGACATCAGTGACCCCCACTCCCACCCCACGCCTCCTCCTCAGAGGCTGGTGCAGGGACATTGTAGATATAGCAGCTGAACGAAGCAAGCTAGAACCAAGTGACCACAGCGGCTGCTGTTCAACACCCATGACCCCTCAGCCCCCCTCACAGCTATGGCAGTGACCTCACGGATAGGCCCTGCCCACTTCACTCTCCAACCCACCACTTTCTTTATGGGAGACTGGCTGACAGAGGAGTGGGGAAACTGTGAAAAAGTTTCTTAGGGACATTGAAGTGACCCAGACACTCCCCCCCCCATAAAAACAGGAAGTGACATCATATTGAGTGTTGGGTGGTGAAGGAAAGGGAGCAGGAAACATAGATCTAAGGAATGTGTAAGAGGGATACTTGGATCTGACCTTCTGACCTTGGATCTGACGTCGTGCTAAAGGGATGCTGTGCTGAAGGGAGTTTGGGATTTTGCATGGAAAAAGTGAGAAGCCATGATGGCTTAAGGGGTTTTGTGATGATCTTGGTATTTTCAGGGCAGTTGGAGGGTCTAAAGGATTACTGTGTAGTGCATCTTGCCACTCAGAGGATTAGGCATTCAGACATGCACTAGCAGCTAGAGGAAGGGATTTTTGCAATTCTATTTTTTAAAAAAATGATATTTATTAAAGTTTCAAAAAAGATTACAAAAATAAGAAAAAGAAAGAAAAAAGAAACAAAAAATACAAAATACAGAAAAATAAAAACAATTAAAAACAAATCAATCTTTCCATATCTTGTCTTTCATTTACTTGTTTCCCTGACCTCCTCACACCTCCCTTTTTTGTATTCCAGTTCAGTTAGTTAATTCAGCAAATCCTTTCCCTCTTTGTTTTTATCTTAATCCTTTATCTTTTACTTTTTGTATTCTAGCTTATTTTCCTTTACTCCCTCTCCTGCAGGCTTGAACAGTTAAATTTTCCCCCTTTTCTCCTGCTTCCAAGGGGGTTTTAGTGGTTATAAATGAAGGAAATTTCGACCTTTATAAAACAACTTTCCAGGCTATTAGCTTACAAGGTTTTTGCTTCAGTTTATTTACAAAAAGCGGAAGGCGGACTTCCTGTTTTGAACCTTCCCGCTTCGGTACCAAATTAGGATATTTCTTGATCCAATTTTCTGTTTCTACTCACGGGTACTTATTTAGAGTCCAATTGTCGACAGGAAAAAGTCAGCGCTCTCTGGCAATGGCAATGCGGCTTCCCTCCGTGAAAATAGTAGTCAGTTCGCAGCACCGCGCCGCTCACCCTACTTCGCTCCGGAGCCCCAAAATGGGGTTCCCTGCAAGTAGGGGAGGCGCTCCTGGTGCTCTGCCGAACCCCACGTTCCCAGGCTTCTTCCACCTGGGATTTCTAGCGGGTCCCCACCTTCGCCGCGGCGGGTAGACCCAGTTTCCACGGAGCCAGTTCCTCCGGTCGGAGGAAGTCCGCCATTCGCCGATGGCGCTAACCCGGAAGTCGGATTTTTGCAATTCTAACACAGAAGTCAACACAGAAGTCAACATGATGCTGCCCCATAATCCTTGCCCATTGGCCATGCTGGAGAGGGCTGATGGGAGTTGGAGTTCAACATTTGAAGGGCTCCATGTTGGCTCCCTCTACAGAAGAACATAAAAGCCTGCTGTATCAGGCCAGTGGCCCAGCTGGTCCAGAATCCTGTTGTCACTGTGGCCACTCGGATGCCTTTGGGAAACCCACAAGCTAGACCTGAGCCCAAGAACACTCTCTCTTCCTTTGGTTTCCAGCAGCTGATGTTCAGAAGCACACTGCCTCTGACTACCCTTGATCTAGTGGAATACATTGCATGATGTTGTGTAAGAAATTGAGCTATGCTAGCAAGCATCTTGACCTTCCCCAAGAGAGATGGTGCAAACAGAAGCACACCTGTGGATATCAGTTTTCATTTGTGAGGATCTTCAAGTAAGTAAGAAAAAACCCCTTCTGCGGGTAAAATACACCTCCAGTTTGTGGAGGGACATCTCTGAATCTAATCCAGATGATACAGAGAATCTCCATGCCGCCATCAGCAGGAAACTTTGCCAGTGACGTGGAAGTTTTCCAAGTGCACTATATCTTATCCCTGTCATGTGGAGAAGCTGGTACACCGACGCTGTTTCAATCAGTTGTCCTTGTGACTGACAAGACTGTAATGTGTGGTCCCTATGGACAGGCTGTGGTGGTAAAGCTATTTAAGAAGTGGCTGATTTCATGATGGGGGGGTCATCCATTAGCATGAATGTTTTGTTGAGAATAACTTTTCCCTTCCATTATTAGTACCTCACTTATTGCAGATGCTTTTAAAAGTGCCACAAGACCGAAGCTCTCGTAATAATTATTAACTCATGCGACCTGCTGTATACTAAACTGAGGTGAGTGTAATAGTGACAAGGCCAATACAATAAGAAAACCCACCAGGGCATTTTACTATCTGAGGCAAAGGACAAGATGGCACTCCCCACATTCACCATGGAGAAGACAACTAAACCACCAGCTGAATCTTTCTTCAACACTGGGGACTGGACAGCGCGCCTGAGAGCAGCAAGCTAGGTTGAGAGGCACTGAGTGGTTGGTGCGGCACAAATAGCTATATTCTCCAACAGAGGGAAGTGACCAGGGGGCTCGGGAGGAACATCCAAGGGGTCTGCCATTGCTGTCCACTCCTGCCACCCCCACCAGCATCCATTGCCTGAGAAGGTTGCCTCATGTTGTCTTATGGTATGTCTGGCCCTGATATTCACATGGTTCAGCCACTGGAGACATCACTATGTGAATACTCCAAGCATTAGGGGTAGGATTTGTTCTCTCAGTTGCAGCCCTTTCCATCTTGACTAGGAAAGAAGTGTGTGTCAAAAACTCTTTCCATACACAGATCCCTTTTCCTGGTTTAGCAGCTCTGCTGCTGTTGTTCTCAGGATTCAAAATGTCAGTCTTCTTCTGCTTCAGGTTCTGTGATGTCTGTGAAATGGACTTCTCCAACAGCGGAGCAAAGGAAAGGCTCGCAACCTCTTATCTCTCGTGCTGCTGCCTGCTGTTCTTGCTCTTGTTCTTGCTCTCACCAAGAACTCTTGGTGTCGGAGATATCTCTATTCATCCTTAACACAGGCAAACCCAAGGTGGTGACATTCACCTCAAAATTGTTTCAGATCTTCAGGGATGCATCACCAAAGCTTCTCCAGCTCAGGAGTAGCACATAGTCCCACCACGCCCCCCCCCAAGTAACTGTTATAGCTGTTCTGATTACACACCAAGGTAGTCACCACATTTCCCGCATGGTATTTCCATGTTGTGCTTTGCAGTTCTTACAATCCTTTTCCAAGAAGCAATCAGCCCAATGACAAATGGAACAAAATGTTCTGATGATACATGGATTTTAAGCTGATTCCCATCAGTTTCAATGGACTTAATTGAACAGGTGATTGAGCTCAATGCCTGGTAGCCATTTCATTTTCCTTTGGGCTGATGTAGTAATTGGAAACAAAGGAGTTCAGTGAAACTCAAAGTCTGAGATGAAATTTTGCAAAAGTGTTCACATTTAATAATTTGGTGTTTTCGATGGGCTGAACTCAATCAAGTTGTCCGCTTGTGCAATGGGACTTTTCCATCTTTCCTCACCACAGATTCTCCCCTCCCCTTAACCTGTTAAGTTAGGGAATCACCAGAATAAATTTAGGGCCTGTGTTGGGCTCAGGGAAACAAGAAGAGGAAAGTCCCATTGGGTGTGTGTGGACCTCATTCCCCACATGCATACCCCACTTGGCAGTATATTAAATTCCACCAAATGTTTTCAATTAATTTTAAAATGTGGTTTGAGCACTAATTTTACCAATCACAATCACATGCCCAGTATCAGGTTGCTGATTTCTTTTCTTTTCTTTTTAAAATAATTTTTATTGGTTTCATTATACAACACCAAACATTAAAACAACAAAAAAGGCAAACAGAACACGAAAAAGTAAAGAGAAAAAAAAGAAACAAAAAACAAGAAAAACAAAAGGAAAAACAGTACATAACATAAGATACAAACAAATTAAACTTACAGTAATTAGATAACTAAATCACATAACAATAATTGACTTCCCTTCAACTCGGTTTTGGAATATATTACAATAAATTTACTATCTGCAGTTTCGTTTTCTTAAAACTCTACGTCACAAGCGTTATATCGAGCCTACTGTGATTTTTAGGTTTTTTATATATGTCATAAATTTGTTCCATTCATTATTAAACTTTGTACCATTTTGATTTCTTATTTTCTGTGTCATTTTTGCCAACTCTATATAGTCAAATAGTTTAGATTGCCACTCATTTATAGTTGGGATTTTTGCTGTCTTCCAATTTTGTGCTATTAGTGTTCTAGCAGCCACTGTTGCGTATTGGAAAAGTGTTTGGTCTTCCTTTTTAATTTCTTCTCCAATTATCCCCAAGAGGAAGGCCTCGGGTTTTTTTGTGAAGGTATATTTAAATATTTTTTTTAGTTCATTGTAAATAGATTCCCAAAACTTTCTAATTACCTCAAATGACCACCACATGTGATAGAAATTGCCTTCCTTGAGCTTACATTTCCAACATAATTTGTCCCCGGTTTTGTACATTTTATCTACCGTATTTTTTGCACCATAACACTCACTTTTTTCCTCCTAGAAAGTAAGGGGAAATGTCTGTGCGTGTTATGGAGGGAATGCCTACAGGTGGCATGCCTACGGATTTTCCTCCTCTAAAAACTACGTGCGTGTTATGGTCGGGTGCATGTTATAGAGCGAAAAATACGGTAATTTTACAGGCGTAATGTACCACCTGTACATCATTTTATACATATTCTCTCTAAGTGTTGTACATGCCGAGAATTTCATACCTTTGTTCCAGAGCTTCTTCCACTTATCAAATTCTATGTTGTATCCAATGTCTATTGCCCATTTCACCATTACTTCCTTTATTTCCTCATCCTTGGTGTCCCATTCAAGCAACTGGCTGTACATTTTTGAGTTTTGATTTGCTTTCTAATATTTCTACCTGGAATCTGGATTTTTTATCATTCATCCCGTTCTTTTTGTCCTCAGTCCACATAGCATTAATTTGGTGAAATTGGATCCAACCTGTCAGTTTATTCTTTACCTCTTCATATGGCCTAATCTTCCATCCATTTTCTGTTTTTACTAGCAAATCTTCATACGTCCATCTTTCTCCTTCAATGTTTGTTTTTTTTATTGTCAATATATCGATGGGTGATAACCACCAAGGGGTATTTTTTTCCAGTAATTTTTTGTTTCTCTCCCATACTTCCAGCAGTGGCCCTCTAATAATATGATTAGAAAATCCTTTGTGGACCTTTTCCTTATTGCGCCACAAATAAGCGTGCCAACCAAATCTTATATTGAATCCTTCTAAGTCTAACAGGTCTGTGTTTTTGATGACAATCCAATCTTTAACCCAACAAGAGACTTGTGGTCTCTTCCAACTCTATGATTCTATGATTCTATGATTCTACTGTGCTCACATCCCTATGTGTCTTTCCACAACAGGGTATCTGTTGCAGATAGCTGTCATTGTCTTCGTTTGAGACAATGTCCTCATGTGTGGTTGGAGTTCTCCGTGCCTTTAATGTCTTGTCAGTTTCCCCATCAGAGTGGGACTCCAAATTTGCTGGTACCACTCCCCCAGCAAGTTTATACTGAATGATCTCAAGTGTCAGGCTAGAAGAAGTTTAGCCACTACAAAATGAATTGCCTACAGCTCTTTGTACACAAATGCCCTGGTCTCACCCTCATAAATTGATACCAATGCTATCTTGGGGTCCAACGGTACTGTTTGAGCAATGATCATGCCTGCTCCCTTGGTCACCATCACCCAAAATCTTCACACTACGTCACACACACCCCACATGTGGGAATGTGCTTCTCTAGTGCAGTAGGCTAGTGTTTTTTGTTATCTTACTAAGGACATAGCGAGAAAGGTACAGACTATGTGTAGCCTTTTTAGCTGTCTGTAGAGGAGTGGTGGGAGGCACCTGCTGGGAAACCCCCAAGGGAATCTCCAGGGGAAGAAGGCTCAGAGCCAGGGTACTGGTGGTGGGATGACAATGTGTGGTCAGAGAGAGAAGAGGGAGCAGGCTGGGAGAAGGAGGTGGTGTTGGAAGCTGAAGAGGCAACAGGGTTTAGTGAGCAGGAAGAGGCTGTGGAAGAGAGCAGTCCAGAATCAGAGGCAGAAGCAGAGGGCAGTCAAGAGGCAGACAGCAAGCAGGATGCTAAAGAACCCAGGGAATCTCCCCCTCCTGCTGTGACTAGCTCCCCTCCCCTTTGGTGTCCCAGAACACACAGAGAAATGAAGAGGGCGGAGGCTCAGGTTGCTGGGGAAGAACCCAGGGGAGGAGTCTTAGAGAGCACTGGGAAGACAGGGACCTTCTGTCCTCATGACTGCCTCACTTGGGCAAGGCCTATTAGGAAGATTTGCTGTGATCACTAGGTCTGTACAGCTTTTGTTTCTTTGAATAAAGAGTTAAATTCACTGACACTGGGTGTTTTATTGCTGATCAGCCCCTGACTGGCTCCTGACAGCATTTCCTCAGACCAGTGCTGACACTGATTTAAATCAGGGATGTTTCCCACCATCTGCCCCAATATTTTCTGTCAATTACACTTCCTAAGTCATGCTCCCATGCTATTTTCAAATATTTCTGGGACCTCATCATTTCTTTCAAAAGTATTTTGTATAGCTGAGACATCTGTCCCTGTTCTGCCAAGCTCTTCTGAGGAATCAGGATCTCAATAGAAGTTAATGTCAGTTATAACCTAAGGTGTTCTAATGTTATTAATTCTGAATTTCTTGTCCTTATGAATAAAATGTAGAAGATTTTTCAGCCAACATTTTAGCTAATCTCTTTCCATCAATATTGGTATTTTTGTGAGGGGGAAGGAAATTTGTGGAGGATCAATTTTCTGGGGGTCAGTGAGGGAAGTGGGGAAGGCCCCCGTGCTACAGGCCAATACAAAACACTCCAGGTAGTTTATCCATCTCTTCTTTGGAGCTGCATTTGCTGGAAGATTCTGCCTCTGAGGAGTTCTGGTCCAAGGCCAGGACAGCACTGCGTTATCCCTAAGGTATTTGTTGTCTCCAGGTATTTGTCTGCTTTAGAAGCTTCTGGAGAAAAGTAGGAGAAACTAAAACTCAGTTGAATGAAGCTATCTGAGGTCACCAAGCATACTATCCCACTCCTCATATCTTACAAGTCTGAACTGCTGTGTTATTAATTTTAAGTGACAACTCCACTCGTGCGCAAATGAGTGTAGCTGAAACCTTGTTCCAGATTTGTAGCCTGAGCTCCAATTTCAGCTGTCGCTCTTTCCTAGTGTGCATTGGGTCTTAATCCTCAGTATTGCAGGAGCTGTTGCTTTTAGGTTTTCTCTTCTTTTGGTGCCAGTCATAAGGGTCTCTGCATCAATCCTCCTTGTTATCCTCTTCACCCGCTGTGCTGGTTCCAGTCTCTCCTTGTTCCAGCCCCAATGATTTTGGGGTTTTTCTTGTCTCTCAGCATGAGAAGACAGTTTCAGTTTTATTGTCACGGCTAATAATAAGCTGAAAGGGATAACCGCAACATAGCAGATCCCCACCTTATTTTAACTGCTGTGTGCAGGATTTGAATTCCCCCCCAAATGCATGACATTTTAACGCTTATACCCTGAAAGAGTAAAATTTAGGCTACCTCACACTCTGACTTATCCAGGGCCTTTGCTTTTTGTGTTATTGATTATTTCACAAAATATTTGGGAAATCTTGACATTATAACCTATGGCTTTCCAAGAGGGGGAGGTCCTGGATGGAGCGATCTATGCACCCGTTCTACATCTCTCGATACCACATTTAGATCAGGAAAAGGTTATTCATCCACTCCATTTATTTAACTGGTAAGTCATGGGTCCTAAAAGATTCCACAATGTCCTGATCCTTTAAATCCTGCATTTGAAAGTAGAGATCCATTTGTGATCTCATCAGAACTATTACGGCTATTTTGTGTTTGATCTTGATATGGAATTGTCAGGGCTGTCGATTTTGCAGACATCGCCACCAACCCATCCCTTTAAAGATTTAATTGCATATGGCCATTCTTCAGAGAGGTCTTTTCAAAACTGA